>NC_058405.1:174506362-174529114 GCF_002201575.2 Neomonachus schauinslandi | reverse complement strand
CCCCGCAGCCGCCGTCTGCCGGCCGGCGGGGCTCGGGCGCGGCGGGGCGGGCGGGGTGGGCGGGGCGGGAGCGCGGGGCTGGGGCGGGGTGGCGGGGGACGCCCCTTGGAGAGCCGCGCGGCTCGGGCCCGGAGCCGTCTGCCGCGGCCCGCGGGGATTAGTTCGCGGCTGCATGCCGCCACACGCGTCGGGCTGGGCTCGGCCGGGTAGAAACAGCGCCCGGGGCGCGCGGGGGAGGGAGGGGGGAGGGCGCGCGGGGGCGGGGCGGGCAGCGTGGGGCTGGGCTGGGGGAGGCTGCGATGGCCCCGGACTTGGGGGCCCTTGGGGATGCAAGGAGGGGTCTGGTGAAAAGGGAAAGTCCCCGGCTGGCCGAGTTCTTTCTGAAATTAGGGTACCTTAGAAATCTGACTCTTCCAGAAGCCTCTGGGCCCCAAGGCCACAAGGGTATAGGGGTACCCCTCTTCCTCCACTGTCAACTGAGAACTGGACAAGTCCCAAGGAGCCAGGTCCCCACACTGTCCCACTCAAGCAGCTGAGAGGAAAGATAGATAACCCCCATCTTCCCCAAAAGACCTGAGTCAAGGCCTAAGATCTCAGAGTTAAGGCCTAAGATCTCAGGGCCCGAGGTGGTTGTGAACAGAAAGGAGTGACAAAAGCTCCTGCCATCTCCAGCCCAAGCTACTCTAGGGATCGTTAGGGTGGGCCCTGGGTCACCCAGAAGTCCCAGAGGGAGGACAGGCAGTGGGCTGTGGTTTCTTGGGGCTGTGAAGGGAAGAGGGATTGGCAGAGCTGTCGGGCCTGCTGGGCAGGAGGCATGCACACACCCAGTGCCTCTGATTCAGAGAAGGTTCTCGGGGGCGGCGGGAATGACACAGAGGCTGGTGGTGTACCCTGCCGGGAAGAGTTTCTACAGAAGTACAGACATTTTACCTGCCTGGGCTTCCCTCACCTACACCGTTTGGCAAAAGTCCTTCACGCTGACTCTGGGCACCTTATCCTAGGCTCTCCATCCTAAATGCTGTTTACTAGGTAGAGGGTAAATTGAGGAAGGTGACAGATGTGGATATTTCCTGGGCCTGAGATATATAGTGTCAATGACAGGGCAAGATAACCCAGGAGTCAATTCTCAGGCATGGAACCTACTACCCTCAGCCCACGCAGCTCAGGCTGGAGACATGTCTGCCCCGTTTGGCCCTCGTGGACTGCCCAAGACCAGAAAGGAGCAATATGGCTGGTAGATGGGCACCTGTGTGTGTGTGTGTGGGGGGTGTTGCCAGCTTGAGGGAGTGGGTTGGGGGTGGTTGGCTTTTGGGGTGAAGGTGTTGGATGGGTGCGCAGAAGGGCAAGGGTGAGGGGGGCAGCTACCTCTGCTGAAGATGGGACTCTCGTAGGGGATCTTGTTGCGAGTCTCCAGACTGGAGCAGTTCCAGCGCTGGTCCCGGAACTGGTGCTGGCACTCATGGATGGCGATCTGGATGCCCTGGATGGCGGAGGCAGCCACATCAGGGTGGCGCACACACACTTCCATCTGCCGCCTGCTCAGGCCCGGCAATGTCAGGCACACCGTGTTGGCATTGAGCACGGGCTCCAGGGGGAGGCGGAGGCCCAGAATGTCGTTGGGTGCAGACCTGCAGGCGGTGGGGTGTGGGTGTGGGTGTGGGTGAGTGTTTTGGGGAGCTAGGAGGGCCCCACTTAGCAATTTACACTCTGTCCCAAAGGCCATAGTCCCTCTGTTCCAACCTCTTCTAAAGGTTAGGCCTATAGGTAGAGTCCTAAAGCATTCTCCTGTTCTTGGTCCTCTCATCATCATTTCCTCCAACACCACCTGCCCAGCTGCACACCCACACAAGTTAACATGTAAATGCACACACATCCAAAATGCCTGTGCACATAGTATTTCATAAGTACATCCTGAGGCAGAGATGCTCACATACGTAGCGTTCCCCAGGAGACCACTCCCAGCGCATGTTTCAGACAGTCCCATTCACACAGACATACTTCTGCACACATCGAGGGGCCACACAGACCCAGGAACTCTTACACACACGTGCACTTCAGACAGAGGTATACACACAGACACTCACAAGCATGTACATGTGCGCATCTTAACATATATCGATCCGTAAGCTCTCAGTCACACCCATGTGCACACACAGACTGCTGTTTACAGCATAACTAGCAGGGTTCACAAAATTACACACACACACACACACACTGAGAACCCTTCCAGCTTCAGTGTCTCAGGGACCCCACCTGAACTACTCCCTTCCAGCCCCCCACCCACGCCCCTGCCTGGGAGTGATCTCCAAGGTGGAGCAAGGCAGTCTGAGCTTTCTCCTGGGGTGGGGGTGCATGCCCCCGGCCTGGCATGGACTCCAGGTTGGCACTTGTTTCCCCCCACACACATACACACTCCTCCTCTTCTAGTAGCCTTCACTTTCCTGGGCACTGCCTTGTCTCCCTGGGCTGCCCAGATTCTGTCACCAGTTCAGCCCCCTCCTGTGAGGGCAGTGTCTTTCATTGAGTACCAGCACTTTCCTACGACACTGTCCCTCCCTCCTTCCAGGGTCCCCTGCCCCAGCGGGGCACCAGAGGCCCCCCGTGGCTGGGGGTCCCAGCTCTCCAGGAGGGCGGGGCATACCTGAGGGCTCACCTGGGCACGGCGGCAGCCAGCAGCAGTAGGAAGAACAGGAGCGCGCAGAGCGCGGGCCGCGGCTGTGGCCGAGGTCGGAGCCGCAGCCAGGGGCAAGGGTGGGTGCTGCCCATGGCGCGCGGGCCGTCACGGGCCAGGAGTGGGGGGCTCACAGCCCGGCGGGACCGGCGGGCCAGGGGCAACGGCGCATGATCCGCGGGGGTCGGGGCGGCTGCGACACACAGCTCCGACTCGGGTCACGGCTCCGGGAGCAGACGGCGCCCGCCTCCCCGCTCCATGGGGCAGCGCCCCCGGGCACCGCCCTCGGGGTGGGGGGGCGGGCGCACCGGGCACCTCCTGGCACAGGGGTCCAGGGAATTTCCCGAGGCCCCCCTGCGACAACTCCTAGTACCTCTCGAGGGGGGGAGCGGAGGTGCTGCGGGTTGGGGGCGAGAGGCTGGGGTGCCGGGGAGCCCCCCAGAGCAGCGCCGCGAGCCTGCACTTCCGAGGGCGTGAGAGGCGGGCGGGTGGAGGGGGATGTTGGGGGGGCGGCGCTGTCTGTGCCCGGCCCCACCGCCCAGAGAGTGAGTGACTGTCCCGGCTCGGGGAGCTCTGCCGCCTCCCCTTTCCTCCCCCCAGCCCCCGCCCGGGTGTCTCAGGGCTCTACCCCAGGTGACGTCACGACGGGGGGTGGAGGCGTGTATGGGTCCTGAGGCCACTGCATCCGCTCAGGCCTCCGGGTGGGAGCGGCGGTGGGAGGGCAGGGGAAGGAGAGGTGTTGGGGGTCTGTGCGCGCGTGCACGTGGAGGTGCCAGTGCCAGGGCGCGCTGGTTTGTGTAAGAAGCTGTGTGTTACTGGGGAATGTGTGTGTCTGGCCCGGACACAGCTGCCGGGGAGCAGTCCTCCCCAATACACACACCTGCAGGGGCTGGAGGGGAGGGGCTGTCCCCCCTGCTTGCCTTTCCCACCTCAGGAGGGACTTCCCAGGCTTGACTGGTGCGGCAGGTGTGGGGGGTCCTGTAAAGGGGTTTGGCAGCCTCTGGATTTTGCTCTTCTTCCCTGTGTGACCCTAAACAGGTGCCTCGTGCACACTGAGCCACCCTCTGCCCCTTTGTGAAATGAGGTTACTGAGGCCCACCTCATCTAGTCAGTGAGCCAATGAAGGTAAAAATGCTGGGACTCCAGTAAATGCTTGTTTGGGAGCAGAGCTCCTTGGGGTGACACACCCTGGGAGAGGGATTAGTGAGTCCTTTAATTCCAAAAGTGTGCTTTGGGGGTCATCTTATTTTGTCCCTTTTTATTTCACAAGAAAATAATGAGGCTCAGAGAGGGTCATGACTTACTCAAGGTCACACAGCCAATCAGTCCAAGAGCTAGAACTGAGCCCAGTTCTCTTGACCCTGAGCATGGTAGCAGTGGCCCCCACACTGAGCGTTACTTGCCTGGGCCTTTCTGCGGATGCTCCAGATCTTGCCCTGGTCCTGCTGTTGGTCCTCTGGAAGCCACCCCAAACCAGGCTCCTAGCTCAGGCCCACTCCTCTCTGGGATTTTCCTCTTGTCCTCCTGCCCCAGCTGAATACTGAGCTCATCTCAATATGGGGTTAGTATACTAGACCCAGGGAAGGGCCTGAGAAACCAGAGGGTTGGGGAGAGAGGCTCTGTTTCTAGTTCCAACCTGGGCCCTGATAGTGAATCCTACCCCCGCTGTGGCCTTAGCACCCTCCTCTGTAAAATGGGCGCAAGTCTTCCCCTCTATACACACACCTCCTTCCCAACCTCAGTGTCCTCTCCTGGTTTAAGGACAAACTCTGGGCTCTGAGACAAAAGGGGCCCATTCCTGGAATTGCCCATCCCTGGGGAATTGGAGAGGGGTGGGGCCTTCCCTGTCCCCAGACTGTCAGGTGGTGGGGGCAGCCTGAGCAACAGTAGGCTGACGGCATCCTCCCCCCCTCCTTTCCCCCATCTCTGCCGGCAGCCACCGCAGCTGTCAGGAATTAAGGGCTTGAGGCTGCTGGGGGTGGGGGTGGGGCAATGGGGGGAGCAGTCTGGCTGGACAGCAGGAAAACAGCCGGGGGCAGGAAGCAGTCTGCGTCAGCCAGAGCCTTGTTTGACCCTGGCCGCCCCCTGCCCTCCCCACTCTCCTTCGCCATGCTGCAAGGACAAGGACAGCTTGGGACTAGAGTTTGGGAAGAGTATGGGGAAGGACAGGGCAGAACCAGACTCAGCACAGGAAGGAGGCAATGAGCCTGGGCTGAGAGAGGGCACCACAGGGACAAGCCAGGCTGGGGAGTCAGGTGCCCATTGACTGTTGGGGAAACTGAGGCACAGAAGGGCTTAGGAAGAGGCCCAAGGCGGGACAGGGAATTCGTTCATGACTTCCTTACTCCCTGGGTAGAGCTCACACTAGCCTTTCCATGCTTGAGGCATCATATGTATCCCCTGGGGTAGGCCATTGTGGGGAATACTGATTCTGGGTCCCATGCAGCTGAATCAGCCTGCCCAGGGGCAAGGCCTAGGGGTCTGCATTTCTAGCTGGTATCTCAAGTGATTTTCATGAGGACCACATTTGGGAAATTCTGCTGAGCTGCTTGAAAGGTCAATTTTTTTTTTCCTTTGACCCGTCGAGGGAAGGTCTCTTCGTCCCCACCCCACCCCCCCACTCTACTGCTCATGAAATACAGAGGTGTAAAAGAGAAGGAGAAGGCCCTTTCTTTGAAAACCCCAGGAGGCAAATAATGATTTTCAAGTCTTGTTTGCACTGGGATATAATTCTGGCCTGATGTCATGAGGGTCTAAAAGTGCCCAAGTCTGGGGCACTTCTCAGTGCAGGGAGGAGAGTGCATATATAGGCACAGGACCTTGGCATGTGGGGAGAGGAGGCCCAGAAAGAGTGTCTGCAACTGGCACCCCAGTCCCAAATGACCCCTGCCATGGGCAAGCCCCTATCAGCAGCCCCCAGACCCCACCCTGGCCCTGCCCTGGGCCCTGGCCCTCAGCCCAGCCCCAGCCCCCGCAGCCACCAGCTGAGACCACAATTATAGGGGCCACTGGGGGTGGGGGGAGCACCAGGGATGAAAGGCAGCTCAGAGAATGGTTCCAGCTGTGGCAACTCTGGAGGAGGTTGCAGGGAAGGGAGGGCAAGGGGAGGCACCAGGGTGAGAACAGGTGGGACCCTCAGGGCCCCAACCCAGACCAGGCCAGGCTCAGTCCTGAGGTTCTGCAAGAGAAGTCTATCTTGGTGAAGAGGAGAGGGAAGGAGCTCCAGACCAATAAGGGAGGTCTTTGTCCTATCCTCAGGCCTCAGGGACCAGAGCCCCTCAGTAAGGTAAGGGGATTAACTTGCTGCTTTAGTCACCCAAACTCCTGGTTGGTCATTGGAAGGAAGGAGAAATGAGCCCTTGGCCTTAGGCTGATCATGGGCTTTCCAGTAGCTTCCCCACCCTTCTGCCTGCATTCTGGCTGTTCCTGATGTGGTCATGCACACATCTGGGGCACCTCTGTGCTCTTCCCCCAACTCCCCGGTACCACATGTCCCCCACCACTCAGCCAGCAGGGAACCTTCATGGCTCAGACTGTGCCCTGGGCTGAGCAGCTGGGTGAGCAAGGGGGTGGTGTTGAGGGGGCATTTCTGAGCTCTGGGCCTAGCCTTCTCCCAAGGCAATGTGCAAGAGCATAGAGCTATCTCTGAGCTTAGAGATGACCAAGATAATGGTCAAAATGGTGCCTCTCAGGACAAGGCTCTGACCCTTCACAGAGGGCATTTCCCAGACTTCTGCTGAGCTTGGTCACAGAAGATGGACCACTAGCATACAACTAGCAGTTTGAAGATCGCAATGCCCTCTTACGATGTACTAAAAAGCTATCAGGGGCGCCTGGGTGGCTCAGTCAGTTAAGCGTCTGCCTTCGGCTCAGGTCATGATCCCAGGGTGCTGGGATCGAGTCCCACATCGGGCTCTCTGCTCCGAGGGAAGCCTGCTTCTCCCTCTCCCACTCCCCCTGCTTGTGTTCCTGCTCTCGCTATCTCTCTCTCTGTCAAATAAATAAATAAAATCTTTAAAAAATAAAAAAATAAAAAGCTATCAGGCACCACCATTTTTGATGGGAAACTGAGGCTTGAAGAGATTAACTGACTTGATCAAGGTCCAGCTAGCAAAGTAAGCCTTTTTTTCACTGTATCATGCTACTTCCTCTGAATTCCTTTTAACCTGACTGGGGTGGTGTCAGTTCATGCCACTGCCTCAGTTTCCTTCTGTGGCATCATGGAGGAGTCCAGCATCACCCACTCTACCCCACTCACCAGGACCTGGCAATAGAGACCGGGAGGCAAGCGTCCCAGCCCTAGGTCCGGGTCAGCCCCAGAGGTTCCAGACAGTCTGGAACCCTAGCAGCTTGACACAAGCTGTCCATGGGTCTCCT
The DNA here is from genome assembly GCF_002201575.2 of Neomonachus schauinslandi. Classification (NCBI taxonomy): domain Eukaryota; kingdom Metazoa; phylum Chordata; class Mammalia; order Carnivora; family Phocidae; genus Neomonachus; species Neomonachus schauinslandi. The sequence continues at coordinate 174,522,066 of NC_058405.1, read as the reverse complement.
TGTTTCCTTTCATCCTACCCTCTCCTGCCCACGGCTCTCTGAGCTCCCCAGATGTCTTGCAGGTCCTGTTGGGTCCAGTTAATAGGGAAGCTGGGCTCTGTGCACCCTCTTGTGGTCCCTGAGAGAAGTGCAGGAGATATTTATTTATTTGTTTAGCGCATTGAACCCAGCTGGGGAAGGCAGAGCTGTGAATATAAACCCCACCCTTAGGGAGCTTCCTTTCTCCTCCATGTGATGCCATGATGCCAATTCCACTCTCCCCCTTGGTAAGTTATCCAAACCCCCTTGAGTAGAGAGGTTCTGAGTCCAGATTCTCCATGACACTTCCCTGAAGCCTGGACCTTTGACCTAAGAGCCAGGAGGAGGCAGGAAGGAAAAGTCAGATGCCCTTTCCTTCCCACTGCCGCCTGATACCCCCTCTCCATACATGCCTCACACTGGGGTCCCGACGTGATTCTCGAAGGCTGAACCAAGCTAGGTCAAAAGGTGGATGTGAAGGCTTTGTGGGGAGGGAGGACAGATGCACTAGAAGGCATGGTTAAGGTCTGTTACATCCAGGATGAGTTCCCCTTCCTTTTGTTTCATTTGAAAAACTCTCCTCTCCTCCCTGTGCCCCCAATACCTGTAGTCTTGGGTGGGTGGCGGGGGGTGGGGCGCCAGTCCCAATCACAGTAATACATCTTCCTGGATGGTTATTGGTTTGGGGATGGGCAAGTGACCCACGCTGACCAAATCAGGGTCTTCCTTAAGACTTTTGCTGGGAAAGCCATTCTTTTTTAGACCACCAGCTCTAAGAATGTGGGCATCGGGCTGACATATAGAGAAAGTCTATCTGCAGCAGGAGGTAATGAGGACAGTATGAAAAGAAGAGCAGAGATAAGCTAGAAACTATAGATGTGAGGATGGTGGTGAGGGAAGAAGACAGGGGAGAAAGACCTATGACATTGTTTGGGCCACTGGGTTCAGTTGTGCTTGAATTCTTACCTCTGGACTTCCCAGGTAATTAATTCCCTTTTTAATTATTTTTCCAATAATTCATTTCTTTGGCCTAAGCTAGTTTGAGTTGCGTATCTTCATTTGCAATCAGGGTCTGCCCTGAGAGTATCAGCTCTCTATCCCCACTCCCACAGTAACTGCCATTTATTACATATAAGCTTGACATAAATTATTGTGCCAAATGTTGTGCTAAGTGCTTTTCATATCTCAAAAAAATTCCTCCCCATGATTCTATGATGATGTGAATGGGTTATGACGGTGTTGCCACTTTCCCATTGAGAGACGGAATCTATTTGCCCTTCCCTTGAATTTTGGCTGGTTCTGTGACTTGTGTCAACCAATAGCGAGTGACAGCAGTGCTGTGTAACTTTCAAAGCTGGACCTTAAGGAGTTTCTGCCTTGACATTCAACACAATCTATTTTGAAAGCCAGCCTGGAGAAGCCTGATGACACTAAAGCCACCATGCTGTGAGGAAGCCCAAGCTAGCCACCTGGAGAGGAGCATGGAGGAGCCCCGGGGCACTAGACACATATGAGGAAAGCTTCTTCGACTGTCCAGCCCAGCCCAGCCACCGCAGCAGTGAAGGACCAAATGAAGGACCACAGCCAATAGTTCTGCCATAAGGAGCAGAACCACCAAGCTGAATTCTGGCATTCTGGCAAATTCGTAATCTACAGGATCGTGAGAAGTAATTATTTTGGGGTTGTTTGTTATGCAGCAATAGATAACTGAGACACGATGGGGTTCCCATTGTATAGCTAAAGAAACTGAGGCTAACATGCTTATATTGCAACCTTCTAAGCAGCAGCAGCGGGTTCCAACCCAGAGTGCCTGAATCCGAAGCTCATGCTTTGCCTACATACCTGGGTGGGGCAGTCATTGTCCACTATAGTATTTGGACTGTGGGAAAACTGGGGGCTTCCTGAGAAAGAACCAGAAGGAAGGAAATGTGGTTGGGAGCCAAGAGAAACCTTGGGACAGCTTAGCTTCTTCTCCTTCTGAGTGTGATTAGAAATGCCGTTCTGAGCAGTCTTTTGGACACTAACGGGGGTGAAGTTAGTTTTGATGGTAACAAAGTCAGATGTTACTAATAACATTGTTTCATCACATTCTAGTTTATAAAGTGCTTTAATCCTATGGGCTTGGGTGGCCCTAAAAATCTACCCTCGAATACCCCCAGGGGTCACAGAAACAGAAGGACAGATGAAGGCATCACAGTCCCCTAGAATTAAGATGAGGGCTGATCTGAGAGCTGAGTACACTACCAGAGGTGTCTGGTCTTCTTTTCCTAGACCTGTTCAGTCTGTTCCTTTAAAAAGGGACGGCTTAGGTCTTCCTAAGATGCAGGCCGGAGAAATGTGGCAAGGGTGACTCTTCATCACGTTGCCAGGAGAGCTTAATCCAATAGGTGAGAAGATAGGGGCCTAAGGATGACCCCTGAGATGCTAGTTCTGTCAAAACCATCTTCCTTTCCACACTCCTTGGGAAGCCTGGCCCCATGTCAGCCCCCTGGAGGCCAGCTCCCCTCCCAAACTGTGGGCCCAGTCCTATTGGTTTAAATACTTTTATTGATACTAAACTCACCCACCCACCCCATGGCCAGCAGTTCTAAGGAGTCCTGCATCCAGAGGCCTAGAGACTGGCTCTTTGGTTTCCATATGGGGGCCAAAGAGCGAGAGAGACTGCATTGCCTCCCCGCCCCCAAGCCCTCCAGAGCGCTCCCTGGCGGGTTGGGGTGGGGGGGGGTGCGGTTCTCCAGCGCCCTGGGGCCTTCCTGGGCAGGCGTGTATCCCCAGCCCCGCCGCCTCTCAGTTTCCGGAGGCCTGGGAGATGGGCTGTCGCCCGGAGAAGCTGGGCAGCGCCCCCGCTGGGATCCAGAGGCCCCGCAGCCGCCGGGCGGCGCGTCAGAGACAGAGGCTGAGCTCCTTGCGCACGCGGCAGCGGTGACACTGCACGACGCAGCACCAGTGGAAGCGACACAGGCAGTTCTCCTCGAGCTGCACGCTCTCCTGGCGGTGCCCGCGGCCGCAGCACAGCAGGTCGCAGCCGCTGAGGTCCGGGGCGCTGCTGTTGCAGGCGCGGCCGCGCGTGCCGGGCGAGCCGGTGCGCCGGTTGGGAGCGCAGAAGTCGGGCGAGTCGGCGGCGTAGAGGAGGTCGGCGCGGCCGGGCGGCTTGAGAGTGCGGACGGCGGGCAGCAGGGCCTTGCCGTCGTTGGTTCCCATGACACGCGAGGCGCCGTGGAAGCGCTCGAGCAGCCGCGCGCCCACCTCGCGGAACGGGGGCAGCTTCTGCCAGCAGGTCCGCAGAGCGCACGAGCCCGACAGTCCGTGGCACTTGCACTCGGTGCGCGTATGGCTCCGCACGGCCTGCGGCGGAGAGCGAATGAGCGCGCGGATGGGGACAGATTGCGGGTGCGTGGTATGGAAAGGTCCAGGGGACCGACCTAGAATAAGATGGGGAGGGTGGGGTGGACGGAAGAGAGAAAAGAGCAGGCCAAAAACAAAAAGGAGAGCGCAAGGTGGAGAGGAGGAAATCCAGGGAGCAACAGCTCCGAGAGAAAGAAAAATGATAAAAGATGGAAGAGTAAGAGAAGTGGGGGAAGTGGGGCGCTGTACCGTACGTAGCACAGAGACCGCAGGATCCAAAGTCAGGGATGGGAGAGAAAGCAGAATGGACGGCAGGGGTGAGATTCTCCCTAGAGGGAGGCAGGCAGGGTCGCAGCTGTTGCGCTCTATTCCTCCTACCAACCTACCAACCCGGCCCCCTCTCCTTGCTGCCCCTTACGGCCCCAGGCAGGGCTGAGCAGAGTCGCAGAGCCGGCCTCCTGGGCGTCTGTCTCTGCCACCCCTCCCCACTCCTCTCTGACAGGTATGTGGGCCTGTCTGGACTTTCCTCTCTGGGCCCCCTCTTAGCCCCTGCCTGATGCCTCAGGCCCGAACCCTGGAGGACACAGAATGTGTGTGGGGGCGTCCCTAGAATACCCTGGAACTGAGGCCTAGGGTGCGGGAGGGCCCACCGTGAATGCATTACTGAGAACGGAAATCCAGAACTCCTGCCCCTTATTTGCTATTTTGTGTCTGAAGCTGGGGGTCTAAGAGTCACAACCCCACTAGAAATTTATGGTGTCAGATGATCCAGGAAGATCATCTCTGGAAGCTCAGAGTCCAGAGGCCAACCTGATCTAGGGACTTGTGTGCCCCCCTCTTCCCAGGCCTCTCTCCTTCCTCACACCCCCTCCTGGAAACAGCTGACCCAGAGAGCTTTCTTGTCCCTAAACAGGAGCTCCTGGGGCCCCCCTCCTTGCAGAGGGAACGAGAGAGGCTGCCAGGATTCCGAGCAGGGCCCCCACTCTGGGGTTGGTGGGCAGCCAGTTGGCAAGTACCCAGCTTCGGTCACAGCTTTCCTGGCCTCTGCCTGACTCCCTCCTACCTTCACCAACATCTACTTTTTGTCTTTCACACCTTTCCAAGCCCGTCTCTCTTGGGCCTGTTCTAGTCCCTCCCAGGCCTTGCCTGGCTCCCCTACCTCCAGACCCCCACACCTTTGCCCCAACTTCTATCTTTTCTTTCATCCCCAGCTTTTGTCACCCTCCTCTGCCCATGCCCTGGCAACTAGGTCTCTACCTACCCCAAGCTCTGTCCCATCTGTCCAGTCTCAGAGGTTCTTCTGCCCTACTTGAGGTCCCTTAAGGCCCCGAGTCCTCTTACCTGGGTGTCCCCTCCCTACCCTCCCCATTAGACCACCAGCTCCAGGCCCTCCCAGGCCTCCCAAGGGACTCCTTCTTCTAGGCTAGCCACCTTACCTCCCACATACCCCTCCCCCCAGCCCATCTTACAAGTAGTCCCTCTCTGCCAGGTGGCTCCCACACACCTAACATACTCCTGCACCCACAGGCCCTCGCACACACCCCCCACTTCCTCACGCTTCCACAAACACGCGCCCACAGACCCCACCCTCACCCACGCCCACTCACACCCACCCATGCTCACACATTCACACCCACACACACTCTTACACACCCCTGCCCCCACTCACCAGCCGGCCGGCCTCGTTGTTGTGAAGTTGCACCAACGCACGGATGTCTCCGCGTCCCCGCTTGTGCCGCGCATCCATAAAGAGCCTCGACTTCTCGTCCCCGAAGTCCACGTCGTCGCCGCAGCCTCCCCACTCCCAGGCGGCGCTGCCGTCCGGGGAGCCGGCCGGGCCCGGGGGCCCGGGGGTGCCGGGCAGACCAGGGGAGCGGGGAGGGGCCCGGCCGCGGGGCGCTTGGCAGCCGCACTGCAGCAGCTCGCCCATGGAGCAGGCCTGCGTGACCGCGTGACTGGCGCCCGCGGCCGTGATCGCGAACACGAAGGCCGTCTCCCGGATGTCTGCGGGCGCGGGGAGGGGCGGTCAGCGGGCAGGACGGATGCCCGGTCCGGGGGCACGGGGGCAGGGGAGGGGCGAGGAGGCGTGGCTGGGAGACAGGGTCAGGGCAGGGTGCCCACAGACCCGTGGGACAGGCGGGGCTCCGGCAGCCTCCCCCAACCCCCCTGATCCCCTAGAGACCAAAAAGCAGCCCCCTCCCCCCGCCCCGACCCCCGGGTGCTCTGCCCTCACTGACCCTGCTGCAGGATGCGCCCGAAGGCCTTGCTGTGGCTGGAGCAGTTCCAGCGGCGGAAACGGAACTGGAACTGGCACTCTCGCACCCCAAGCCGGGCGCCCCGGGCCAGCTCCGCCACTACTTCTGGCTCGGCCTGGCACAGCTCAGCCTGCCGCCCTGCCAGCCGCCGTGCTTTCCTGCAGATGCTGGTGGGGTCCATGACCAGGGGGCTGCCCACTGCCCTGGAAAGCGAAGAGCCAAGGTCCAGGGTATGACTCACGGGGCTTTGTGGGGAGGGGGGAGGAGGGAGGGGGGAGGGAGACCGGCCCTGCTCAGCCCAGGGCTAAGAGCTGGCATGTGCCTCTTGTCTCACCCCACCCCAACTGAGTTTGAGATTGTCCTGTCTGGTTCTCTTACCATCCCAGGTCCCTTCTTAACTAGATTTTAGACTGAAATTGCTATAGGGCAAGGATTCGGTCTTATCCTTCTGTGCACATCTTCATTAATAAGTCCTTATAGGAATGTGACTCAAGGTCAAGGCATGGGGCACCAGGTGAGCCAAAAGGGAGACAAGGAAGAAATGAACAGGAGGAAGATCAAGAAAACTGTCAGAGCAGAAAACAGTATGAATCACAAAAAGATACAAAGAAAAGTGGGCAGTATCACAGAAGGATCTGGTCTTAGTGGACAACAAGCTGGTTTTGGCAGCTGAACAACCCTGATGCTAGAAAGGCAGGGGCAATCCCAGGGATATAGAAGGCCACAGGATTTTAGAATGGCTAGGGAAGGGAAGCTCTGAAGGCAGTCACACCCCCTCTCTAGCTCAGTTTGTCCTTCTGTAAAATGGGAAGGTTGGGCTTTGATCTCTAAGGTGGACCCTCAACCATGATATCCTGTTTCCTTGAACTGGAGAGCAGGAGGAAGTAGCTGGGGACTGAGTCTCTGAAGCATGATTGTGAAGTAAGTGACGCGACCCTTCTGCTCTGGGGTCTGTGACCTTTTCAAATGGACCTTGAGAGCTTGTTTGGAGGTTCTAGCAGGGGAGCGCAGCTACTCGTATACCCTTGACCAAAGAACGGTCCTCCTCTATCGGGGAAGGTCGTCCTCTTCACCGAGCGCGCAGCTTCGGGAGGGACGCACATGGAGCAGTGAGGGAGGAAGGGGACACCCGCCTAGCCAGCCAGATCAGCCGAATCAACTCTGGCGATCAGTGGGTTGACAGATGTCGCAGCCAGATCGCCCTCACATCCTCTGTGACCTTTTCAGAGCAGCAGGTCAGCAAGCCAAGCCCTGATGTCACTGGTTGTGACTGATTTGGGGAGAGGGAATTGCTGTTTGGCTCGGTGGGTAAAGACCTCACAGGAAGTTCCACACCCTTTCAGAAATCCCTCCATGCCTAGCCTTCATTCCACCTAAGGAGAGAGCTGTTATTTGGTTTCCATATAGCAGACCCCTGAAGGTTAAGGTTATTCACACCTGGGTGGAACTGCTTTAATCAGATTGCTCTGACTTGAACCCTTAGCTGGGATCCCTGTGCTTGCTGTAGGAATGAGAAGGTGGAGCACTTGGACTTGAGTCATTTGAGATCACACAAAAGCCCTTCAGCAGAGGGCAGAAAATGACTCCCTGGTGGGGAGAAGTGGCACCAGGAGATAGAAAACGCAGAGGAGAGTGGGAGCTAGGTGCCAAAGGTCAAGGTGGCCTACTTTTCAGTTTAGCTTTCATGCCCATCTGCTGCACCCCCCCCCCCCAGTCCCGTCCCCATTTGTTCTGCAAGTGCAGGCTGCCCAGGCATGTCCTGGCCCCACAACAATGAGATGTAATGGGCTTGAACAGCAGCGAGCAGAATTTAGGTCTTAAGGTAGAACTTCTCAACTCTTGGGGTGTGAGATGCTTGAAGAGGGAGTTGCAGGAGGATGTGTAAGCTCAGTCCTTTAAGGTCTCCTAGTCTTTCCCCCCGCCCCACCAGACCCGCACCTATCAGATCATTGTCAACCTCTCCACCCAAGTAGTCCTGGAGCCAAGATTCTTTTCTCAGTGAAGAGACTTATAGTCCAGACCTTCATTCCTCCATGCTTAAGACCTACTCATCACTGCATTCCAACCGCAGCCTGGAAAGGTCCAGCTCCAACCCCTTCCCAACCCTAGAAAAGTGGTGGATGGAGTAGTGGGGAGTGGGCCACGGGTAGAATAGGGCAACCCAACCTGGTTCCCAGTGGCCCAATGACCTTCAAGTGTGGATCAATCTCTATCTATCTATCTATCCTCCCTCCACCCACTTATCCACCTCATTACAAGGATTTGAGGCAGCTTCCAGCATGCTTGTATAGGGTCAGTAGATAAGACTACGAGCGCCTTGGGAGTTAAAAGTGATATTTTCCTTCGTTTCCCATGGCAGATTTTTAGATGCTTAATTTGTATTTCCCCCAATTTTTATTATGAAAATTTGCATGTTGTGATTACTATAATACTACAATGAACACCATTTAATACATGTTTCTGAATGAATGAATGAGCCATCTACAGAGAATGTCCTCACTTGAGGCCAGGCTCCTGTCCACCCGTGATTCCAGGACTCCTTATTAGCTTCCTCTCTCCCCACCCCCTCCCCCTTACACTGGATGCAGAGGCAGGGAAGCAGGCCTCCCCATGGCTGTCCAGCTCCTTTCCCGCCACCTCGGAGTCTGGGGCTCTGCAAACTCATCTTCCCCACCCCACCCCCATGCCACTAAGCTCCCCAGTCTCCCCGCCCCAACCCTGCCCTCTGCTAACTCCCTACTTTCCCAAGGTTGACTGGCCTTATCCTCTCAAGGTCACTCTGACCCCATCCCTCTCCTCTCACTCCTCCTACCCTAGGGAAGCAAGAGAGGGTGGGGGTATGCAGGGAAAAAAGCAAAAACCTCCAAACCTCCCGACCTTGTCTGCTTGCCAGGGGCTAGAGATAGGAGAGAAATCGGGAGGAGCAGGAAGGGTAGGGCCCTCCAGGAGGTGGGGCCAGCCCTTTGCAGGGTTGAGGGGCTGCCCCAGAGTCAGTTGCTGGTCTGGGTCTGGCTCCCCAGGCTGGCTGGCTGCCTGGGAATGAGGCTTGTTTACGAGCTGGTCAGGAGGAGGGATGGGCAGTAGTAGCAGCTAGAATCCCAAGGGGCCAGCTTGCTCCCTGCCCTGCTGTCCTCGCTCCCATCCCCAAGTCACAGGAAAGAAAACTCCAGAAGAGGAGTGGCAGGGGGGTGTTGGACAAAACATCAAGCCTCACTTCTGTACCCTGGTCTCTGTCAGCTCTGGGTGAGCTGAGCCACTGTGGGCAAGTCATTCTCTCTCTGGGCTTCAGAAACCTGAGGAGTTAGCATGAGAAGCTCCCTTATCCCCTCTAATGTTACAACTTGACTCCACATCAAGAAATAACTCGCCCATCTCCCCTCTTCCTTTACCCTCCTTTCTTCCCTTCTGCTTCCTTAGGGAACCAACTCTGCTTTTTTGGCCTTTGAGTCAGCATTGACCTGGGGTCAGCCCAGGGAAGATGTGCCCATTTGGGAGCATCTGCATGTTGTGGGGGCTGGAGCACAGTGGTGGTAGGAAATATATAATATGTAGTATGTAGGATCTGAGATCCTAATCAATTAGCCATTCCTGGGCATAGAAAAAAGGAGGCTAGTCCTAAGAGAAATCAGTATGCAGACAAGAAGGGACAAGCCTAGGGTTGGCCATTCTAACTGGCTTGGCCTGCGCCAAGATCTCCCTCCCAGGGACCTTGATTGGTAGTCAATAGCCAAGTGAGGTGGCATTAAGGGCCAGCCAGTTCCTACTAGCAGCATCTGTAGATCTAAGCCCCGGGGGCCCCAGGTTCTGGCCTAACCTACCTTTCCATGCCTAGATTCAGAGGGCCAAAGGGAATGCCAGAAATCACCTAGTCCTCTGGGGCCCCTGGGTGGCTCAGTCGTTAAGCGTCTGCCTTCGGCTCAGGTCATGATCCCAGGGTCCTGGGATCGAGCCCCGCATCGGGCTCCCTGCTCGGCGGGAAGCCTGCTTCTCCCTCTCCCACTCCCCCTGCTTGTGTTCCCTCTCTCGCTGTGTCTCTCTCTGTCAAATAAATAAATAAAATCTTAAAAAAAAAAAAAAAGAAATCACCTAGTCCTCTCTACCCACCTCACCCCCCCATTACATAGATGAACATCTAAGGAGGGAGGTGACTGACGCAGGCCACTCAGCGGAGGGATCCTGTGCTTGTGATCCTGCTAGCGCATGACTATTCTGTCTTGTTTTCTTGTCTTCTCTCTCCACTTAGCTTGAAGACACACTAAAGACAAAGATTTCACGAGGAAGCATAACATCATCAATAGCGCACCTTCAGAGTTTGGGGAGACTGTGACTGGGGTTTGGATCTGGGCTCTGCCATTTGCTTGTTCTAAGATGTTAGCAAGTCCCTTGCCCGTGAAGTTGGCACTTAATATTTGTTGAATGAATGAGACCTAACCTTCTGAACCTCAGTTTCCACAACTGTAAAATGGAAATAAATGATACCTGACTGCTTCTCTGGTAACAGGAAAAGGGTCTGTACGGACAGCGAGCTCCAGCAAGTGGGTTTTGTCTTTTGGGTCACACCCGGATTCATCTCTTGGGCCTGCCCAGTGTGGGGCAGGCAGCATTCGTGGGTTTGTGAGAATGCCCTTCTCACCAACTCTCTGCCCTTACTCCTCAGCTAGGATCCCTGTGTTTCCTCCTCCTGGCCCTGCCCCTGGACCAGAAGCACCCTCCAGGACCCCTCCCCTTCCCCAGAGAGCACTCCTGGGCGGATTATTGAGGAGATCACAGACCCTTTTGATGTCCAGCCTCCTCTGAAGGGCCTCATGGCCAGCCCCCCTCTATTTCCTCACACTCACCCCCAGGGTCCCTAGTCTGACCCCCACCTCCTAGGAGCCAGCAGAGGGAGCCCTGAGCCCCGGGGCTGTGGGTGGGGGCTGCATGGGGGTGGGGGAGGTGGGTGGTGGAGAGGGGGCAGAAAAATGTTGCCTGACGGCTGCTGAGGCGGCTGGGCCCGGGCCTGTGCCCGCCCGCCTGTCCTGTCCTGCTCTGTCTAACTCGGTAATTTACTGCTCCCCCTCCCCCAGCCCCTACCCCCACCCCAACCACCACATCAAAGCCAGTGATGCCCCAGCTCCATTAACCCCTGCCTCCCCACCGCCCACCAGACACCCCATTCCCCCCCTCTCCCGCACTGGCCCAATCGGGTTCCCTCTGCCTTGTCCTGGACACTGCCCTTCCCCTCTCCTTCTCGTAACTCTTGGGAGAGGCAGGGGCTCTCCCTTCCCTGATGGCCTTCACCAGTCGAGAGGGCTTCCTGTCAGGCAGGGCTCTGGAAGGCAAAGGAGTGGACACACTGACCCTCCACTGGATTCTCTGTCCTGTGCCTCTGCTCTCCCATGCTGCAGTGGGGAATACCCAGGTGAAGGTGGGGCTGGGGAGCAGAAGGGGCCTGTGGAAGGCCCTGTACCCCTTTCCTGACTGCACACAGGGATGAGGTACTCAGCAAGAGGTGGACTCCCAGCCCTGGTCCTCACTGCCTGTATCCTGGGTGGCCTTAGGCAAGTCCCCTCCTGTCCCTGGACTTTGCTGGACTTCTAACCATAAGTGAGAAGATTGGCTTAGATGATCTCCAAGTCCTTCCTAGATCTAATTTCTGGCTTAGATGAAGGGCTTGGAGCCAGAGGAACCAGCTTTGGAGGCCAGGTGGAAAACAGAAGATCCCTCCCAGCGACCTTTCCCTCCCTCAGCTCCTCCTCAGGCTGATCAGGGGAAGCACCCAAGGTCTCACCCCACTCTGCCCCAGGCAGGAAGGAGGACACAGGCTAGAGGGCGCTCTGCCCAGTCCCTGGGGACAGGCTGCTGTGTTCCCCAGCGCCTCCTGCTCTGGCTGGCTGGGCGCCCTGCTACCAGCCTGACCACGGCCTGGCTCCCGCCCCGCCCTCGCCTCATCCCCTCCACAGCTGCATTTCTCCATCAAAGTACACATTCTGGAATCCCCCTCACTGGGCCCTGGTGATCAAACCTCCCACTGACCTCCCCCCTACCCCACCAACCCCTGGCTTCCGATGAGAATGGGGCAGGAGGGGGTTGCCCCCCCCCCGCCACCAGGAAATGTCACAGTGCCAGGACTCTGGTGGGCTCAGGGCATGCTCTGGGCTGGATCGAGCCAGCCTCCTTTTGCCCCTGCCCTTTTCTGCTCACAGCCCCATTGTCTCCCTCCAGGGGAAGCTGCCAAGCTGGAAGGCCTGGAGGGGGGGTACTGGATGGCCACCCCACCCCCATTCTCCACCCCACCCTGAGCTTGATGGGGGCCAGCCACCGGACTGCCCACAAAGGGTCAGATAAAGACGCAATGGAAGAGGGTGGCCAAGCCCAGCCTGGAGTGGTGGTGTGGGAGGTCTAAGCTGGACAACCTAGGTGTCAGGAAGAAGCCTGGGTCCTTTCCCTGACTCCCTGTGGGGCCAGAGATGAGGCTGTCCTAAGCCTCTGGTTCCGATTTCCTTTCCATAAGGCGGGGGGTGGGGGGGTGGAGAGATAGGCAAGATGAGATGGGGGAAGGGAGTGAGACTGAGTGCTGTTTTGCTTGTGGAACAAGGGGGAGGGTTGGTTTCTTTCATAGAAAATATAAAACAGAAAGAGGAAGGGAGAAGAAGGGAGATTGATTTGGCCATTCTGTGAGAGTGAGCTATGTTCCACATCCACTGATTGAAGGCATAAATAAAGATGGGTCAGACAATGAGAAGAACTTCCCGGGGGAGGGAGGGAGGGGCTCAGAGAGCAGGCTGGAAGGGCTGGGAGCTGGTGACCAGGAAACCTCGGACTTTCCGTCTCTTCCTCACTCTCAAAATGGGATCTGTCAGGGCCAGAGCACAGGCTGGATGGCCTGGAGGCAGTGGGCTGGACAAGATGACCTCAAGAGAGCCTGGCCAATGTCCTGGAATCTGGGATTCTGCGATTTACAAAGATACGGTTACAGATGGGAGAGAGACAGACAGAGAGGCCGGAGGCAGAGTTTAGAAAGCATGCATTGCATGGAGGGGGAAGGAGGAGGGGGAAAGAAGGTGGAAGGGAAGGTGGAAGGGAAACTTTTCTGGAACCTGGAGCTAGGTACCTGAGCCTATTCCAGGACCTGGAACACTCCCCTACAGGACCCTCCTTTCCTAATCTGGACAGTCCAGTCACTCAGAGTTCCTGGGGTCCTCTCTGTTCCCAGCCTGGCTGCTACTAGAATGTCAGAGTCGACTGCAGGGGCTGCTGCCTTCCTGTCTACCGCTAGAACTCTGGCCTGGTTAGCATTCTCTGAGAAGCAGGGAAAAGGGGGCCAGCAAGCAGGTCCTAGACATTAGACGCTCTGGGCCTGATGAAGTTCCTAGCCAAAGTAAAGCTGGTGTAGGGGGGCAGTGTGGGGAGTGAGGGGTAGGCAAGGAGTGGCAGGAGCCTCAGCCTACTAGGGATGCCGGGTCCAGCCCCCCAGCCCAAGCCAGATCTTGGAGATCGATGGTGGGGTGGGATGGGGACAAGAGAGTAAGCAAGTAGAGTCAAAGATCCTGAGAAAGGAATCTGGGATCAGACCAAAGGAATGAAGTGTCGGAAACAGACAGAGGAGAGTGAGGGGACCAGTGCAGGTGGGAGAGGCAGGTTCTCTCTGAGAGGCAGCTGAGAGAGGCAGTTGCTGGACACCTTATCACCCCAGCCCCTCACTCGTCACCCAGCTCACCCTGCAGCTGCAGCCATGAAGGCCCCTGTGTTCTCCTACACCTGCCCTCCTCACCTCCTCCCCCACTCCCTGCTTCCCAGCTTCAGGGTCAGTCTCCAAGGGACCAGGCCTCTCTCCCTCTGGCTTGTCACCCACCCAGCAGCCCCTCCTGAACAAAGGAACCCTCATAGACACAAGTCTCAGAAAGGCAAATCAGCCAATTCAGCAACACTCCACAAGACTTCCCCAGCACCTTTAGCCTCCAGGGCACAAAGACAAAGGCTCTGCCTTCCAGGAGCAAGGAAGAAGGACCACAGAGGGGATGGTTGTCCCAGTAACTGGCATAGTTGCCCAATGCGTGGGGTGCAGTGGGAGCACACAGAAGGCGAAGGAGGAAAGACAAAGAGATAATGTTATGGAGGATGTGGTATTCTACCTGGAAGGATGAGAATGATTTGGAGAAATGGAAAAGGAGTAGAGGGAGAGCAACTACCATCAGGCAGAGACCCCTGTCTCCATGCCTTGAGAAAGGGCAAAATGAGAAAATGTGAGTCTGGGAAACAAGACAGAGATCGCTTTACAAAGTTTTGCTTGGGACTCTGGATTTTAAATTTAAATTAATCCTCCTTTTCTGGCCTACAGAAGCTGCCCTGGAGAACCCGCAGCGTGGAGGAGGGTGACTTAACATTTACAGAGCACCTCCCGACGCCATATCATTTTGTAGGTAATCCTCCTGTCCGGCCTACCAGATAGGGGGACTGTTTCTCAATTTTATAATTGAGACGTTGAGGCGCAGGGAGAAGTGACTTATCCAAGGTCACAGACTTAACAAATGGCCAAGACTGGATCTCAGGTCTATTTCAAAACTGACACTATTATTATACTATGTTATGCTAAGCCAGGATCGAAGGACGCAAGTCCCCTAGCCGGGACCTGGGTCATCCTCGATTTGCTCCCTCGCTGACACCCCCGAGGGACATCTCTCCCGCATCAGGAAAGAGGGCTCGCAGCCAGCAGCTCCCTGTGTGGGCATCCAGCTCCCTATCTCCCTGGAAGAGAGGGATCTGCCGGCCCCACCCCTCCTTCCAAACCGGGGGGTGGGGGCGGAGTGGAGGGTAGAGAATCCAGCCAATGCTATGGCGCTATGCAAATAGACAAGACCTTGCTTTCTTAGGATTGGCTGATGCATCAGTGATACTGTCCAAGTCCCTCCTCTTTAAACACCCAGCTATTCCGGGCGGGTCTTTGCAGCTCTGGAGAGACCGGGAAGGGAAAAAAAAAAGTCCACGGGATCGAGATCTCTGAGAGGTCCCGACCTGGCACCCACCTTCCTAGTTGCTGTCCATCCCCAAGACTCAAAGTTCCCGCGACCTTAGCTCCGTAGTTGTCTGCTCTAGGTAGGGCCAGGTCTGGAGGCCACGTCTCTTTGGTTGGCCAGGTCTCCCTCCCTTCCACCGGGACCCGCCACGATTCCCGGTACCTCCGAAGCTGTGTTTTTTCATTTCTGACCCCCACATCTGGAAGGACTGGGAGCCTGGGTCCCTTTCCTGTCTTTCTTCCTCTTCTTTGCTCCGGGAGGAGGATGTAGAGAAAGCCGGGGTCCTGACTCAGTTTCCCTTCACGTTTTTCCCCCGCCACTACTGTCCATTTGAAGTAGCCCTCAGAGAGAAGCTGGTGGGTTTGTGGAGCAGCGTAAGGCGGGGAAGAGACAGCTGTTTGACCCTCTTTGCCTTGTGCCTTCCCACCTTGTTCCTCTCTTTTCCATAAATCCAGTCCTCCTCCCCTAAATCCAGGGCCCTCCTCACACATTCTTTTCTTCGGATCTCTGACTACAGATCTCCCCCCCCGCACACACACACCCGCTGTCTACCCGGTGGCTCTTTCTCACCCACGTGCCAGTTCCTTGAGGACCTGGATTGAGCGCATAAGCGGAGGGGGAAAGGGGAGGATGGGGAAGGGTGTGTAGCACAAGATAGGAGGAAATACAACCGACTGTGCGGAGTGGAGGTTTCGGAACGTCTGAGTGGCAGTTTAGAAGTGGCCCAGGCGGGGGCCGGCAGGAGAGCGGCACGCACCTCCCCGGCACCTCTCCAGCGGCCCGGGGGGCTGGGCTGGGCTCGCAGGTAGAGCCCGGAGGCAGCGGGAGCGCGTTTGGAAGCCCCCCCACCCCCACCGGCCGCCGTCAGTCCCGAAGCCCCCACCCTTGAGCTGCCCGAGCCGCGCCGGCACCGCACTCACCACCACAGCCCACCGACGTGCGCGGGACACAGCAGCAGCAGCAGCAGGACGGAGGGCGCGGGCGGCAGCATCGCGAGCGCTCTGCCGCCGGCCGGTGCGGTACGGGGCGAGGCTGCCGGGCCAGCCGGGGCGCGCCGGGGCGCGGGCTTCAGGGCGAGCGCGGGCTTCAG
>NC_058405.1:174408685-174505962 GCF_002201575.2 Neomonachus schauinslandi | reverse complement strand
GCGGCGGCGGCGGCGGCGGCGGCGGGGGGGCCCATCGCGGGCGAGGAGGGCGCGGCTCGAGGCGGAGAGCGGACGGGGCAGCCAGCGCCTGTGTCTCCAGCCGAGTTCGCTCGGGAGAAGAAATCAGAGCCGGGGGCGGGGGTGGGAGGGGAGCGGGGCCCGGGAGGGGGCGGGGGCAGGGGGGCCGTGGGGTGGCAGTTGCGACAGTCAGGCGGCGGGACTCTCGGGAGGGAGCCGTGCGCCCCGGGGCTGCAGGCGTGGAGCTCAGCGGAGGGCGGGTGCGAGGTCCCGGGGCGGGGCCCGAGAGCGCCGGTGGCTGCGGGACGCGCCTGCCTCGCCCCTTCCCTTCGCCTCTCGCGGACTGGGAGCCCCCCGCCGCCGCCCAGAGTCAGGGGCAAGGAGGGGCGGCGGAGCAGGGTGGAGAGGAGTAAGGGCGGGGAGGGGGGGTGGAAGAGGAGCTGGGGAATGGGGGACGGGCTGGAAGGGAGACGTTTGACAGGTTTGTTGACTGTAAAGAGAGAAAACTTCCCAGGAATGAGGGAGTTGGGGGGGGGGGTTCGGAGGGAGATGCTGGAGCCGGGGCCGGGAGAGGAAGTCCGCCTGGGGCGCTGGGTGCTCCGGGGAGGGGTGCCGAACTCGACCGTCGGACGGGCGGACTCAGGAGGGGGTCACCCCTTACCCGCCCCGCCTCCGCACTGCACGCCCCTTTCTCAGCCTTTCCTCGAGGAAAGGAGGAAGCCCTAGGCCTCCGCTCTCGCTCCCCAGCCACCCCGCCTCTTCAAGCCCGCGTTCGGGGGAGGGCTGCGAAGGGGAGATTAGACAGCAAGAGGAACCTCTTGGATGGCCTGCGCTCAAGCGCTCGCACGTGTAAGCGAGCGGTAGAGCTGAGGTTGCAGACTTGCAAGAGATTAGGAGGGCAGATCTCTCTGCAGCCGGGCCTCGCGTGTCCGCGTGTCCGCGTGTCCGCGTGTAGCCTGCCTCACGTTCCTTCCCCAACTTGGCCGGGGCAAGAAGGGGTGGAAGAGCCAGCTGCAGGTGAGATGGTGTTTATCTGATTCTCTAATGCCACAAAAATGTCTTTGATGCTCCTGCCCTCCCCCACGGGGGGGGGGGAAGATCAAAGGCCCCGTGGGGAGGGGGGACAGCTCCATTCATCACACCAAGCTACTGGCAGTGGCTGCAGTCCCCGCTCCTCCCCTCCGCCTGCTTGCCCCAAGGGTGCCGAGGGACAGGTGGTGCAGGACATTCCACAGCAAGCGCCAGTTTCCCTATCACCGCCATCTAGAGTGGCATCAACCTTTAAAGGGGGGGGGGGAGTGGATCTCCCAAGTGGTAGAAGCTTCAGGCACCCAGAGGAAAGCTCCTGGTCTTTTGGGGTGGAGATAGCATCTGAACTCTGGGAGCGAGGCCTCTACCAAGAGACATAAACATCCTTGGTGAGCAGAGAGAAGGCAAGATTGAGTCCCCCAGAGAGTGGGGACAAGTGAATAGAGATTCTGAAGCTGGGGGACGAAGGGGATGCCACAGAAGACCATTGATGCCTAACCCAGGGGACGAGGCAGATCTGGGGAAGGATGGATGAGCAAGTGGAAAACAGAAATGGAGAAACATTGCCCTAGGCACATGGGGAAGCTCCTAGGTTTGCTGTGAGCCCAACCCCACGGCCAGTGGTGTCCCGGCTGTGTCAGTCTAATGCCCTGTACTGGGGACAGAGAATTTTGATGAGGGGGCTGGAGCACTCTAGAGAAGGGAAAGGGACCCTGGGTGGGTCGTCTAGTGGCTGAGGGAGCTAATAAGGGGCACAGGGCCCAAGTGTTGCCCCCTCCCATTTTAGCCTTTCATAGCAGCCAGCTACCACCCATGGCCTCTGCACCTCTTAATTTTGTACGCAGTTACTGTTTCTGCAGGGCAGTGCCAACTTTGGACACGGCACACTCAAAGACAGACCCAGGCTGGGCACACACTCAGGCCAGATGGTACTAAACAGGCATCTGGAGAGCTTTGCGGGTTCCTAAAGGCTGCAGGTGGCCAGTGACCAGACCCCTGGGAACCACTGCCTGGGTTCTGAGTCCCCTACGCACCCCTGCCCCCACCCTGCTACTGTTATTGCAGATTATGAAATGCTCTCCCTATCCTGCATTCTTCTCCGAGGCAAGAATTTTAATGTATTTGTCTTTGTCATCAGGGGACCGGGGCTCTGGGACCGCCCTGCCTCTGCCTGAGGAGGGAGCGCCCCAAATCTAGTCCCTGCTGTCTCCAGACCCCAGCCTCTTTCCATTACCACCCCCTCATGCCCTAGCCCTGCCCCTCGCCTCCCTCTCCGAAGACACAGTCTCTCTGTGGGGTGGATAAAAATGATGTTATTGAAACAACAGAATTGGGAGCAGTGGCAGGGAGCAGGGATAAGCGCAGGAAACTGGGGCGTTTGCCAAGAAGCCTTCTCCCCCGCAGGCGGCCTTTCTGCCCCCCCCCCCCACCTTTCCTACAAACACACACAGATCGCCCCACCCCTCCTGCAGCACTCTCTCTGGCCAGATCTTAAAGAATATTTGGCCATCCCTGGATTCCCTAAGCCCTCATCCCCCCCAGAGTCCCACTGCAGAACCCATCAGCCCAGCAGTGTCTGCAGAAGCACTGGGGCAGGGGAGGGGTCTGCTGGAGTCTGCGATGGGCAGGCCTCGGCTCCGAGGGCAACTGTGCTTCTGCTTACTCTCTTTTGCTTTCTCTGCACCCCCACCTAGGGGTTGGCTGGCATCTGGGCAGAAACCAGAGCAATGACTTCTGCCCTTATGCGTTCCAAACCTTTAGAGAGATGAGTTCAGATGTTCCCGAGGCTTCGGTCGCCCACTATTACCCTAGAAGACTTTTCATGGAGCAGGGCTGGGGGGACAGAGACAGAGGTACACAAAGATCAAGATGCGCGCACACACATGCACACTTGCACACATCCACCCACACCTGGGCAACGGGCATCCAGATAACCCCACAGAAACACCAGGACATCCTTGCCTTCCCTGGACAATGCTGAGTAACTTCCACCCACAGGTACAGATGGACACACAGACGGGCTGGCTCAGGCTGAGACAGTGCCTGCCTCCTTGCAGATTACATGCACTGCTCCCCCCGCCCCCACCTCTGCTCAGACATGCATGTGGAGGTACATTCTGGGAAGATTGGAAGGTGGCAGCCCAGAAGGGGGCAGCATGGAGTGGAGTGTTGCCACTCTGATCCCCGCTCTGTCAGTCCTCTGGGCACTGGGCCCCCCTCCACCTCTTCCTCTGTTGCTCTGCCTTTAGTTCTGAGAACCTTTTAACTCCACTTTTAGGCCCTGGTGCAAAAGAAAGAGGGGGAAGGAGCACAGGGATGTCTGGCTGTGGGATGGGAGAGGGAGGAGGAGCAGAGGTGGGGACTGGGGAGGGGGAGAGAGGCAGCTGGAGAGAGATAACATCGGAGTCGGAGTCGCTGCAGGGGAAAGCAGAGCCCTCTGTCTGTTGGATCCTCTCTCTCTGTCTTTCCGTGCCTTTTCATGTCCCTTCCATCTCCAGAATTCGGTTTCTATTTGTGTCTGTCTCTAAATCACTTTCTCTGCTTCTTTGTTTCTCAGAATGACTGAAGCTGCAGGAGCCCAGGAATTTGGGCCTGTGACCCTTCCCCTCCCAGTAACCTCCCTCTCTCCCTCCCTCTGCACCGTCTTCCCTCCCCCTTCCCCAGCAAGGGGACCTGATTGCCATTCTTTCAGGGTGGTGACTGGGACTTGAGAATTCCTAAGGGCCCTGGGTGTCTAGGTTCTCCAGGAGAACAGGGAGAGGAAAGCCTAGTCCTCTAGAGAGATGAAGGGAAGGAGAAAGAAAAAGTGTCATTTTCCTCTTCTGTACCTGGCATCGCTCCACTCCAGCTTTCCCCAGCCCACCTGAAGTCAGGCGAGTGTGCCTTTCCAGCCAAGGGTGGGAGCTCAAATGCCTGGTTCCCACTTTAGCCCGTTGGATCCCTGCCTTACAAGCCAAGTTTCCTCTGAGACCCCCTCTGGGCCTTTGTCAAAGGGAGCCCCCACCCCATATTCCAGTTCCCCACAGAGTCCACCTGCCCCACATTTTCCATATCTCTCAACCCTACCTACACCCCAAACTTCCGATCACCCCATGAGTCAAAGGGAGAAAGAACTGGAGGGGGGCTGTGGAGGAGCTCTGAGGAGGGGAAGGGGAGCAGGGGCTGAGAGGGAGGGCCTGCTCGCCAAGACTGGGCTGGAAACAGCCAGAGAACATTTGTTTTCACTTAGCTCAGCCCCAGTGGCCCCGGGTGGGAGCGGTTGGCCCCAGGAGCCTCTCCAGCCGTCCAGTCCAGGCCTGGCTCCTGCATTAGGGCCTGGGGATGGGCAGAAGGACCCTGGCATGGCCTCAGGTGTTCTGGGAGGAGCCTCCACCCTCTTCTCCATCCTCCTCCAGGAGACACCCCCTATCCACACTGCTTCAGCTCCCACCTCTGAGGGAATCAGGGCTTTCAGTCTCGGTCTGTCTCCTAATTGTGTTGGTGTCTGGGGCTACCTCTCCCTGGGCAGAGGGCAGCACACTTTTAATTGAACACCTACTGTGTGCCAGGCACCCAGCTACGTAGCGGAGAAACAATGGTGAGCAAAAGCAGAACTAATCCCTACCCTCATGGAACTCATGGTCATTAATCATATCATCTTACAAACAAATGGAAAACTGCAACCTTGACCTGTGTTGTCCAGGAGAAGGGAGGGGCCGTGAGGCTCTGGCTGCAGGGGACTGGCCAGTCAGGGAAGGAGGAGCAAGCTTCTCTGAGGAGAGCATGCTCCCTCGGAGATACAAAAATAAGCTGGAGTTAACTGGGAGACACAAGGGAAGGAAGAGCATTTCAAGCCGAGGGAACAGCCTTTGCAAAAGGCCTGCAGGGGTATGGAGAAGGCATGGGGGCACTGCATCAAGGTTGGCATGGGTTGAAAGAGAGTGAAAAGCAGCCTGGTGGGAGATGAGGCTAGAGAGATTTAGGGGGATCAAACCAAGTCAAGCCTTACAGGCATGGAAGGGAATGTTTTTCTTATTTTAAAAGCAATGGGAACTCTACAAGACAAATGCACTGCAGGAGGGAAGAAAAGGAGATGGCGGGGGTGGGGGGGAACCTCTGGATTAAAGGAGAACTAACAGACATATAAAAAACCCAAAACAGGCAAAGTTGAACTATAGTAGTTAGAGACATGTGGTTGGATGACAAAAATAAGTAGATGCTTCCCAGGAAAGTCAGGCTAGGTAGTTCCTCCGGGGTGGGGGAAGGAGGCAGTTCTATTTTGAGGAGCAACCAGAATGGGATGGCTGGCAAGGTTCTGTCTCCTTTCATGGCAGTTGGCTTCAAGGGTGTTCAATTGTACATTTGTTCTATGCTCTTTTCTGTATTCATTTTCCTAACGATAAAAGGGTTAAGGAAAAGAACACTCCCTTTGGGCCTGAGCAGGAAGCCACTGTAGCGGTTTCCCCGGGGAGTGAGTGACATGGTCAGTTGTACAGTTGGAAAAGATGGCTCTGGCCACGGTGTGAAGGGGAGATTGCAGGGGAGCCCGAGCAGAAGCAGAAGGCCAGCTCAGAGGCTCCCCGGGGGCCCAGGTGAAAAGCCACCGCAGCCTTGAGCTGGGTGAATGGCAGCCATGATGGATAGAGTGGACAGTTCTGGTCGCTGTTGAGGAAGGAGGGTCAGGTGGACTTGGGAGGAGGCTGGAAAAGGAGGCAAGGAAGAGGGAGTTGACAAGGACGCCTCTGGGATGTTTCACTGGCCTAGCAGGATGAATGGTGGTGTGTCCACTCAGCTAAGGAACACCGGCGGAAGACCAGCATTAGGCAGGGCTGGATGGGGAGTTTGGGACATGAATTAAAGATGCTTCCAAAACATTCACTGTCGACTAGCAGTTGGAAATATGGCTCTGGAGCTCAGAGGGGAGGCCAGGCCTGAGTCATCATGGTGTAGAGTATAATTAAGCCAGCTCAGGGCCAGGATCGCCAGGGGGAGAGTGCAGCGGGAATGGAGGCTCCATGAACATTTAATGGCCAGAGGAAGGGGAAGAGGCTGCAGAGGAGACTGAGAAGCGCCTCCAGGAGTGTAAGAGGAAAAAGCATTGTGGTTTGACAGAAGCCAAGCAAAGAGAGCACTTGGAGATGAGGGAAGTGGGCAATCATATGAACCATTTGTGAGAGGTCGGTCAGATGGGGAGGAAAATGTGTCTATATAACACAGGAGGAAAACCACTGAATCAGTTAAACCTCAGGCTGATTTGGCCAAAGTACAAATATGACCCACCGTTTTCTTGCTGTCAAACTTGCTCAGCTTTGCTTACAAAATCAGTTGCATACTCCTTAGCTTGGCATTAGGGTCCACCATGGTTTGTCTGTTTGTCCGCTCCCAACCTCACTTTCCTCTCTGTCTCCACGAGAGCTCCAGGCTCACTGTGGCTCACTGTGGTGTTCAGTCAGGCCCCAAACCCAGGCCTCCCCTCCACACTCTGCTCATCTGCCTCCTGGCCCTAGGAGGCCCAGCTCTGCCCTTTTCTCCAGGATCCCACACACCCATCGTGGGAGGCAATCTCTCCAATTCTCATTAACTTGTAGCACTTTGAACCTTTTTTTATAGGAGTATGGCATTTAGAGTTGATTTTGTCTGTATATTTTTCCTCCACTTGCTTATGAGTTTTTTGGTTTGTGTTTGTTTTTGGGTTTTGGTTTTTTTGGTTTTTTTTTTTTTTTGCAGGACAAGAACTATGTCTGGCCTGCAGTGGACACTTCATAAACTTGGGTTCTTTGGAAATTTGAAAGCATGAAAGATACACAGCAGGGCCGGGCAAGGCAGACCCTTCCCCGCCGCTCCCCCCACCCTGCGCCCCCCGCCAACATGTGGTGTCACCTCCTCACCAAAACCTGATTTTCTGAACTCAGGTGGGAAACTGGGGCCCCAGGGGAGACCAGAGGATTTCTTTTTTTTTTTTAAGATTTTATTTATTTGACAGAGAGAGACACAGCGAGAGAGGGAACCCAAGCAGGGGGAGTGGGAGAGGTAGAAGCAGGCCCCCCGCCGAGCAGGGAGCCCGATGCGGGACTCGATCCCAGGACCCTGGGATCATGACCCAAGCTGAAGGCAGACGCTTAACGACTGAGCCACACAGGCGCCCCGAGACCAGAGGATTTCTTAACATCCCCTCTCTCGGTGCAAACCCACAGCCCACCCCACTGCCCACCACTAACACGACGGCACCTTCTCCGGGAGCCTAGCACAGAGTCATAGCACCATCTCCTGGCGAGAGGAGACACTGTCCCTCAAGAGAAAATACTTCTGAAAGGTCGTCTCCGTGGTAGAGAAACGCAGATTAAAAATTAGAACCAGGAAGAATACAAACCTGTTACATTAACAACAAAAATTTAGGAGGTGTAAACTCAGAGCTGGGAGAGGTGTGGAGAAACCTCTGCATATTGCTGGCAGTGCTGTCAAGCTGGCCATGTGTTCCGGAGCACATGCCAACGAAACTGATCGTGTACCTTGCGTGATTTCACTTTGGAGTGACACCCAGTGTAAGTTATTTAAGAGAAAAAAAAAAGAAACTATGCACGCAAATGTAACTACCTTTTCTGTATTAGTGGAGAGCTCAAAGCTTATGCAATGCCTAGCTAGCAGAGGGTATGTTGACCACACCATAAAATACTGGTCAGGCATTAAAATGACATATGTTCATCACACTGACGCAAGGAACAGTCTCTATAAAATAAATGCTAAGTTACAAAAAGAGCACCCAGAATGTTATTTTCACTTATGAAGTAGAAACAGTGCATGCAGCAATAAGGATAGGAAGAGGATTAAAAATCTTATAAGAAGTTGACGTTATTCAGAGGTGAAGAAGCATTTTGAGGTTTTGGCTTATTTATTTCCTCTCTGGTGGGAGCTTGTTTTTCTGATAGAGACTTCAGCTATTCAGTAAAAAGAAATCAAATAAGGAGGGAACTGGTTAGGAAAATGTTCAAAGCTCATGGGGCTGGGCAATGTCCCCTGGGGACAGTCAGGGCCAGAGACTTTTCCTGGGGCTTTTCTCCAAAACTTTCCACCTGCCAGTGCAAGAGCTTGTATATAATATGCGTTCAGTAAATGTCTGTGGAGTCCCCTAAGTTTGAGTGATGCCAAGCCTGAATACCAGCCATCTTCCTCAGTGCCATCTCCTCTCAAGAAGCCTCCCTCGACTGCCCTGCAGCCCTTAAAGTCTTCAAGTTATTCGCCCTGATTCTATGAAGGCCAGATCATGCCTCGAGGCTGTCACTGAACCCCACAGCCTGACCTTCCTACTGCCTTCAGTGCTTCCGCCCAAAATGGATCTAGGACTGGCCAGGAGGGAGGTCCCAACGAGCTGGATAATTCTCACACTTTGGATTCATATCTGGCATCATTTCATCAAATCTAGCAGCTTGCCTCCTTTGTCCTGGGCATGGAAAATAGTAACATCACAGATTGGGTCCTCCAAATGCTGGAGATGGCTTTTGGGGTGCAAGGGGTTTATCTGGAAAGGAAGAAGTGGAAGCAGGATTGGGCAGAGGGAGAAGTGGGGCTGGGACGCAGGCTCAGCCAAGCCTCCATCACAGGCGCTGCCAGCTCTTGAGGGAATTTTGCCACCAGAATGTCCCCCACAGATTGAAATGGCCTGGCCTTTATACCTCTATCTCACTCGGTCACCAGATGTGTGGGCAGCCCTGAGAAAGGAAGAGTGTGTTCTCTGTAGCTGACCCTGAAGGAGTTGACAGCGAGAGACTGTCTATTGACCTCAGTCCCCATGGGGCAGCAGATCCTTCTGTAAACAGCAGCCTGGGCGTTGCATCTCTGTGTTTATTAGGGGACATCTGACAGATGAGGAGACTGAAGCCAAGATCATAGGCATCGTGAGTGGTAGAGCTAGGAGTCCAGCTTGCGCTTCTGGTGAACCCTTACGCCCGCCTGTTTCCGTGTATCCCACAGTGCCCCCCCCCCATTGAAAAGGGCTCCCATGGAGAAAATATTACTGAATAGCCCACTAGTGATCAGAAGGGGCCACAGGATATCCAGCAGGGTCAATGGCGTTCCCCAGGGCATCAGGAAGATGGAACCTGGAATGCCCCTCTTAGCCACTTCCATCTCCTCCCTTTGCCCCCACCCCCTTGGACTTCTGGCACACACATCCTCCAGTGCCCCCATCCCCATATGCCAGGATACCACACTTTGCTGGGTCTCAACACAGCCTAGCCCACTGCTCTCACACATTCTCTGTCTGCTTCCCCCAGCATGGGGGGATGTCCCCCCCGCCCCGTCCTCATCTCTTCACTGTAGCTTGGCATCGTCTTAATTTTAATTTCAAAAGACAACAAGGCCACATCCATTGGCTTTAGAAAGAGTGTGATCAAATTCAGCTCAGCCATCTGCCAGCTGTTGGACAACTAATGATCCCACCTGTGCCTCATCTTCCCCTGAGGTAAGAACACCCCCTCCCGCCATAGACCTGTCATGAGGATTCAATAATATAGTGAAGACACAGCGCAAAGTCAGGACCAGCAAGATACCAGGCTCTCATTCACTAGAAATGGTTATTTTTTAAATAGAGAATTCAGGGCGAGGATCAGGTCTTCTTGTGCCAAATGAAGACAACAAGGATTCAAAGACAATTCCTAGGGAACCAGAAGCATCCATGGATCATCATCCAGGGGAAGGGTAATACATGTCCTTGGACTTTTAAGTTTAAAATGAGACAATTTAAAGAAAAGCATTACGTAAAAGTATAGTCTAGGTGGTACGTGGATATCTGTGAAAGGACCTACAAATAATGGTGTAGGGGAAGGCACATGTCTATGCTTAGGTCCTGATTAAACCTACCCATGCTCTGAGGGCAATAATGAGGCGTCCCAGAGAGGACAGGAGGGCCACTGCCCCAGAACACAATAGAGGACAAGTTCAGCTGAGCAGGGGTCCCCTGCCTGATGGAGAGTGCCTTAGAGCTCCCAGGGATGTGTGGATGGCAGACTCCCCCTGTTGGGGGACTCCAGTCTGGCATCTCCTATGTCTTCATTCCTTCCAACACTGGCCTGTGGGAGACCGGAAGACGGGTCAGAAGGCACAAGTTCTGGTCCTAGGAGCGGTTTGCTTTGTGTTCTTGAGCCAGTCACTTCCGCCCCTGCTGCTTCAGTTTCCCCATATGACAGTGGGGGCTGGGAATGAATGAGCTCTCAGTTCTGCGCACTTGGACAGCCCTTTAAGTGGTGAATCCTCAATGCCAGCAGAGGGCGCCAGACCCTGAGGAGCAGATTGGAGGCTCCCTTCGGACCATTCAAGAAGAGGGCTGAAAGAGCCACAGTGAGGCAGAAAGAGTGACAGCTTCGAACAGACATGGGGTACCCAAGCGACTGACTGGAGGGACAGTCTCCTCAGAAGAAAGAGCTCTGTGTAAGGGCAGGGCGGACGGCGTCCCAGTCTGGCTCTGGGCTAATGGCAATTAGAAACCAAGCACCTGGCATTCAAAAGCAACTTTCCATTCCAGCACAACGCTCCCCTTGGGGGGGCTCCGTCGTTGGGTGGGGGTTGAAGACCTCTCCCCCGACCCCTCTCCTTACAAAACTATTTTTAAATATTTGGAGAAAAGAAATGTAGCATCATGGGAAAGTATCATGTTCTACAGACGATTCAAAATGCATCGTTCTTACTTCATCTGAGTTCAAAATGCATTTGCCATCTAAGATGCTTAAACAAGACAGCTCGTTAGCGTGTTACTGGTAATAGTAAAGAAAAAACAAACAAACCTAGAAACCCACAATGTCCACCAATAGGAAAACAACCTGTATTACAGCAAATACCATAAAATACAAGCTCTCCACATACAGTGACAGGGTCAAGACGTGCAGTTCATGAAGCAGACAAGAATGGTGCACCAGGATAAATTCTATAAATGGGTAAGCTTCTGGAAAGAAACACGAAGAGCTGTTAACAGGGGCTACCTTTGGGACAACGGGAAAAGGAAGGTTTACTTTTTGATTTTATACCTCTGTATATAAAATTGGGAGTTTTCAAACAACGTGCGTTGTGTGTATTATTTTTTTAAATGTCAACGGGGATTATCTGGTGGGGCGATTATGGACCATTTTTGTAAGTTTTTATCTTTATGCTTTACATTTTTAAAAAACAAAAACATTTTGCTGAAACCAATATTACACTGTATGTTAACCAACTGGAATTTAAATAAAAACTTGAAAAGAAAAAAAAACCATTTTGTTATTTTGAATGGGTGACATAAGTTTCAAAAATTCAGGGCAATGTAACAAAGTATACATGGAGAAATCTTATTCCCACCCTGCTCTCATCTACCCCATGCCCCTGCCCATCTTCTGCCAAACCCTATGAGTAACTACTTTTTTTTTTAACCTTTTGATTCCCTTCACCCATTTCTCCCACCCCCACCCCCTGCCTCTGCAGTCACCAGTCTGTTCTCTGTATCCACGAGTTCAGTTTTGGTTTGTTTTAGATTCCACATATAAGAGAGATTATATGGTATTTGTCTGACTTATTTCACTTAGCGTAGTGCCCTCAAAGTCCTTCCATGTTGTCTTAAATGGCAAAAATTCTTTTTTTTTTTTAAATTGAATTAGGGACGGCTGGGTGGCTCAGTTGGTTGAGCGTCCAACTCTTGGTTTCAGCTCAGGTCATAATCTCAGGGTCGTGGGATTGAGCCCCAAGTTGGGCTCCCAGTTCAGCGGGGAGTCTGCTTGAGATTCTCTCTCCCTCTCCCTCGGCCCCGCCCCCGCTCGTGTGTGCTCTCTCTCTTTCTAAAATAAATAAGTAAATCTTTTTTAAAAACCCAAATAATAGTCCATTTATATATATATACATATCATATTTCTTTATCTGTTCATCCATCGACAGACACTTAAATTGTTTCCATGTCTTAGCCATTGTGAATAATGCTACAATGAACATGGGGGTGCATATTATCTTTTTGAGTTAGTGTTTTTGTTTTCTAGAATTGCTGGATCATAGGGTAATTCCATTTTTGATTCCATAGTGTTTTCCGCAGTGACTGCACAGTTTACATTCCCACAGACAGTTTTTCTCCACATCCTCGCCAACACTTGTTATTTCTTGTCTTTTTGGTGATAGCTATTCTAACAGGTGTGTGGTGATAGCTCATCATGGTTTTGATTTGCATTTCCCTGATGATGAGTGATGTTGAGCATCTTTTCACATTGGCCAACTCAATGTCTTCTTTGGAAAAATGTCTACTCAGATTTTCTGCCCATTTTTAAAAATTGGATTGTTTGTGTTTTTGCTATTGAGTTGTATGAGTTCTTTATATACTTTGGATATTAGCACCTCATTGGATATATAATTTGCAATTATTTTCTACCATTTGGTAGGTTGCCTTTTCATTTTGTTAATGATTTCCTTTGCTGTGCAGAAGCTTTTTAATTTGATGTAGTCCCACTTAGTCATTTTTTATTTTGCTTTTGGTGTCAGGATAAAAAAAATCCTCACCAAGACCCATGTCAAAGAGCTTACCACCTGTGTTTTCTTCTAGAAACGTTATGATTTCAGGTCTTACATTCAAATCTTTAGTCCATTTTGAGTTCATTTTTGTGTATGGTGTGAGATAGGGGTCCAGTTTCATTCTTTTGCATGTGGCTTCCAGTTTTCCTAACACCGTTTATTGAAGAGACTGTCCTTCCTCCATTGTACATTCTTGGCTCTTTTTTTGTAAATCAGTTGGCCTTATATATGTGGGTTTATTTCTGGACTTTCTAGTCTTTTCCATTGATCTACATATCTGTTTTAATACTGATACCATACTGACTTAATTACTATAGCTTTGTAATATTGTTTGAAATCAGGTAGTGTGATGCCTCCAGCTTTGTTCTTTCTCAATTGCTTTGACTATTTGGGATTTTTTTTTGTGGGGGGGTTTCATACAAATTTTAAGATTATTTGTCCTATTTCTGTGAAAAAGGCCATTGGGATTTTGGTACAGATTTCATTGAATCTATAGATTTCTTTTGAGTAGTATAGATAATTTAGCAATATTGATCCTCCCAATCCATGAATACAGAATATCTTTCTATTTATTTGTGTCTCTTCAGTTTCTTTCATTAATGTCTTGTAGTTTTCAGTATATAGGTCCTTCATCTCCTTGGTTAAATTTATTTCTAAGTATTTTATTATTTTTGATGCAATTGTAAATGAGATTCTCTTCTTAATTTCTCTTTCTGATAGCTCATTATTACTGTATAGAAACACAACAGATTTTTGGGTATTGATTTTTATCCTGCGATTTTACTGAATCCACTTACTACTTCTAACAGTTTTTTTGATGATGTCTTTAGGGTTTCCTACATATGAAATCATGCCTCCTGCAAATAGTGATAGTTTTACTTCTTCCTTTCCAATTTGGATGTCTTTTATTTCTTCTTCTTGCCTAATTGCTCTGGCTAGGACGTCTAGTACTATGTTGAATAAAGCAGGTGAGATTGGCATCCTTGTCTTGTTCCTGATCTTCGATGAAAAGGTTTTAGCTTTTCATCACTGAATATGTTAGCTGTGAGCTTGTCATATATCACCTTTATTATGTTAAGGTATGTTCTCTCCAAACCAGCTTTGTTGAGAATTATTGTAAATAGATGTTGAATTTTGTCACATGATTTTTCTGCATCTATTAAAATGATCATGTGATTTCTATCCTTCATTTTGTTAATGTGGTGTATCACAATGACTGATTTGTGGATGTTGAACCATCATCCTTGCATCCCTGGAATAAACTCCACTTGATCATGGTATGTGATTCTTTTAATGTATTATTTATGGGTAACCACTTTTGTCACTTCATGTAATCCCATTGGTGTTTCTTCGTGCAGAATCAAATATATAAATATTCTAGTCCCTCTTTCACATACAAAAGGTAGTATATTATGTACACTGCTGCATCTTGCTTTTTCCATTTAGCAGTGTCCTGGATATCTTTCTATATCACTAAAATATCTTTCCCATCTTTCTTCTCCCCCATTTTCACATGAGTATTTTGTGCTATAAATTTCCCTCTCAACACTGCTTTAGCCTTTACAGGGATGTGGAAATCCAGGCTCAAAGAAAATAAGTGATTTGCTGATACTCACATGGCTAGTGTGGCAACATCTCTTGGCTGGGAAGAGCAGGAGCTCTATTGAGACCCAGACTCTTCTCAAAGTTTCTCTGTGCCTTCTAGATAAACTAGGGCATTTTAGATAAGATACCCACTCGAGTTTACATGTTACCCAGGGGCTCTGTAAGAGAGAACTTAAACCTGGTCTATTATTGTCATATAAACATGTACAGCTGTTGGACTGGAGTTTTCTGAAGAAGATAAGACTGGAGGAGGGAAAGAGAGAGTGAGAGAGAGAGAATGAGATCACTAATGGGTCCCTGAGATAAATCACTGTGTGTGAAAGAAATATGGTAGAGGGCAGCAGAGTCAAGATGTTGGAGGATGCTGTGAATCTAGGCAGGAAGTGAGGCCACACATGACCATAATCTAGTACCCCCTCCATCCCCTGAGGGTCTGGAAGGAGAAGGCTGTGATGCAAGGGAATGAAGAGTATTACTTGGGGCCAGCAGCTGGAGTTTTGAAATAGCTAATGTGAAGAAGTAGATGGAAAGTTTCTGTTGGCCAAAGAGAAGGACAGAAGCCACAGAGGTCTGTGGTCGGAGGAGTAAAGAAATGGCACAGGGGGCGGTGTGCCAGTAGGGTGGACTTAGTCAACAAAGAGAAGGATGACCGTGCAGAGGGCAGCACGATGATGGAACTGCAGCCCAGCATGATAACTCTAACTATGTGCAGAACGTGTTCAAACTCCTAGAAGGAATTGGTGGGGAAGGGTTAGTCCCAGGGGAAAATAACAGGTCTTTTTGCTCATCAAAAGGATATCACTTTGGGCGCCTGGGTGGCTCAGTTGGTTAAGCGACTGCCTTCGGCTCAGGTCATGATCCTGGAGTCCCTGGATCGAGTCCCGCATCGGGCTCCCTGCTCGGCGGGGAGCCTGCTTCTCCCTCTCCCGCTCCCCCCTCTTGTGCTCTCTCTCTCTCTCTCACTCTCTCTCTCAAATAAATAAATAAAATCTTTAAAAAAAAAGGATATCACTTTGAGCTGCAGAATTTTGGCATATCTGCTGCAAATGTGACACATTTATTAGGGGTCAGCAGCTGGGTTATGAATATATACAGCTCTCGCTGGTTTATTTTTGTCACTATTTTCATTGAAATCAACATCACAACCTGCATAGCAGACATTACTATTCTCATTCCATACATGCAGACACTAGAGTCAGTGTTTTCCAAGCCCACACAGCGAGAAGCACTCACCTCATTCCCTGACCCATTTTCTTTTAAATCCAGGTGCACATTTCTGCAGTCAAATGCTCTACCACTGAGCTATACTCCCCCAGGTGCACATTTCTGACGTGATGGAGAGGTGGGCACATCTCTCAGAAATCCCAGGTTTGACACTGGATGAAGTGTGGGTGGTACTTTTTCAGAAGGGCATGAGTGCATTGCATTTAGACACATGCATTTCTGAAGTTGTCTGTAACATAGCACAGAGGGTGTGTATGGTTATTGGGCAGCCAATGGGGAGGACTACAGTTGTTCTAGAATAGCCATTCCATTCCTCCTTATTTTGTGGTGGCCACGCAGCTGGGAAAATTGACCTCAGCCAAGGATGAGCCCAGATTAATCTCAGTCAAGTGTATTCTATCAGTGATGGAGACTGGTTCTGGGATGAGCTCATAGCTTAGCTTGGGCTAATGAGATACAAAGAGAAATTTTCCAAGGGCTTTTGGAAGATGTTTCCACCTCTTAGAAGAAAGTACAGGGGGAAAATGGTGTCTTTTCTTCTGGATGTTGATAGGCATGGATAAGGGACTCAGAACTGTTGCTGCTTCCTTAGTATGTGAAGCTGGCACCGGAGGAGAGCGAAGGGAAGAGAATCAAGGGAAAAACATATCAAGGCCACTGGATTAAATCAACCAGAATCAATCAACTGGTTAAGCAAATCGATAAGCCTCCATCTTGTTTAAACCAATTTGGGTTTTTTTTTAAAAGATTTTATTTATTTATTTGACAGATTGAAAGAGACAGACAGAGCACAAGCAGGGGGAGCAGCAGAGGGAGGGGGAGAAGTAGGCTCCCTGCTGAGGAGGGAGCCCAATGAGGGGGCTCGATCCCAGGACCCTGGAATCATGACCTGAGCTGAAGGCAGACGCTTAAACAACTGAGCCACCCAGGCATCCTGCTACACGAGTTTTTTGATAATTATCCCCAGATAACAGTTGAGGAAACTGAGGCTCAACCGACTGAGCCACCCAGGCACCCCTGCTTAAGCCACTTTGAATTGAGTTTTCTATTACTTGTGTCTGAAATCATCCTGACTGATACAGCCTGCCCTCTGAGAAATGTAATCTCCATTAATCAGAGTCTCCTCAGCACCCCTGGGGTTGTGTCTAAATCCCCATATATTTATGTAAGGCTGAGCTTTGGGTTGTGAGAATAGGTATTTGGTCCTCAGATGTCATCTTTCCACATAGCATCCACTGAGGCATCCATCAAACCATCTGGTCCTTAGTTGATGGGCCATACAGGTCACTGTTGTGCTGTTCCTCATTCCCATCAGCTCGCTCTCTCTCTCCACTTCTGTCCCACTCATGGGCACACAATAAACATTCTCACTGTGTGGATGCTATGCTGGATCATAGGAAACGTTATATGATTTTCAAAAGCTTGGTCTCCTCCTGCATTGCTCTTGGGTGCTAAGATCATTCTGCTGCTCCCTTACTCTGCTATGCTTGGGGGAGCACTGTAAGGTCCTGTCTCCCCACATACACCATGTAACCCTTTCTACTCTGGATTCTATCAGGAAGCACAGACCGTCTCTGCTCTCAGATCCCACAAACCAGCCAGGGGAGGGGGCAGAGGGCAGAGCCTTCCTTCCTTAAGAACCCACATCTGCTCACCCTTGCTTCTCATCTGACTCTTGCCAAACCAAGAGATCTCTGTCTCCTCTTGGGGCCAAGAAAGTCTTAATCTAACTCATATTTATTCTCCTGTTTTGTGCTTTTTGTTTGTCCTGCCTGTTCTGTTGTTTCTTTTTTCTCTCAATTTCTTCCCTTTTTATTTATTAACCCCATTTATATTCTTTTTTTTTTTTAAAGATTTTATTTATTTATCTGAGAGAGAGAATGGGAGACAGAGAGCATGAGAGGGAGGAGGGTCAGAGGGAGAAGCAGACTCCCCGCTGAGTAGGGAGCCCGATGCGGGACTCGATCCCGGGACTCCAGGATCATGACCTGAGCCGAAGGCAGTTGCTTAACCAACTGAGCCACCCAGGCGCCCCCATTTATATTCTTTTAGTGCCTTTTCTAGACATTACAGCACTCATGATTAATATATCAAAATCTAAAGTTAATCAAAACCCCAAATCTTTTCCTCTTCCCAGATAATACAAGGATTTTCAAATGCTTTAAACACTCCATTTTTCACCACCTTTGATTTATATAACATGGTTGGTAGTATTTTCATTCTAACCCCACAGGACATTACAACCATTATCTCTCTTTTTTTGCACTTATGATTAATTTACATGTATCTACATTTTTACCACTTTCCTCCTTGTTTTTACCTTCTTAAGTCTCAGATCTACTATGTAGGATCACTTTCTTTCTGAAGCATGTTCTCCGGAAATTTCCTTTACTGAAGTGATGAGCCACCTGTTTTTGTTTGTCATAAAATACAGTTTTTGTCTTCTTGGTAAATTTTCTTTTTGTGTAACATTATAAGTTGGAAGTTGCTTTCTTTCAGCACACTGAAGATACTCTACTATTCCTGGGTTTCCCTTTTCTATTGAGAAGTTAGCTGTCAGACCATCATTTCTTTGAAAGTACAGTTGACCCTTGACAACATGGGTTTGAACTGTGTAGGTTTGATTACTTGTGAATTTTTTTAATAAATATATTGGACAATTTTTTGGAGATTTATGGCAGTTTTTGAAAAATTCACAGACAAACCACATAGCCTAGAAATATTGAAAAAAATCAAGAAAAGCTAGGTATTATTGTAAGGGTACAGTATATAATAAATATGACATACAAAATATGTGTTAGTTGACTGTTTATGTTGTGAGTAAGGTTTCCAGTCAACAATAGGCTATTAGTAAAGTTTTGGGGAGTCACAAGTTACACTCAGATTTTCAACTGCACAGGAAGTCGGCGCCCCTCACTCCCGTGTTTTTCAAGGATCAACCGTGATCTTTTTTTTTTTTTCCTCAGTTGCTTTCAATTTTTTTTCTCTTTGTCTTTGGTTTTCTACAATTTTTGCTATGACATTTCTATGTGTGAGTTTCTTTCACTTGTCCTCCTGGGGATTCATAGGCTTCTTGAATCTGGGAATTGTTATTTGTTGATCAGTTCCAGAAAGTATCAAGCAATCTCTTCAAATAGTACTTCTACCCCATTCTCTCTCCACTCTTCTTCTGAGACTCTATTTAAATATGCTTTAGACTTTTCGGCTTTAACCTCTATGTCTCTTCATCTCTTTCGTATCTATTTTACATATTTTTAAACTTTCTGTATTACACATATTATAGGTAAGTTCTTCTGACTTGACATTCAATTTTCTCTTCAGCTGCACTTAATCTGTTAAGTACATTTATTAAGTTTTTATTTTCACTTATGTGTTTTTCATTTCTAGAAATTCTGTCAGCTTTTTAAAAAAATATTGCATCTATTTATTGCGGGGGGCGCAGAGGGAGAGAGAGTCCCAAGCAGACTCCACGCTGAATGTCGAGCCTGACTCGGGGCTCGGTCCCATGACCCCGAGATCATGACCTGAGCTGAAACCAAGAGTCAGCTGCTTAACCAACTTCACCATCTAGGCGCCCCTAGAAGTTCTGTTTGCTTTTTTAAAATAATATGTTATGCTGCTTTTTTTAGTATCCTATTTGCTCCATACTTTTTAAAACTGTCTCATATTTCATTAAACATAATGAGCACATTGTCGTATATGAAATGTCTGATAATTCCACTTTCTGAAGTTTTTATGGGCTTATTCCTGCTATCCATCTTTTCTGCTGGTTCTTACAATTTTTAGTGTATCTCATTATTTTCAACCATGTGCTGGATATTACTGGAATAATTTGTCACTTTGAAGGAGCTAACTTTCTCCAGAGAACATTTGTGTTTGCTCCTGCCAACCACCTGTCATTACTGATTTAGTAACACCTTAAACCAAGTTCAAGGTTTGACACTCTCTGAACGAGCCAGTTGAGGAAAACCTTGTCTGTAAATCTATGTAAGAGCTAGTTTGCTTCTGGATTACACTTACTCTGAGGGTGTGGTCCTTCGAGATCCCAGTTTTTTATAGACGGGATTGCCTCTCATCCTCCCAGCTTGTGGAGGTCCTGGGCCCCCATCGTCACACATGGCTCTTGCTAGAATTGTCAGATGCCCTAGAACAGAGCCCCTTCTCTTTTCACTAATTTCACTGTGTACCCCTGTTTTCCTTTCAATTGGACCTAGTAAGTTCTTTGTTTTTTTAAGATATTTTATTTTTTTATTTGACACAGAGAGAGAGAGTACAAGAAGGGGGAGTGGCAGGCAGAGGGAGAGGGAGAAGCAGGCTCCCCGCTCAGCAGGGAGCCCGAGGCGGGGCTCGATCCCAGGACCCCGGGATCATGACCTGAGCCAAAGGCAGACACCCAACCAACTGAGCCACCCAGGTGCCCCTGGACCTAGTAAGTTCTTTATTATCTTGTCTTTTCAGAGCTTTTAAGAAGCTGCTCTTTATATTTTATCTAGCATTTTGAGTTGTTTTGGGTGGCATATGTTTTCTGAATCACCTAGCCTGTCAAAATTCCCAAATCTTCTGTTTAAGCCAAAGGTATTCCCTTTCCTCCCAGAAGACCTCACTCGAAACTTAAAAGTCAGAAGATGCTTTTCTTTCCGCTGTATCATTTATTCCATGAAGCAATAAACAAGGACATGTCAAGCCTGAGTGAGAAAAGGTCTATCGGGTAGAAGAAAGTACCCTTCAATTTGGCTATTATTTCAACACATTATTGTGCCACACATCTAAACTGCTTAGCCTAGTGCCAAGCACATAGTTAGGGTTCAGTAAGTAGTTGCTATTGTCATCATTATTATTTCTGTATCCAAACTTGCCTTTTTAGGAAAACTTCCTTCATTAACCTTGTTCCATTCCAATTCTTCCTTTACTGTGTTTTCTTCAAGTACCTTTTCAGCCTGTTGATTTATTCTAATTGTTTTTTCAAATGTGCACTTTTTCTTGGGAAGGCGCAATGACTGAACATCATTCCCAGAAGCCTCTGGAGGTGTTGAGATCTTGTTTCTTTGTTAACTCTGGTATCAGAACTCTTTCAGTTACAGGTGACAGAAGACAATTCAAACTGCATTTTAAAAAAAAGATCCAGGGGGCCTGGGTGGTTCAGTCTGTTGAGCTTCCAACTCTTGATTTTGGCTTAGGTCATGATCTCGGGGTCGTGAGACTGAGCCCTACATTGGGCTCCTCGATGGGCACGGAGCATGCTTGGGATTCTCTCTCTCCCTCTCCCTCTGCTCCTCTCCCCGCTCCCCTCCCCCACTCACACACTCTCTCTCTTTTTTAAAGATTTTATTTATTTGACAGAGAGAGAGAACACAAACAAGGGGAGTGGCAGACAGAGGGAGAGGGAGAAGCAGATTCCCCATTGAGCAGGGAGCCCAATTCAGGGCTCAATCCCAAGACTCTGGGGTCATGACCTGAGCCGAAGGCAGACGCTTAACCGACTAAGTCACGCAGGCATCCCCTCTCTCTCTTAAAAAAAAAAAAAAAAAAAAAAGATGCTATTGGTTAATGTAACGGAAAAACCCAGTGGTAGGTCTTCAGTTTGATCCAGAGGTTCAGTATATATCAGGAGAACCTGGTCTTTCTTATCATATCTTTCTTATCATATCATATCATATCTTTCTTTGGCCCTTTATTTTTCCTTCATTCTCAGGCAGTTCCACTCTGCATGGTAGCAGAACCTCCACACTTACATCCTCAGCTCCAAATCCAGTGGAAGCGTGCTCCTATTCACTCCAACAAAGGTTCCAAGATTTACCCCTATTGGACTAATTCGGTCAATGTCCCTTTCTTTCGCTGTGGCTAGGGGAATGTGATGTGCTGATTAGCCAAGTCTGCATCAGAGGTATATTTCCTGGAACCCACAGTTAAGCCCCTCTGAAAACCATGAGTTTTGAGATGGGAAGAATTGTGGTTTCCTGAAGGAAAACTTGGAGGATTGCCAAAAGAGGGGTAAATGGATACTGGGTATCCACAAGCACCATCTGTCCACTTCAGTCTCCAACAGCTCACAGAAAAAACACTCAGGAATGGGGCCCTGGGGCAGAATAAATTGCCTTAATGAGGTGCTGGTTCTATCCAGGTCTTTGGGACACGGACATAGATTTCAGCCACACGCAGACAGGACGAAAGCTGGAGTGTTCAGGTGACTGACCTGAAGGCTGCTCCCACAGCCTCCCAACCACTTTGGTACAGCAGACCCCACTTGGAATTTATCAGGCTACTCCCCTTGGCCTCCTCGAGCTATTTTTCTCCCTCTGATATAAAAATAATGCTTAAACAGGATCCCGACCCCATATCCCAGGCAAATCCGCTATCCAGAGATGGCAGCCAAATTCACCCTAGGGTCAGGGTGCAGGGACTTATTACACCCAGTTTTGAGAGCAAGCCAAGAAATAGGGTTTCAAGAAATATTATACCATGACCAGAGACTAAAAGCAAACACGCAAGGAGTATTTATTTCCCAGCCAAAGCCAGTACCTTCTGCTGATTCGTCCTGCCAAAGATAATGGGTCGGGCTCACCTGTCAGCAAGAGCGGGTGTGGGAGCTCTGAGAGGCAAAGGGCAGGAACAGGGCAGAGAACTCTTTTTTTTTTTACTCTGGAAAATCACTATGGGTGTAGTGTTGAGCAGTGCTAGGGTCTGCCTGAGCTGAAGCCCTCCTCCATCCCCATCCTCGATACCAATATCTCATGGGGAAGGTCAGTGCACCCCAGGCCTGCTTGCCTTCAGAGCCTTGTAGCTGGAGGGCTAGGGGGACTGAAAGCAGGTGGCGAGGCAGTAATTATAGTAACCACTTACTGAGCATCTATTAGATGACAGGCTTGTGCTTTATTTATAGTAAGCTTTGGGCTTAAGAGTGTGGCACCAGAGTCCAGAAACACTGGTTTTGACTCTGAGCTCCATCTCACTCGCTTTGAGGTTTTGATCAAGTTAATCTCTTTATACTTCGATTTTCTCATCTGGAAAATTTTTATCATATGTATATAATAATATTAATACATATGAAATATTTCGAACTTAAATAACAAACATATAATAATATTTACCACACAGGATGGTGAGGGATTACAAGAGATACTGCATACAGAATGTTTTACAGTGTCTGGTAGGTATTAAGCGCTGCATAAATGTGAAGGATCATTACATACACTTGTCATTTCTAACCCTACCCCAATCCTACAATGTGAATGCATTCGCTAGAGAGAGGCTCAGTTGCTGTAGCAGAGCTTCGATTTGTCAGTGGTTTAAGCAAGATGGAAATTTATTTCTCTTTATAGCATGACAGCCCAGAGGTAGACAGGCCAACAAGGGGCGGGAGAGGTTCTGTCATTTCCAACCTGCATCTTCCACCATTGGGTTCAAACGGTGCCTCAGCTCTGACCATTGTATCAGAATTCCAGTCAATAGGAAGAAGACAATCTGCCCCTTCCTTCTAAGGTCATTCTTTAAGTCTGCATATAACGCTGATGCTCAGATCCCATTAGCCAAGTTTAGTCACATGGCCATACTATCTGCAAAGGAAGCTGGGAAATATAATCTTGCACTTGGCTAAAGTTGTGGGGGTTAGTTGTAGAAGGAGAGAGTAGATACTGCTCTGTCAGAGCCCACCATCTGGCCACCCCAAGCAGTGAACACAGTCAGCAGCCCCGGAAGGGAGGCATCTGGGCACCGCACCAGCTCTGAGCCCAGGATCTCTGAAGAATGAGGTGTGGATGGGATCCGATGGTCTAGTGACCTGTAAACTAAAAGACAGATAACCTGCTCCTCTTACTCTCCGTAGACAACAGTGGAGGAGGAACAGGATAAACTCAGTTAAAGCATCCACTTGGATAGACCCTTTTGTTATGATATACTGTCCTTTTTCATCTCTTATTACAGTCTTTGGTCTAAAATCTAGTTGGTCTGATATAGGATGGCTACTCCAGCTTTCTCTTGGTGTCCATTAACACGATCAATGGTTCTCCACTTCCTCACTTTCCATCTGGAGGTGTCTTTGAGTCCAAACTAAGTCTCTTGGAAGCAACATATTGATGGGTCTTGTTTTTTAATCCATTCTGATACCGTGTCTTTTGGTTGGAGCATTTAGTCCATTTACATTCAGAGTAATTATCGGAAGATATGAATTTAGTGCCGTTGTATTATTACCTGTAAAATCACTGTTCCTGTAGATTGTCTCTGTTCTTTTCTGGTCTGTGTTACTTTTGGGCTCTCTCTCTGCTCAAAGGGTCCCCTTTAATATTTCTTGCAGGACTGGTTTGGTGTTCACAAATTCCTTTAGTTTTTGTTGGTCCTGGAAACTCTTTATCTCTCCTTCTATTCTTAATGACAGCCTTGCTGGATAAAGTATTCTTGGCTGCATCTTTTCCCCATTTAGCACGCTGAATATATCATGCCCATCCTTTCTGGCCCACCAGGTCTCTGTGGACAGGTCTGTTGCCAGCCTTATGTGCCCACCCGTGATAGGCATGAAGGAGGGCACCTGATGTAATGAGCACTGGGTGTTATACGCAACTGATGAATTACTAAATCCTACCTCTGAAATTAATAATACCATATATGTTAGCTAAATTGAGTTCACATGAACATTTTTTTAAAAAATCCACTTGGAACAAGAAAGAAAGGCAAACACCTAGCCGTCACTGGATCTTATCAATTACCAAATCCAGCTGGGCAGGAATTGCAAAGCTGTTTCTCCACAGAGGAGTAAGTTCTTGGGTGATGCCTCTGGCAGCCACTGGTTCTGCTCTCTGGGGAGGACCTCCCCTTTCCATTAGCCTATGCGGAGTCTGGTGTTGCCTCCTGGGAAGTTATCCCTTACCCAGGATCCTCTAAGTCTGCCCTGGAGAACATGTCCTTGCAGACCTTACAGCTTCTTCTTTTTTTTTTAAGATTTTATTTATTTATTTATTTATTTGAGAGAAAGAGAGAGAGACAGAGAAACAGCAATGAGAAGGGAGAGGGTCAGAGGGAGAAGCAGGCTCCCCGCTGAGCAGGGAGCCCGATGCGGGACTCGATCCCAGGACTCCGGGATCATGACCTGAGCCGAAGGCAGTTGCTTAACCAACTGAGCCACCCAGGTGCCTGACCTTACAGCTTCTATAGACCTCTTCCTGCTGGCGCGTATCTGGGAGGCTGGTCAAACCAGCTTTTGGTGACCAGGTTTGTAGTTTCTTTGCCAATACAACACCCTCAAAATCTTTTAAAAAAAAGATTTTATGTATTTATTTAAGAGAGAGAGAGAGAGAGAGCTTGAGCCGGGGGAGGGGCTGAGGGAGAGGGAGAGGGACAAGCAGACTCCCCACTGAGCTAGGAGCGCAACAGGGGGTTCAATCCCAGGACCCTGAGATCATGACCTGAGTCGGAGTCAGACACTTAACCAACTGAGCCACCCAGGTGCCCCCAACACCCTCAAAATCTTTTTTAAAAAAAATTTTATTTATTTAGTTGTCAGAGAGAGAGAGAGAGAGAGGCAGAGACAGAACACAAGCAGGGGGAGTGGCAGAGAGAGAGGGAGAAGCAGGGTCCCTGCTGAGCAAGGAGCCCGATGAGGGGCTCGATCCCAGGACCCTAGCATCATGACCTGAGCCGAAGGCAGACGCTTAACTGACTGAGCCACCCAGGCATTCCCACCCTCAAAATCTTAAAAGGCTTCTGACTGGTTCCATATTTGAGTAACCACAGCCAATGGTCTCATAGAGCCATAATTTCTGTGCCTGATACTCTGGATGTGGTGTACTTTCTATTCTCTCTCAAACTGCTGGTGGCTATCTTGAGGCCATCTGAAAAAATATGCTTGGCTGTGAAGGGAGCCTCCCTTATTCTGCCCACTGGGCCAGTTCCCACTGTTGCTGAACAGAGTGTGCTTGGGAAAGGTTTGGAACCACAGGTACAACCCTGGCGAAGGCTGCCTCTTCCAAACCACCTCTTATAACCAGCCTGAGAGCACCTCTCCTGTAGGTCTTTGCTAGTAGTTGCAAGCAACAGCCCAGACACACTAACATTCTGAGTGTTTCCATCCAGTTTCTGTGACTTATAGGCTCTATTAAGGCATTATAGATGGCTGCCACACCATATGTTTTGCTGTAATATAACAATGGTCACCACCTTACCAAGATACAATACTTTTCTTTGCTATCTGCTGCCCAATCTCTAAACCAATGTCACTTGCTTTGGACTTTTTAGAGCAGTGCCACTTACAGATACTAATTCTGCATTCATTAGGATGCATGTTTGGTTGCTGTACCAAAGGCCCACTTTAAGAATGACTTAAACAAGAAAATTTATTTCTCTCTCATATAAAATAGTCTGTAGACAGTCTAAAGCTGGTAGGGTGACTTTGAAACCTTTAACAAGCATCTTCCACTTTGGGTACAAGATAGCTGCTCTAGCTCCTGCCATCACATCAACATTCCAGCCAGCAGAAGGGGAAAAGGAAGAGGAGGAACCACGCCTCTTTCTTTTAAGGCCTGACCTGGAAGTTGCTCACATCCCTTCCACTCACATCACTTTGGTCAAAACTAGTCACAAGGCCTCATTTAGCTGCAAGGAAGATTGAGTCTTTATTACCAGCAGCCACTCCAGCTAATATTCAAGTGATTTTACTACTAAAAGAAGAAGAGGAAAATAGATGGTGGGAAGCAACTGGCAGTCTGCCACAGAATGTTTTCATCCTCATTTTACATTGGTAGAAACAGGCTCAAAGAAAACAAGCAATGCTTTTTAAGGTCATATGGCAAACAAACGGCAGAACATGAATTTTAATCAGGTCCATCTGACCGTAAAACAGGCTTTCCATCACATCCAGCCAAAATATTTTGGTCATCAAGGTGCCCACTGTTTACTTGGAGATACAGGACCTTCCCACGTGAATAGTTATGTAAATGTCAGCTCCGTGCGCCCTGAGATAGGCACACAGAGCCTGCTCTATAAGGAGATCAGTGCGTGAGAGTGAGGCCATCAGGGAAGACTGTCTTAAAGAAGAGCCCTCCTACTGGCCCTGTAGATGGAACAGGCCTGAGGGAGAGGGGGAATGGAGCATCCCAGGAGAAGGCAATGGTGTGTTCTGCACCTGTTCTGTATCTGGCTTGGTTTTAAGGTGGCCCGGAGCTTAAGGGAGGGTAGAGGCCTGCCAGTTCTGATGCATCACGTCTCTCCAAGGATGGTCCCACTTGATCCTTCCACCAGTTGAGGCGTCCCCTTTGCTGTGCCTTAGACATCCATCCTCTGGGACAAGACAGGAATAGGCCACAGGGATCCTGCAGAAGGAGATCTGCACTCACCCCCAGTACTTACCCAAGACACACACGGAAAGGAAAGTCCCTTCCCTGACCCGTTCTCCCCCGCCCTCCCTGGAGGCAGGACAGGGGCTTTGAGGGGTGAAGAGAAATGTGTTTGGCACATCCAGCAAGAAAGCCAGTAATCCATTACTGAGTGTCCACTCCAGGGCCCGAG
This sequence comes from Neomonachus schauinslandi, assembly GCF_002201575.2. NCBI lineage: Eukaryota > Metazoa > Chordata > Mammalia > Carnivora > Phocidae > Neomonachus > Neomonachus schauinslandi. The sequence continues at coordinate 174,479,100 of NC_058405.1, read as the reverse complement.
ACTGGGATGGAAGAGGCTGGAAGAAGGAGAGGAGGGGCGGGCAGGGAGAGGGGAGCTAGAGCAGCTGGGTCAGCATTCCCGATTTGGACACTGACTCAGGCCCCAGGAATGCCAAGGAAGGGGGGTGGGCAGCCACCAGAGCCGGGCTGGGATCCTGTTGGCACCAGGAGATGTAGGGACAGCACGCACAGAGGGATGTTAGGACCGGGGCTCCCACACTCTGGGACCCACCTCTGAACCACTGGTAGAAACAGATGTCTCTCACCCTGGGCCCTCGAGCCCACCGCACAACTTCGCGGTGATTCTCCTAGCTCTCCACCTTCCCGGCCATCCCACTCCAACTCCTCCAGCAGGGAAAGGGACAGGCTCCTGGGACTCAGATGGGGACATCTGGACACACAATGGCCACTCTCCTGGGACCTCCCACAAACCCCTTGGCCCCAGCCTCCCCGCTGGCTCCAACTTGCCCTTTCTAACTCCAGCACCACCCACGACGGAAGTTTCTAAGAGGAAGAACGTTGAGCTCAACTCGCCTCCGTTTTCCCTCCTTTGGCACCTGACAAAGATGAGAAGGAACCCAGGACTCCGAGAGCCCGCCTCCTCCCACCGGCCCCCCCCCCCCCAGTGCCCCCCAGTGCTCCAAGCCACCTCCCCCGTAGCAAGGTCCTTCAAGTTTGTCCTTGAAGACCCAGGAGGGAGCCCAGGACCAGGCCTCAAGATTCCAGGTGCCCCCCTGCCCTCCCCACCCAGCCCCAGGCTCTGGGCGGAGCAGCTGAGCCTGTGGGGCCCTCCCTCCTGCTGCCTGACACCCAATCAGAGAGAAACCGATCTGGGGAGGGCCGGGCGCCAACGGCCGGGCCCAGAATAGTGCGGTGCGGCCAGTGTTGCGCACTTGCTCTCCAGTCGGTCGGGGTTGGCCACATGGAGCACGCACTGCGCCGGGTACAGGGGTCCCGGGGGACGGGCGCTGGGGCAGCCGAGGCCAGGGGACTGCGAGCACACCACACTGTGTGAATGTGCGTGCGTGTGCGTGTGTGTGTGCGCGCGCGTGCGGTCTGGATTTTCTGTGTGTGTGTGTGTGTGTGTGTGTGCGCGTGCGGTCTGGATTTTCTTTGTGTGTGTGTGCGCGCGCGCGCGTGCGGTCTGGATTTTCTTTGTGTTTGTGTGTGCGCGCGCGTGCCGTCTGGATTTTCTGTGTGTGTGTGTGTGCGCGCGCGCAGGTGGGCGCCTGTGAGCATGTGGGCTCTGTGTGTATGTGTATTCTTCCTGTAAGTGACGTGTGTGGTTCTGTGTGGATCTGGGAATGGTTGAATGTGTGTTTTTCTGAGTTTGTGTAAGTGTTTGTGTATGGGTGTGGGGGGGCGTGGGGGGGTGGGTGCGTGTGTGTGCAGGTATGCACACGCACACACGCGGTGGGAAAAGGAGCTCCCTGTGGTTTGGGAATGTGGGCCGTGTTCCCACGCCTTCAGACCTTCTTCTCCCTCACAGAACCCATCCTGGAGCCACCTTGGGGGACCCGAGCATCAAGGTAGGTGGGCCACTTCCTTTGTCTCCCACCTCTCTGGGCCCCCAATCTCCTCCACTTTCATAGCCGGGCTTCTGTCTCTCTCTCCTTTTCCTTCTTCTTCCTGTTTCTTCTTCCTTTGTCCCTCACTTCCTCCTTCCTCTTTCAGAAGAAAAAGTGGGGGGATCTAGAGTCCGGAGACTCTGACCCTAGTTCCGACTTTATCACTTACCAGCTGTGTGAACTGTGGCAAGTTGCTTAACCTCTCTGACCTGAGAGGTTAAGTCACACACACACACACACACCCACCCCCCTCTTTAGTAAAATAAGGGTGATAATAATGCCTCCCTTATAAGATTTCTATGAGGTTTGAGTGAGAAATATATAGGAGAAAAACCCTTGGGGAGCTTGCAAATATTAAATATTATTATTGATAACATTTTAATTGATTTTGTTGTATTACTCCCTATTAACCAAACAGGCCCCATTCCCCCTTCCAGAGATGAGCTTCCTAGAACAAGGAGGGAACACTTCATGGCCATCACCGGCCATGACCACTGGCTCAGAGAGAAGCCATGGGAAAGAGGGGGCCAAGGCCTCGAGATGGACAAGGCAGGAGACTGTGGAGGAAGGGGAGCTGCCGGGTCTGGGGGAAGGTGAGGCCCAGGCCAGTCCTGGGGAGTCGGGAGTGGGGGCAGTGGGATGTCCCAGAGCCTGGGGCTGGGGCTCTCCTCTGGATCCCTCCAAAGCACAGAGGTGGACCCAAGCCTCATCCTGTAGCCTCAGTCTCTCCACATGGGAAAGGTCAACTGCGTTGCAGAGCCAGGGGTCCGGCACGGCCAACTCAGGACAGAACCACTATCCTGTGTGACTCTGAGACTCAGCTTTCTCACCTGCAAAATGGGGCCACAGCATCCAGGCTTCCCAAGGCTCCTGCGAGGTTGACCCGAGCCAGCAGATAAGAAAGTGCTCCAGAAGATGGACTTACTGTCCTCTCCCCCTCCAACAGATCCAACAGATTCCCAGGCCAGGCCACCTGCTGAGTACACCGGGCTGGAGGCCACATTCCCCAAGGCCACACACTTGTCCCAAGATGCTCCTTTGGCCCGGCTGGGCTCCCCACCCGCAGAGTGGGACATCTTCCCCCATGACGATGCAGCCTCAGCGGTGGGCTCCAGCACAGACGATCTGGAGCTGGACATAGAGTTCTCAGCCACTGCGGGCTGGGGGTATGAGCTCGGCCTGGTGGAAGAGAGACCTTCCCTGTGTCCCTCCCCGCGGGCGCTGTTTCCCAGGCCGGGCTGGGACGATGAGCTGCAGAAGCCGGGGGCCCAGGTCTACATGCGCTTCATGCAGGAGCACACCTGCTATGATGCCATGGCGACCAGCTCCAAGATGGTCATCTTCGACACCAAGCTGGAGGTACGGCCATGGCTTTGCCCCACCTCCCTCCTCAGGGGCTGCAGCCCCCGCTCACACCCTCCGGGACACCCTGCCGGGCACCCCCTGCAAATCCCCTTCCAGAACTCCTTCTGAACACCCCGGAGGCCAGGGCCGGGGAGGGCTTCTCTCCCTAATTGTCATCCCAGCTCTGCCATTTAGTATCTGTAGGATCTTGGGTCAGTCACTTTACCTCTCTTGTCTCTAAAATAGGGATGGGGGGCGCCTGGCTGGTTTAGTTGGAAGGGCACGCAACTCTTGATCTTGGGGTCATGAGTTCGAGCCCCATGTTGGGTGGAGAGATTACTAAAAAAAATAATAATAACAAATACAAAATGAAATAAAATGGGGACAGGGATGCCTGCTTTGCCCTACAAGCTACGGAGGACTCCTGGGACAACCCAGGATAAATGGGAGCATTTTGCGAACCCCAGAGTATGTGGAAGACATAGCAGGGTGGCCTAGGACAAACAGCAGGGAGCTCTTGGTAACGGAAAATTAGGATGAGCTCTAGTCCCTGCTCTTCCACTAGGCTAAGTTATGGAATGCCTGATTCCATTCTTACCATCACAGAGAGCAGGCCAGTGTTTCCAGAAGCACAGCATATGGACCATCCACAGTACACTATTTGATTCTAGTGGTAGATGAACAAACATATTTATTTTAGTAGCTTTGCATTTATTTTAATACGCATTAGAAAAATCCACCCAGAACAGATACTAGCAGTATAAGTGGTATTAGTTAGGATGAGGCCACACGAGTCACCGTCAGATTTATTTAGAGAAAAGTATTTTGTAAGTATTACGTAAGTATACCTCTAGTGCCTAGATTAGCAAAAACTATACTGTGTGTGACTGTCCACATATGACTTTCGAGTGGGAACGCTGGGTTAGTTTCCCACTCCGGGGCGAGCCAGGGGAAGGGGTCCCTGCCGCGCCTCTGGCCACCAGCAGCCTTAGCTCTGAGCAAGTGCGCCTGACAAGGACCACGTCCAGTGGATGCCAAGGCTTAGGAAAGGCAGTGAAGCTCACGTACAGGAGACCCTGGGAGAAGGCCCCAGGGAAGGCCCGTGGTGGGGACAGTGTGCCATTGAGGGGCAGGGAGAGACTCACCCCCACCGTTCTCTCTGGCCCTCAGATCAAGAAGGCCTTCTTCGCCCTCGTGGCCAATGGCATTCGGGCGGCACCTCTGTGGGACAGCAAGAAGCAGAGCTTTGTGGGTGAGGAGGGGCGGGGGGCAGAGGTGGTAGGGAAGGGGAAAAAGAGATCTTTGGTGGAGATTCTGGGGCTGAGCTCTGATGCGCCACAGCCTTGAGCAGACCCTCGGGCCAAGCCAAGCTGGGGGCTGGCACTGGGAACATCAGATCCCGGTCTTGTGGCCACCGGGTGGGAGACCCCACGCATGGAGTAGGTGTGACCAGCTGACCACTGCAGCTCTACTCCCCCGTGGGAGTATGACATCCCATGTCATAGGTGCTAGATAGGAAGAGAGGAAAGGGAGAGGAAGAAATTAGGAGAATAGAAGGTGGGGGAGGAGAGAAATGACAGGGGAAGCGTAGAAGGGACGACCCCCATTTCTCAGGCATGGGAGGGGCTGCCCTGCTCCCCTCTTTCCACAGCTCCCACAGCTGTCTCAGTCCTCGGCCTCTGGCAGAGCGGGGAAGGGGGTCCGACCCCTCAACCAGCCTCTCACCACAAGGCCCCAGGCTGACCCCCCCCACCCTCCCCTCCTGACCCCGCAGGGATGCTGACCATCACGGATTTCATCTCAGTGCTGCACCGCTATTACAGGTCCCCGCTGGTGAGAAGTGGGCTGGGGGTCCCCGGGGGCTCCCATCTGGGCTGGGACGGAGAGTGGCTCAGGGAGCCTGGTGTCCCGAGGGGCCCATGTCTGACTTCTGGAATCCTGTCTGTTCTCTAGGTCCAGATCAATGAGATTGAAGAACATAAGATTGAGACCTGGAGAGGTGAGCTGGCGGGGGTGGGGGGTGGGGGGGCGCCTAGAAGGGGCTGAGGGTGTGTGTGGGTGAGCGGGGGGCCAAGCACCTGGGGTGGAGGATGGGCAGTGGGGATTTCCTGGAGGGAGCAAGGGAGGGGCCAGAGGGAGCCCAGAGGGCCTGAGGGAGGAAGACAGTCTGGGAGCTGCCAGGTGACGGGCAGGGCAGCCAGCTCCCTGGGCCTGACCCTGGCTTTGCCTACAGAGATCTACCTTCAAGCCTGCTTCAAGCCTCTGGTCTCCATCTCTCCCAACAGAAGGTAAGTGTCCCCAGCCACCCACCTGCGCCTCCTTTTCCCGAGCAGTCCTCTTCCCCAGCTCCTCAGTTCTGAACTCATGGGCTCATCCTGCAGGGGACAAGGCAGCCTGTTCACCCTGTCCTCCTCTTGCAGGGGCTGGGGTGGAGGGCGTATCTCCCCCAGACCCACTGCTCCCACCTCTGCAGCCTGTTTGAAGCTGTCTACACCCTCATCAAGAACCGGATCCACCGTCTGCCGGTCCTGGACCCGGTCTCAGGCGCCATGCTCCACATCCTCACACACAAGAGGCTGCTCAAGTTCCTGCACATCTTTGTGAGCCTGGGCACAGCCTCGGGGTGCCCTGGGGGGCTAAACAGTCCTTGGCCCAACGGACTGAGGAGGGAGCAGCTGGGAGCCCTCGGGGTGCTGCTCCACCCTGATCCCCACGTGTCCCTAACCCACCCAGGGCACCCTGCTGCCCCAGCCCTCCTTCCTCTCCCGCGCCATCCAAGATCTGGGCATCGGTACATTCCGGGACTTGGCCGTGGTGCTGGACACAGCGCCCATCCTGACGGCACTGGACATCTTTGTGGACCGGCGCGTGTCTGCGCTGCCCGTGGTCAATGAAGCTGGTACCTGCACCCAGGAGTGGGGCTGGCTAGGGTGGGGTGGTGGCAGGCAGGGGTCTGTGGGCATCAGCTCAGGACCCAGGGTAGAGCTGGGGCTCGAAGTCCGCCTGCTTTGAGTCTTAGAGCCATTCCTTAGCCTCTCTGTGCCTCGGTTTCCTCATGTGTGACATGGGAATCTTAACAACACCCATCCTCTGACTTTAGGGGATGATTTGAAAGGAATATATGCAATAAAATGAGCGTGGTGAGAGGAAACAAGAGATGAGACTTTTAATGTTAATTCATCCTAAAATGGGCCAGGGGATCCAGCCAGATCTCCCCTTTTCTCACTCTGAAGAGGGGTTAGAGGGACTCCATTTCTTTGGTTGAACCATGGCTGTAAACCATTTCAAAGTTAAAATTGCTGTAATGATGCTAGATACCAAGAAATGTTTTGATTTATTTTTGATTATGAAAAATTTCGAATGTATGAAAATGGTAGGAAAAAATGTATAATGAAATCCACCTATCCTTTACCTGGACTAACTCCTGTTAACATATTGCTGTAACCAGTTGTGTTTTGTTTTTTTTTCCCCCCCCTTTTTTGCTGAAATAATTTAAATTACAGAGATCATGTCATTTCCCCCCTACCCCTTCAGTCTGCACCTCTTAAAATCAGTATATTTCCCATATCACCTAACAAAACTCTAAATACTTTATTAATATTATCTAAGAGCTGATCCTAATTCTCATTTGCTCACCTTCCCTGAGAATATCTTTTTTTTTTACAGTTGATTTGGACAAACCAGGATCCAGTTAAGGTCCATGCTTGCATTTGCTTATTTTGTCTTAAGTCTCTTTTAATGTGGAACGGTTCTGTCTTCACTTAATTTCCATGACATTACCATGGGTCGGTTGTCCTGTAGAATGTCCCACCTCCAGATTCGTCTCTGCTTCCTACAGGTGGCTTCAGCGTTGTTCCTCTATTCCCGGGTTTTCCCGTAAACTGGAAATTAGATCTAAAGCCTTGGTCAGATTCAGGCTACCCATTTGAAGCTAGGGTATTTCAGAGGTGACACTATGTACTCATGTTGCATCACATCAGGCGGCATATCAACCTGTCTGTCTGTCCATGATGCTGTGTGACCTGTGGCTTCAGGTGGTGACAGCCCAATGTGTCATTTTTGAAGCCAGTAGCCCGGGGAGGGGTGGGGGATGTCCAGTAATTCCTTCTGAAAGCCCGCCCCCGGCCCTTGCACAACGTCCTGGTCCTGATGTGAACCTCTTCCCTTTCTTCCTCTCCCCCCACCCCCCGCCCCCCGCAGGACAGGTCGTGGGCCTCTACTCCCGCTTTGATGTGATTGTAAGTGTCCGCGGGATGGGGAATGAGGGCGCCACAGGGAGAGGCGGTGGGTGTGAGGATCGGTGGAGGGCTATCTGTGGACCAGAGGACCTTTACGAGGGTAGAGGGGCAGTATGTGTGGGTCCGGAGCCTGGCTGAGAGGCTGACTCACACGGCACCTCCCTCCCTGCCCCAGCACCTGGCTGCCCAGCAAACCTACAACCACCTAGACATCAGTGTGGCAGAAGCCCTGAAGCAGAGGACACTGTGTCTGGAGGGAGTCCTTTCCTGCCAGCCCCACGAGAGCTTGGGGGAAGTCATCGACCGGATTGTCCGGGAGCAGGTACCCCATACCCCTGCGTACGCACGCCCAACACATACAGCCCAGTCCTCATGAGCGGCTCCAGCTGTCCCTATACACCCTGTCCTCCCGTTTCGTGGCCATTTCGAGCTCTCGGTGTCCACACTGGTCTGCAATTGGTCCTGCCCATGGGGCCCCCGTGCTAAGGGCCACAGACAGTTGATCACCCAGAGTGGTCAGAGCCACCCCTAACTGGTTTCTAGGAGACACGCTCTTGCTCCTCCAGTTATGTTCCTTTGATGCCCCCGATTCTGGGCACCCGCCTTGCTGGCTGCCGTAGCCGCACGGCTCTGAGCCCTCACGGACCCTCTGCGGACCCACAGGTACACCGGCTGGTGCTAGTGGACGAGAGCCAGCATCTCCTGGGCATCGTGTCGCTCTCCGACATCCTGCATGCGCTGGTGCTCAGCCCTTCGGGCATCGACGCCCTCAGTGCCTGAGAACATCCGAGTCCTCCCTCCCAGGCCACCTTTCACACGCCAAAGCCAATGAGGGGAGCCAGGGGACCCGGCCTTCATCTTCCCTCACCCCCATTTGCTGGTTTGGCTCTGGTACAGGTAGGCTCTGCCCTGGGCCATTGATCTTTTGGGGCTCTCAGATCTCAGACCGGGGCACCTCGAGGACGGGAGTGGCCCAGCTCATTGCTGAGGAGCCCCATGAAAACTCCAAGTGTCAGGACTCACTGTGGGGCCCCCACTTTGTCCCAGTCTCAGCTGAGGTCATGGAGGTCCTCATAAGAGGGATGGGCAGGGGCTGGGGTAAAGGCAAGGGCAGTGATGTGATTTCAGATGCTCTGGGGAGACTGACCTGCCCTCTCACGACTCAATTCCCGCCGGCTCAGAATTCCACCGAAGGAAGCAAGTTAATAAACCTTTGTTGAATGGAATTTCCATGCTCAGTAAAAACTACGGCCGAAAGGAGGGAGCTTCTAAGTACTCATCTCAGTAAATTTGACACCATCTCAGACTCTTGGCTGGTAGCATGCTCGCTAGGGGCTCGCACAGATTCCACCTGCTTGGCGGAGCATGGCAAGACGAGGTTCCCCGGATTGGAAAGGCAATCTCCCCCCACAGTGTAGTCACTGTCTTCCCTTCTCTTTTCCCCACAGGCTTCTCCAGCCTTCCCTAATTGCCCCTGCCTTGCCTATGCTCGCAGAAGCCCTCACGAATGCCCAGTGCACCGTGGGATGGTGAAATGAAGGAGAACGGCTGAGTCAAGCCTAGAGATCTGTGAACCAGAAGCACTGGGATTACCCCAGGGCCGGTGGCTCCGGGCCTGCCCACGTCACTTTCCCCCCACCTGGTGGGGTGACCGGCCCCAACAGGGCAGGAAGGCCTCGGCCGGTGGGGTTCGTCAGGAGCTCTGGATTCCTCAGCTTCTGGACTACCTGGCAGTCCGAGCTGTTCCTCCACAACCACTAAGGTGGTTCCGCACCACTGTGCCCCTCCTCCTCCTCCCAACATTGTCATTTCAGGGCTGCTGGTGGTCGCCGTGGAATAGCAGTTCTGGGTGGAGTCTGTTGAGTGGGGTCCTCCCTCCGTTCTCATCCTGAGCACCAGCAAACATTGTTCTCATTCCCCAGGGACAGCCTGGGTTTGGATCACTGTGGATGAACCGTTGAGAAAACAAAAAGAAAAAACCACGAATGAACTTGAATTGTGGAAGTTTAACTCCGAAAATGCCAGTCATTTGACCTGACCCTGTGGCAAGACCCCTGTGCTTTCTGAACTCAAAGACACGAGGGAAGATCTGTGATAGACAAACACTACGACTGGCATTTCTTTGGTGCATAGAGCGTTACCCCACCGAAATTTCTTTTCTCATCTTTCATTTATAACAAAACCACAAAGAAGATATGAATTAGTTAATTACGTAGTAAATACAACTCAGTCGACAAACTCTCATCTGCAGGAAACGTAACTTTATTTTTCTGACACTGAATGGAGTTTCTATTATGAACCCCGTTTCACCAGGTGGGAGAAATTAATCTCAGTCAGTCTAGGGCTCATCCCCCACCTTTGCCTGGGGTTAAATTCGGTGAGGCGGGGGAAGGCTCTAAGTAGCGTGAGGCTTTGTTCCTCCGTCATCATCACCCATGCATGTCAGCACCAGCTAAAACAACCCCATTCCCATCTGGTTGTCTCTGGTTGGTCATTGGTGGGCCTGGCGCCTGTTAGGTTCTCCCTCAGTCCCTACCACAAAGCCTCCTTGGGCCCGCTTGCTCTTGGGGCATGAGGACATTCTAGCTCCTGGGCCTGCGGACATTCTAGCTCCTGGGCCTGCACCCCTCTGGGCTTCGGGAAGCTCTGCAGGGCCGTCCCAAGCCCATCTGCTCAGACGGACAGCAAGTGGTCTGCTTTATTCTGCATTTTGCTTTATTTCGGCCTCCACCCTGGAAACATAGGGCACAGGGCTCTTCTACCCTTGTCATCTCCAAACCTCTCTGGGGTATTTGTCACACTCCCCCCTCCCTTCAGACACAGCTCCCTTCTCAGGGCCCCTCTTCTCAGGGACCCCAGAACTGTGGACTTCAGAGATCTCCACAGTCTCTTTGCTTTCCCAACCCCATCAACCTATGGCATCTTTACCACTGGGGCCTTTTTACGAACCCACCACGCATTCTTCCACGTCCACTGTCTGAACCCACCACGCATTCTTCCACGTCCACTGTCTGTGTCTTGCGTTTCTTGCCACCTTGAGGGCCAAATTCCAAAACCAAGACTGGGTTTCTGCTGTATCATCCCTCCCCTGTGGCAATGGACACTGTAGGTCTGCTGTCCCGTGGGCAGAGGATAGGCTAATATTTTCTAAAATATGATCCCACCTCATTTACCTCATGGAGCAACGGAGTGGAGACATTTGTGCTTGATGAGTCAGGCAGCAAAAGAGGGCCTTTTCTCATGGATACCCAGTCTCTGTCTCCGACTTTGCCATAACCCACGGGTCAGTGCTGGCACTGCTCTGGCCCTCCCTGGGAAGGCCCCGGGCCTTGGGCTCAAGTGGGATGATGGGATGGGGGTGCTTCTCTGGGCCTGTCTCAAGTGACAGTGTCCTCGGAGAGCCGGGGGCAGGCTGCCTCCAGCTGCAGATGACCGTAGGGTAAATGTAGCAGGGCAGTCTCTGAGGGGGGGCCCCAGATTGCTCCGCATAAGCAGGCCTTCAGAAGTCATAGCGCAGGCAGAAGGGGCAGCCTGAGGAAGTCCCTCCTTCCCTTTCCTACTCCCCCTGAGAGTAGATGGGTCTCCAGCCTCCTGGGCCCCACCAGGCTGAGGACCCAGCAGTTCCTCCTTGGGCCCTTCTGTGAGGGACCAGGCCAGCGCCCTGCCTCAGACCTCCTGCTCGGGTCACAGCCCAGCCCTCCGTTCCCGATAGTCCTCCAGCATCATGGCTGCTAGAACAGAGGCAAAGGGTTGCCATGGGGATAACTCCTGCCCCGACTCTGAATAAAAGTGTGAAACCCACCCTGCTGGCCCCTCTGTTCATGCCTCTGAACCTGGGGCTGGCCACCTTTTCTAGGCATCATTGGCTCCATGCCCCTGACTCCTGCCCCGACCTCCGAAGCCCCTCCAAGTTTCTGTGTACCCCAGGCTGGACTCTCTCCCACTTCTCAGCCCACCCCTTCTCTTCTCTCCCACCGTCTCAACAGCTGTCAACCCTGGCAGGGCAACAGGATGCCCCGGGGAGCTTTATAAGATGGAAATTCCAGGGCCGGTGCCTAGAGATGCTAACATCCTGACTTGGCGGGGGTGGACCTGGGCAACTGTATTTATTTTCTGCAGACACTAGAGATTTATGATGCATAACATGTGATGAGCATGATGGCTTGCTGAGAGGTAAGGATGCCTCATTTCCATAATTAGGAAAATCACTTGTCACGTTATTGCATCTATATTATTTGTTATGACTAAGATCTACAAGAAGAGCTGGCACAGCGTAGGAGAGACACGATTTGCTGGCATTCTTGCTGGTCTTCCAAACATCCACAAATACAGAAGAATTCAGTACAATGTCCCATATGTCCATCTCATGATGACAGTTGTCAGAGTTTTTATTTAACATGCATCTTTTTTTTTTAAGATTTTATTTATTTATTTGAGAGAGAGAGAATGAGAGAGAGAGAGCACCAGAGGGGGAAGGGTCAGAGGGAGAAGCAGACTTCCTGCTAAGCAGGGAGCCCGATGTGGGACTCGATCCCAAGACTCCAGGATCATGACCTGAGCCGAAGGCAGACGCTTAACTGACTGAGCCACCCAGGTGCCCAACAAGCTGATTTCTTACCCCAAATTATGGATCTTACCCAAAAATATGGATCCTAATTTGGCCAACAAGTTCAAATTAGCTGCAATGGCAGTAAGGAGATTTGCACATTCTTTTCAACCAAAGGTGTATCTGCTGTGCTGAGTTAACATTCGCTTGCTTCTCCGCAATGATCCTAAATCCTATTGTTCTTTCCTTACAGAGGCGGGTCAGGGTGGGTAATCAGGGAGCCCAGCTGTTAACATTGCTTCCCTGTTACTTATGTGGGCAGCGCAGGGTCCCTGAGACCGCAGACCCCTGGTGGTCCGAAGGAGCAGCCCACTGGGAAAGCAGAAGTGGCTCTGGTTGACTTTGTGACAGAAATCCCTGCCCCCTCTGAGCCCGGCTCCCACGCTCCGCATGCATAAGGCGCTCTCACAGCTGAATCCCGGCACAGGTGGGGTCAAGAGCTATGCCGTTATAATCAGGAATTCCTCCGAACTCTCTCCAGATTTCCGGACTCAGTAGGAAAAGCTCTGCATCATCCCCTCTTCTTCCTTCCCCTGCCTACTATTGCAGCCTCTTCTCATTCAACAAACTTTTATTAATCGCCTCCTACGGGCTAGACACAGAGTTGGTCACCGGGATCCAAACTGAAAGAAGCTTGATTTGTGCCCTCCAGGGGCTGCACAGCTGGTTGGGGAGACAGTCGGGTCTCCAACACGGTCAACAGGCAGAGCACTCAGTTCTGTAACATGGCGGGGGGGGGGGGAGGCGGGGAACACAAAGGAAGTACTTGTGCTCCCCCAGAGAGGTCAGGGGAGGCTTATTCAAAGGCAGTGACATTTGAGCTGAGCCCTAAGGAAGAGCAAGTTCTCTGGGATGTCATCACAGTTGCTGAAGAGAGTGTTCCAAGGAGACGGGACATTAAGAACAAAGTATCGAGGCCAGAAAGAGCGGAATGTGCTCAGATCTATACAAGGAATTGGGGTTAGGCTGTGGAAAGGGTTTCTGGGCAGGGAGTAGGGGTGGAGGGTAGGGTGCCAGAGTCTTCCAAGCCAGAGTAAGGACTTAGGACTTTGCTTCAGGGCTGAGAGAAGCCACTGAAGGATTTTAATAAGGACAATGACATCTTTCTTCTTTTTTTTTTTTAATCTCACCAACATAAGAAATTCGACTTTAGTTTTCTATGACCCAGCAGAAATGTACCACCGGGGCTGGGACTGTGAGGCTGGGACTCATCGCCTCGTCAAACCCACGGTACTCTCAGTCTCGCCAGCCCGCTTGCCTTCTGGTCGGCTTCCTGTGCTGAAGAGGCTGGAAAGCTGAGAACTACAATCCCCATACTGCCCTGCAGCTCGGGTTCCAGGCCAGCCCTGGGTTCCACCTCTCGGTTGTTTGTGAGATGTCGGTGGAAGGTGGTAGCAGGACAGAGGCCATGCTTCTGCTCCTCCCAAGGTCGCTGTGTCGCTGTCGCTTTGCGGGGGGCGGGGGGAGGGGCAGTCATGGGCCAGGAGTGGGGTCAGGGAGGACGCTTTTTCTCCCCACCGGCAGCACTGACCCGGGAGACACGGAGGCACACTGGGGCCAGCAGCTGTGGCGACAGCTTCGCGACACTCATGCTCCTGAGGGCGGCCAACCTGGTGCTTCCCAGGCTGACGGGCGCCCCGGGAGCTGTTGCTGAAGATCCAGCCGAGAACGCCTCCATCCATTCTGGCAGCACTTCACTGCCTATATCAAAGCACTTTGTGTTCAAAAGAGGGGGCCCCTCTTGGGGGTCCGGAGGATTGTTCTGCAGGTCCTACTCAGGCTGGGCTTCAGCAGCACCAGCTGAAGGTCCAGGAAACCACAGGTGTTCTCACTTTCTACAGAGGGAGAGGGCTCTGCCTCCCACAAGATCCCTAAGTGGGGAGAGGCTGTTCCCCAAACACAGCAAGGGGCTCAGATGCTGGGTCATCAAAGAGAATGACAAAGGTCTCCAATTATCAATACAAGTCCCTTTATTCTGTATTTTCTCCAAGGAGAGCAATGTGACATGGTGGTGGCCTTTTATCTGAGAAGGAGACATTCAAAGTGATCAAAGTGGCAAAAGCTCAGGGTTCTACAGAAAGTGCACTGAGTTTCTTCGACCTCCGGTGTCTGGCAGCCACCTTCTCCCCCTCCTGGTCTGAGACACAGCAGTGGCTAGGAATGAGTGCGCCAGGGAGAGAGAAGGGGGCTCCTCCCAGGAGGCACGGGCCCAGCGCGGCCCAGGTCAGCACTGCCTCTGCCGGAAACGCAGGCTCACCTTCTTATTGGGAACCAGGACAATGCGGGCCATGCTCCTCACCTCCCCTGTCTCGGGGGCCAGGACCACCTCATACTGCTGGATCAGCTGGGAGAGAACGCACGCAGGGCGTTAGAATCTGCCATCTCTATCCACTGCCCTCCTTTACATGCTCCTCCCCCTGGTCTCCAGCAGCCCTGCAGCTTCTCCCCACTCACCCTTGACAGCAGCAGCTGCATCTCCAGCTCCGCAATCCTGCGGCCCAGGCAAGCCCGGACCCCATAGCCAAAGGGCACAGAGCCAAATGGATGCTGGACCCCAAGGGCAGCAGGCTGGCTCTTCCTCAGCCAGCGGTAAGGCTGGAAGCTCTCTGGCTGGGGGAAGATGTCAGGGTCACGGGACACCACATAGTGACAGAAGACAAACTGGGTCTGCAGGACAAGAATGGGCAGCACATCAGCTTAGGGCTACAGCGCAGCCCTGGGAATCCCAGCTCTTCAGCCCCACTCACATTCTTGGGGAAGAGGAAGCCATTGACTTCGATCTCCTTTTCCGTGATGACCCGGGAGTTCATGGGGACCACAGGGTAGAGGCTGCAGGGAAAAGAAGGTGCAGGTTTGCCTCTGGTCCCCCAGGTCCAAGTTCTTCCCACCTCACCCCTGGCCCTAGCCCTTGCTCCAGCCCACCAGCCCCCACTCCCGACTCCTGTCCCTGAGTCCTCCTCCGCATAGACCCTGTGCTCCCGGGAACCACCACCTACCGCAGGGTCTCCTTAAGCACGGCTTTGAGCAGGGGCATGTGGGCAAAGTCCTTGTGCTGGGGCACCTGCCCGGCTGGTACCACACCCACCACCTCCTTATGCAAGGCAGCCTGGATCTCTGGATTCTTTGAAAGATGGTACAGGGCCCACGTCATCGTGTTGGATGTCTGGGAGGCAGAGGGAGAGATGAAGTGAGGAGGGATTTCTAGGCAAAAGGCGAGTGAGGTAGCAGGAGGGGAGTGGGCATGCACCGAAAAATGAATTTGCCACGAGCATGGCAGAAATAGACACAGGGGCTCCTGGGGACTCTCCCTGCTGAGCGTGACCCAGGCAGGGTGAGGACCCACAAGACGGAGAATCATGCTCTAACAACAAGGAGATTGGAACAGAGAGAACAGAGCTCCCCACTTAAGTTACACCTTAAATAGATGGGAGAGGAAACTTCTAGCTGGCCCAGAGAGGCTCCAGGAGGTGACGGGATCCCTCTTACAAAAGGACCCTTCCCTGCCCGCCTCTGCCAGGTTGAATGACAGCCCCCCCGCCTTTTTCCTTCTAGCTCTACATCTAGGATACAGAAAGAGAGAAGCAGGTACCTGGAGGGACGAAGGTCAGGCTCAGGTGAGGGTAATGGGGAATTGGTTCAGGATAAGAGCTGGGAGCCCCTGGTCTCCTCGCTGGCCCCCCTCACTCACCGTGTCTACGCCCGCCAGGAGCAGCTCAGGCAGGCTGCCCATGGCCTCATGAGTACTGAGCTGTCCTCTGGTCAGCAGGAAGTGCAGGTAGCCAGATATCTGGACTTCATCTGGCCCCTTGGTCTGCAGCTGGATCTCGATCTCCTTGAGTTTCTGATCAATCAGCTTCTTCCCTAGAGGGACAATGGAGAACAAAGGGGGGCAAGGTCAAAAGTCATGATCTCCAAGGACCAAGAGCCACTCTGACAGCTGGTAGCAATGAGGTAGAAGGTCCTGGGAGAGACTGCTGATGGTACAGACCCTGGAACCCACTCCCCCACCCCCAACCCTAACCCCGCCACTTCCTTCCCCGGCCTCCTCACCAAAAGAGAAGATGGTGTTCCAGCCATCCAGATAGCGCTTCCAGAAAGGCAGCAGGGAACGGGTCCACTTGGGGAGGAAGGTGACATAGACTGAGTTCTGGAACATGAGCCCGACAGATGTGACGAAGGCCACCGTGTCCTCGGGGATGGGGCGCTCCAGGCAGCCGATACGTTTCTCAAACAGGATGTAGCAAATAGCTGCCAGTGCACAGAGGCCGTCAAAGGCGGCAATGTCATGGCGCCTGGAATCCAGGGGGGCTGAGGAGGGGGAGCACAACCTGCCTCTGCCCCTGCCCACCCCAGCCCCTCTCCCAACAAGGGTACCTTCCAAAGCGAAGTAGTAGAAATGGTGAGCCATGTCGGACACCTGGTCCCCCGAGGCACTCTCTGCCAGCAGCCGGTTCAGGTGGGCCACGAAGTCGTCGATCACCTCATTCACGATATCGGTGTAGAGCGCAGCCTCCCTCGGCTTCAGCATCCGCTGGTTCAGAGTGTGGCGCAGCTCGTACCACTGCTGTCCTTCCCTATGGAGAAGGGAGGAAGCGCACACTTGTAAGCAGCTGATGGAGGTTAGATGGGATGCATTCTTCCCCCTGCCCTGAGACCCCAACAGAGTCCAGGAAAATCTCCTAGATTTAGAATTATAGAATCACTGAACTTCGAAGACCAGAATCTTCAAATCACGAAACTTCAGAGTCTCACTACAGCATCGTGGAAGTAGTCAAGATAGGCATCTGGAGCCAGACTACCTAGGGCCAAATGACAGGTCTGATGATTACTGGCTGAGTGACCTGAGGCAGGCGACTTAACTCCTCTGTGCCTCAGTTTCCCCTTCAGTGAAATGGGAATAATAAGCATGCTTATCTTGGTAGGGTTCTTCGGACGATTACAGTGCTTAGATCAGAGCCTGGCACATGGTGAATGCTTAATGAATGTTGACTATGATTATCTTAGGTTGATACAACTCCAGAATCTTCTGTATGTGAAATGAGGAGGAAGTGCAATCGTTCCAGTCCTTCTGTGTGGAGGATGAGGAATAAAGGAGGAGCAAATCAGGGTTCCTGAGAAGCTCAGATTCTGGACCTTCATGCTCTGCTTGGCTCAGTGAGCCAAAGGGACAGGGAGACCCACCAGGCTGATGCCCCAGGTCCTCTTGCTACAGTCATCCAGTGAGGGGGTTGGGTCCCCACCCTGGTTAGACAGGGATGCTCACGAGGGTGGGAACATGCTTCCCACAGGGGGCTTCAGGTGCAGGGACTGTCCCCACCCACAGCTGTCCCCCAAACCTGTTACCTTTCCTAAGCAAGCTGGGCATAGGTCAGTTTTGTAAAAGCTAGCTGTACAGTAGTAAGTACAATATGGCCCAATTTTAGAAAGAAGAAAGGAAACCCTATAGATCCATACGTATATTCGATTGTTTCCACATAATGTAGGGAATACCCACCAAACTGTCAGGATTACTTAGAAGAATGGGATGGGAGTGGGCGGTAGGGAGACAATATTTTATTATTGGACTTTTTACAATAAACATTACTTTTGAATTGTAAAAACCAATAAGGTATTTTAGAAAGAAAGATATTAGGGGCACCTGGGTGGCTCAGTGGGTTAAGCGTCTGCCTTTGGCTCAGGTCATGATCCCAGGACCATGTCCTGGGTTCGAGCCCCGCATCGGGCTCCCTGCTCATCGGAGAGCCTGCATCTCCCTCTCCCACTCCCCCTGCTTGTGCCTCTCTTCCTCTCTCTGTCAAATAAATAAAATCTTAAAAAAAAAAAAAAGATATTAAAAAGGCTTACAGCAAGAATCGGGGGGGTTTTATTTAGAAAAGTATTTATTTAAATGAACCTCAAACCTCAGGAGTTTTCTTTGTTATGTTGGGAAAAGCTGCAAAAAGGTCAACTGAAAGTGCTGCTGAAAAAGAAACAAAAACCAGAATAGACTCATTTACTGGAACTTCAGGGTGTGGGTGCTTCTCCAAGAGGAAAAAATTCTCCCAATAGTAGCAATCAGATTTGCAGAATTTAAATGAGAACATTTCCGTGGTTGTTAAAATATTTCCTGGGAGAAAAATGCTTCATAAAATGAGATTTTAAAAAAATGTATATATATACACACACATCTCTATATATGTAAAGCAAAAAGAACTTATCATTGGTTAGCAAAATAGCTTTAAAATACACATATATGGTATCATATAATTAGGAAATTGGCTGTAGAGTGAAAAACTATAAATAGATAAATAGGGGTATACATAATGTTCAGCTCCAATTCTAAATCCTGAGCCATCAACTCTAGTGGTGACCTGACCTGGTGAAAACCTAAGACCCAAGTCCTGCCCTCAGGGCCAGACATCAAGTTAAAGAGCTCTGGAAGGACAGACACCCGATTCTCTTCGTAACTTTGAATAAAGGGCTCATTAATTGTTGCAGTTCTGAAACTGTCCACCTGTGAAGGAACCACAAAAAAGACACAAATATGCGATGGGAGAATGAACATAGAGGCATCAAAGACAGATGAAATGCACCCTCCAACCGGTTTGCTTCCTTTCCAAAAGTATCAAGGCATTAAGTTCTTAACTTTCAGAATCAGAGAGATCTATTCCACCACTTACTAGTGGCAAGTGATGCCAAAACCTCTCCAGGCTTCAGTTTCTTCATCTATAAAAGGGGATAATTACACTATCTACTTCAGGGACTTGTTGTGAGAATAAAATGAAATGATAAATGTAGAGACTAGCCTGATACCTGGCATGTTATTAACACCTGCTTAGCTACTATCATTGGTCCTGCTACGATAACCACCATCAGGATCAACTTTAATCCCTTAAGAAATGATGAAAGCATGAGATGTCAAGCAACTAGGGAAAATAAGTCTTTCATTATTTTTGGAGCTCTGTTAACATACTACAGCAGAAAGAAATCTGTAATAGGGTGAAAGAGGTGATGGGGATTAAAGAGTACACTTATCCTGATGAGCACTGAGTAGAATTGTTGAATCATTCTATAGTGTACATCTGAGACTAATATAACACTGTATGTGAAAAATACTGGGATTAAAATAAAAAACAATTTTTTAAAAACCCTCTAATACACCCAGTTACAACCTGTAGCATCAGGAATGGTTCATCACCAATGATTCTCAATGGTTTACCTCAGTTGGCACATGCATATATAACACATTCAGCCCATCCTTGAATTTGTCACTGCGAAAATAATCTTAACTTTTCTGGGTGTAAATTCAAGGCAGAAACCTACATCTGTCTGTGTATGGAGAGCATCTGTGAAAGTTATATCCAACAACAAACCTATAATACATAATTTAGGAAATATTTTTACAGTTAAATTCAGCCTTCCTAACTAGTATGGTGATGATGTTTTTTCAACTATAAACAGATACGTCCTATTATGATTCAAGTTGGTATATTTTCAACTACAATGGAGAATAATGGAGCTGGAAAAGTCCTAGAGATAGTTTGGAGATATTCCACTCCAAACTTCCCATTTTACGTATGAGAAACATAAGGCCAAGGAAGAAGGAAATTATTCCTTTGTCCAACGTTATACAATATACTAACGGAAAAGATAATGAATGGTCCCTGGGCTTCAGCCCATCCCAAGCACTGCTTTCTAGACTGAGTATCAGGCTCAGAGGATGCAGGGAGAGCCCACTCTGCCCATTATCCACTGGCTTCCCAACACCACTGTCCTTGGGCCTGGCCTCACCAGTCCCTTCAGGCCCCAGCTCACGTGGTAAAGGGCCCATAGGCCAGGCCCTGCTGGTCCCGGTGCTCCTTCCATAGTTCCATGTCGTTCCGTACTGGGTACTTGCCCTCTTGCCGCATCACTTGCTCCAGGAGGGGGGCACTGGCCAGGTTCACATGGGTCTGAGGCCCTATGCGGGTTACCCACATTGGACCATACTTGGCCTTGTTCCGCACCTGTGGGGTTCAACCAAAGCTGAATAACCATGGCCTATCCAGGCAGGCATTTACGAGAGAGGAGATGCGATCAGGGAGTACGTGATAGTCACACCAGAGTAAGCGGGCTGGGCCAAAGCCCATTCTATAGGAGGTAGGCACTAAGATGGCCTGTGGTTCTCAAAGGAGAACTCCGAAAAAAATGGGTACACAGGAGTTAGAACACTGAGCGCACCAAGCATCTGGTAGAACTGGTGGAGTTGAAGTCCTTGGAGAAATGAAATTTTAAAAAAATGGGATATGTGGCAAACTGGGGTCTGTATTGAGGTATAGATGTTTGGGGTCTGAGGTCTTAGAGAAATTGAACCCTTTAGTGAGGTATAATAGAATGCCTACAGCTCCTTCATAGAAGCATTTAAATCTAATGCAGCTTGCTGTCAATGAGCTAAAGAGAAGTATCTCATATAATCAATAAGAAAAAAGAAACACAACAGAAACTCCAGGAACAACAAGAAGCTGAATGAGAAAGCCAAGATTCAAATATGAAGTATACTTTGTGGTATGATTTTTATTTATTTATTTATTTATTTTGCGAGAGAGGGACAGTACAAGCGGGAGGGGCAGAGGGAGAGAGAGAGAGAGAATCTCAAGCAGACTCCATGCTGGGCTCAGAGCCCGATGAGGGGCTCGATCCCAGGACCCTGAGACAAAACCAAAACTCAGGCGCTTAACCGACTATGCCACCCAGGCACCCTGGTATGAATTTTTTTAAAATAAAACAATTTATTAACTGTGTTAAGTAATATGATTCTCAAATATTTTATCTTAGAATTTCTAAAGCACTTGACAATTGATACCCAGAGCATCTATGAAATTGACATGAGTATAATGTTTTTAGAGTTGTTGAAAATGAGGGGGGAAATAAATATGTTTTGGGCTTGGCGGGTAAAACTTAAGAAGAATCCACAAATAACTGAGGCTAAATTTACTGGCTAAGTTACACCTATAAACTTAAACAATATGAAACATAGTGTTTTCCCAGGTACTTCATCTTTCATAATCTGTTACTGAAAAGATGTTAAGAGGATCAGAATCTGCTCCAGTACAGAAATTAGACCAAAGCATTTCTGTAAAAGATGTGTTAAATTATAGAGAAGAGATCTTTCATTCAAACCATAGAAAGAAACTTCACCCAGCTCCTGGTCCAGAAAAACAGCAGTCTTCCTGGGTTTTACTATTGACATTAAAAACTAGATTCTCCCAGGACCAATGTGACCCGATTGCCCTCAATGTACTACTGAGTTGTCCAGAATCCGTCCTGAACTAACAGCTGATTCTGTCAGGTTCTAGGAAAACAGCCTCGACAAACCCCCAACATCTTTTTAGTTTTGTTTCCCACTTCTACCTCCCAGTAATGCCTGCCAGTGTGGTCTGGTTTTGAACAGATGGTTGTCTGGAAATTACAGTGATTCTTGGAGAAAAACAGGCATATTCATACATTGCTGGTGGGAGTTTAAAATGACACAAACCTACATGGAGGACAATTTGCTAATATTTATAAAAATTACAAATACATTTATAAACAAAATATGGATGTCTACATAATGGAATACTATGTCACCTTAAAAGAGGATGAAGCGGCTTCTGGTGTAATAATATGGAAAGATGGATTGTAATGTGGAAAGATAGATAACTAAGGTAGACTGTTAAATGGAAAAGTATGATATCTGCTGTCTAAGAAAGGGGGGCCAAATAAGAATATACAGCATTTACATTTGCTTTTATAAAGAAACACTGGGTTAATACATCAGAAACTAACTGAAGTTACTACCTATGGGTGGGTGGACGGGATGGCAGTGAGAGGCAAGACTGCATGATGTATATCTTGTCATATTGCTTTGAGTTTTGAACTATGAGAATGAATTCAACTTTTTCAAATCTAAAGGGAAAAAAAGAAAGTGCCTTGTGAAATAATGAGTCACCTGCCATTGATCAGGTAATTCCAGAAAGCAGGAAAGGCTTGCCAAACCTCTCAATTCATGTATATACTCCTTAGATTTGTAACTGGGCCCTAGCTTTATTCACTTTGTTTATTTCTCGTAAAGGTTCCATTTTTTAAAAGTACTTATATGGGGGCGCCTGGGTGGCCCAGTTGGTTATGTTCCAACTCTTGATTTCAGCTCAGGTCAAAATCTCAGGGTTGTGGGATTGAGCCTCACGATGGGCTCTGCAATGGGTGTGGAGCCTGCTTGGGATTCTTTCTCTCCCTCTCCCTCTGTGCAACCCCTCTCTCTCTGGCTCTTAAAAAAAAAAAAAAAAAGTTGAAAGTCCTTATATGTCTGTTTTCCTGTACTGAATCCCTTAGGAGAATTATCCTAAATGTAAATTTTAATTTGTGTTTCCAGTTGATTCATTAATGATATTAATGACATAATAATAATGATAATAACAGTAAATATTTCCATGGAGCTTAGCATAAACCAGACACCGTTCCAAGTACTTTACTTATTTAGAAATTCAGTCCTCACTACAGCTGTATGAGGGGGTGTAACATTACCACAATTCTGTAGATGAGGGAACTCAGGCCCAAGGAGGTTGCCCAAGGTCACATTACTGGGAAGCAGAAGAATCAGAATTCAAACTAAGACCACCTAGATGGAGGTCATGCTCTCAACCACTTACTCTACTGATCCCTGAGAAAACTATGTCCTACTAACCAGAAACAAACTTAGGCCCTTTAAAAATATGCATTATTTAAAACCAACATAACTATGCAATAAATCAGGGTTCCTCACTGCACTACTGACATTTGGGGCTGGATGATTCTTTATTGTGGTGGACTGTCCTGTGCACTGTAGGATGTTTAGCAGTATCCTTGGCCTTTACCCACGAGCATCTCTGTGCCCTCCAAGTTGTGACAATCAAAAACATCTCCAGACATTGCCAAAATGTCCCCAGAGGGGCAAAACCACGCAGGTTGAGAACCTCCACAATAACCCCAACCTTTTTGTTGTTGTTGGTGGTGGTGGTTTATTTGTTGTTGTTTTGTAACCCCAACCTTTTAATACGACTCTAATTCCTTAATTTTAGAGGACTCTTCTTAAGAAACAATATCTCATTTTGAAAAAAATACTTATCTGAAGTTTGGTTTCTTTTCCTTGTGTTAAGTTCAAATACAATTACATGCAACAGTTTTATAAAAATGCAAATAGGGGTTATCGCTGAGTCATGGTTTGGAGATAGGTTACTTCCTTCTTTACACTGTAATTTGCTTTTCAGATGTTCTTCCATGATCTTGGAATCAGAAAAAAAAATTCATGTTTTAAAAGACTAGAGCAATCATCATTTACTTGGGGATTGGCTTCTTCTCCGGAATCCAAAGCCTCTGGCACCTCTCCCTGGCTGTCAATTTCCAGGTTTCTGAGACATTCCCCCCTTTGCGTGGGCCATGCTTTCTTCCCTCTTCTTTCATATTCCTCTTCTCAGTTTACTCAGTGGAACTTAACTGGGATCTATTTATGTAAGAACTTATTTTAGAAAGACACCAGAATACTTGCTGAAAGAGTGAGCTGTGTCTGTGAACCTACGATTAGGCCGTAACCTGAGCCAGTTAGAGAGCCTCAAGGTTCTCAGATAAATCCTTGTCCAAGTGCCACTCTGCAGAACACAGTCCCCTAGGGATCATCTTCCAGGATGAATGGGAGGGGTAGCTTCCACCAAGTGAGATTCTGAAGGGGGAGAGTGATGAATTCACTCAACATTCATTTATTGAGCTCATGTCCTTTCCTTCTATACTGATCTCGGGGCTGAGGATACAACTGTGAGCACAGCAGGAACACCTACCCTTACAAAGTTTACATCTTAATGCATGAGCCACACAGTGGAGTTGCTTATAAATTACTCCCTAGTTATGTCTTGTCTCCTCAACTAGATGGAAAATCTTCGAGGGCAGGAACCACGTCATACTTCTTTATTGCTTCCCATATTGCTTGACATACCACTAGGCACATTTTAGACACTTATTGTTTAACAGTTGTCAATGAATCAGGTGGAGAAAAAAGGTTGCAGACAACACAAGTTGCAGACAGAAACAAAGACACACAGAAAGGAGGTGGGGAAGGAGATTCACAGGAAACTGGTAACAGTGGCTCCAAAGGAGTGGCCACTAGTTGTAAAAGCCTGGAAGAGTTATCTGAAAAGGAAATTAAGAAAATAATTCCATTTAGGATTGGATCTGTTCTGGACTGAATATTTGTGTTTGGGGGAATTCATATGGTGAAGCCCTAGCCCCCCAGTGTGGCTGTATTTAGAGATGGAGCCTCTAAGGAAGTAAGATTAAACAAGTAATTAAGATTAAATAAGAGTGAGTCCCTGATCCAATAGGATTAGTGTCCTCATAAGAAGAGACATCAGAGAGCATTCTCTCTCTGCACGTAGACACCAAGAAAGGCCATGTGAGGACACAGGGAAAAGGTGGCCGTCTACAAGCCAGAAAGAAAGCTGTCACCAGAAACCAACCATGCTGGCACCCTGATCTCAGACTTCCAGCCTCCAGAACTGTGAGAAAATAAATTTATATTGTTTAAGACACCCATATTTTGGTGTCTTATTATTACCTGTCATATTTTGTTATAGCAGCCAGAGAAGACTAATACAGAGCATCCAAAAGAATAAAATACTTAGGAATAAATTTAGCCAAGGAGGTGAAACACTTGTACACTGAAAGCTACAAAACACTGCTGAAAGAAATTAAAGAACTAAATAAATGGGAAGATAGCCCATGTTCATGGATAGGGAGACTTAATATTGTTAAGATGGAGTACTCCCCAAAGTCTACAGATGCAATCCAATCTTCACCAAAATGCCAATGACCTTTTCTGTAGAAATGGAAAATCAAGGCCCTGACTAGAATAAAAAAATACTGAAAAAGAAAAACAAAATTAGAAGATTTACACCTCCTAATTTTAAAACTTACTACAAAGCTACAATAATCAAAACAGTGTGGCAGTAGCATAAGAATACACATATACACCAATGGATAAGAACTGACAGTTCACCATCTATGGTGAATGGATTTTTGTAAAGAGTGCCAAGACCATTCAATAGAGAGAAGGAAGAGCCTCCTCAACAAATGATGCTGAAACAACTAGATAACCAAGTGCTAAAGAATGAAGTTGGACCCCTACTTCCCTTCATATACAAAAATTAACTCAAAATGGGTCAACAACCTAAATATAAGAGCTAAAACTTAAAACTCTTAGAACAAAACATAGAGGCAAATCTTCATGACCTTGGATTTGGCAACAGATTCTTCAATTTGACACTAAAAGCATGAGCAATAAAAGAAAAACAAAAGATAAACAGGACTTCATAAAAATTTAAAATATTTGCACATCAAAAGATATTATCAAGAATGTGAAAAGACCATTAATAGAATGGGAGAAAATATTTGCAAATCATATGTCTGATGAGAGTTTGATATCCAGAATATACAAAGAAGTCTTTAAAAAACCAACAATAAGAAGACAGCTCAATTTTAAAATGGTTAAAGGATTTGACATTTCTCCAAAGAAGACACACAAATGGCCAATAAGCACATTCAACACCATTGGTCATTAAGGAAATGCAAATCAACACCACAATAAGATACCATTTCACACTGACTAAGATGGCTTTAATCCAAAACAACAGAAAATAACAAGTTTTTGGTGAGCATGTGAAGAAACTGAAACCCTTGTACACTGGAATTGTAAAAATGGTGCAGATGCTCTGGAAAACCATTTGGCAGGTCTCCAAGGTTATACATTGAATTACCATATGATCCAGCAATTCCACTGCTAAGGATATGCCCAAGAGAAATGAAAACATATGCCACACAGAGACTTGGACACGAATGTTTACAGCAGCATTATTCATAATAGTTGAAAGGTGGAAACAACCCAAATGTCATCAGTTGATGAGTGAATAAGCAAATTGTGGTCTACACATACAATGGAATATTATTCACTCATAAAAAGGAATAAAATATGATATATGCTACAATTTGGGTGAATCTTAAAAACATGTGCTGGGGCGCCTGGGTGGCTCAGTTGGTTAAGCGACTGCCTTCGGCTCAGGTCATGATCCTGGAGTCCCGGGATCGAGTCCCGCATCGGGCTCCCTGCTCAGCAGGGGGTCTGCTTCTCCCTCTGACCCTCTTCCCTCTCGTGCTCTCTGTCTCTCATTCTCTCTCTCTCTCAAATAAATAAATAAAATCTTTAAAAAAAAAAAAAAAAAAACATGTGCTAAGTGAAAGAAGTCAGACGCAAAAGGTAATTTACTGAATGATCCTTTTTTTTTTTTTTAACGTAAGCTCCACACCAGCATAAAGCCCAATGCTGAGCCTAAACTCATGACCCTGAGATCAAAACCTGAGCTGAGATCAAGAGTCAGACGCTTAATCGACTGAGCCACCCAGCCACCCCTGTATGATCCTTTTTATGATTTATCTGGATGGGCAAATCCATAGAGACAGAAAGCAGATTAATGATTATCAAGGGGCAGTAGGAGAGAGGAATGAGGAGAGACTGATTGGTGACAGTGTGTTTTTCTGGGGTATTGAAAAAGTTTTGAAATTAGGGCAAGGTAGTGGTTTCATAACACTGAGAATACACTAAATGCCACTGAATTGTTCACTTTAAAATGATTAATTGTATTATGTGAATTTCCCCTAAAACAAAACAAAACAAAAAGCCCAGAAGTTTATGATTTTTTTTAAAAGATTTTATTTATTTATTTGAGAGAGAGAGAATGAGAGAGAGCACATGAGACGGGGGAGGGTCAGAGGGAGAAGCAGACTCCCTGCCGAGCAGGGAACCCGATGCGGGACTTGATCCAGGGACTCCAGGATCATGACCTGAGCCGAAGGCAGTCGCTTAACCAACTGAGCCACCCAGGCGCCCAAGTTTGTGATATTTAAAACCTTCAGGGGTACCTGGGTGGCTCAGTTGGTTAAGCAACTGACTCTTGATCTCAGCTCAGGTCTTGAGCTCAGGGTCATGAATTCAGGCCCCAGGTTGCGCTCCACTCTGGGTGTGGAGCCTACTTAAAAAAAAAAAAAAAGCCTCCAAAGCCTCAGCAAGAACCTGCTGTGAACAAAAAATTGCCCCTCAGAAAAGAGAGAACAGAAAGAGGCTAAGGAATGTTCCCTTGAGTTGGTTCTTCCTTGCCTCCAAGGTTTTCTCTCTTGTAGATCAAGGAGGAAAGAGAATCAGACCAACCTTTCCTTTCTGCTGTCAGCTCCTAACCCAGGACAAAGGATCAAGCTTTGGGGGGTATTTGTGGGTCTGTTTATTTGTTCCAGGAAGGACATAGTGGCAGAGTCTCTGAAAATGCCTTCTGTTGTGCTAAACTACTGTGTTTACAACTTTCCCAAAGGACAATTTGGCAGGTGATACATACCAAACCTCTGAACAAAATCTTTTACACAACAATTCCATTTTAGGGGTTTATTCTGCAGAACTAATTCAGGATGGGCATGATATTTAATGATAGATATATTTGTGAAAGCTTTACAAATAAAAAAAAATCTAAATATATAACAGTAAGGTTCAGCAAATTCTGGTGAAGCTATACGCTAGAACACTATTCAGCCATTAAAAATTATTATAGAAGTGTTTGTTGATATAGAAAGGTATGCATATTTATTTATTTTTAGTTTTTTTTTATTTATTTGAGAGAGAGAGAGACAGCATGAGCATGGAGGAGGGGCAGAGGGAGAGGGAGAAGCAGACTCCCCACTGAGCAGGGAGCCCGACGCAGGGTCGATCCCAGGACCCTGAGATCATGACCTGAGCCGAAGGCAGTTGCTTAACCATCTGAGCCATCCAGGTGCCCCCATATTTATTTTTAATAAAGGGCAGGTTTACCAAAGAGAGTATATGGTGTGCTTTCATTTAAAAAAATATATATAAATGTTGATGACACATCGGGGAAAGTGTGGAAATCTATTCACCAAGGATAAGCAAACAGGGATAATGCTTACTTATCACTAAGATCAGGTGTCTGTATTTATGTATTCATTTCACAAATGTTTATCAAGCACCTATGTGCACAAGGCACTGTGACCTGTGCAGGGTTTGGGGATTATGGAAGTTTTGGATTTTCTTCTCTTTGTGTCTTTATATCTTCTGATTTCTCTACAATAAACACACGTTAATGTGTGCAGAATATTGTTTAATATCTGAAAATTACATCAGCCATGTCGAAATGACATTTTCTCCTACAGGTGGTATGCAGTCATAAATAATTAGCACATAACTCATATTTATGTGATTTTTTCCAAAAAACAAGAGTACTTTTTACAGCAAAAAAGAGCCTGTTGCTGTTGTGTGTTTTTCTCTCATCCACAGCTGGCAGGATCAGTGCAGGGAGCAGGGACTGCCTGGCAGGAGATTTTGTTCTAGTTCCAGCCCCAACACTAACAGGCTTTGTCACTTTACTGGATGACAGCTTCACTATGGCACCCTCCCGACCTTGTGTGTATCTATAAACACAAAGGCTGGAACCCAGCCTTCCCTGGGTCTTTGGGCTGAATGCCCTGTGACCCTCCTGGGACAGGAGGCCGACCAGGAGCCTCCACAAGGACACCTAGCACTTGCCTCCCTATGTCCCCTGGGAGGCCGTCAGGAGACCTACAGCTTCTCCTCCAGGCTCTGATGTGTGCTTTTTGCCCCGCACCCCTCAGGAAAGAGCTGCAAAATATAACGCCCCCTAGCTGAAATCTAGAAGGGGCACTTCCACCATGGGGTACCCCTTTTGTTTCGGGGTTGTCCTTCTGCATGTGTGGGACAAGGATCTTGGGGAGCTGGCACCTTTGGCTTATTCTTCTTTTCACTGACTATGTAAGTAATGAACTGTCGAAATCTAAATGTGGCCCGTGACATCTTTACCAGAAAAATCGGTTATGTCTTGGCCTTGCCTTGTCTAAAGAGTGAACTGGACACATTTGGTGCCTAACATGGGGCTGCTAAGGTTACAATGCCCTTTTAGAGAACTGGGACCACGTGGTCAGGTTTGGAGACAAAGCAGAACCCATGATCTAGGAGCACATGTTCTGGGCTAAGTGTGTGTTGGGGGGGCGGGCAGGGAAGGGTCCTCCCACTGGTGGATGGCATGGGCCAGGGTAGGGGAGAGAAGGCAGAGGAGTAGGGGTCTTCCCACTGTCCTATCCATCCCGTTAATAAAAGGCTACTGAAAAGGCATTGTGGTGGCTCAATCAGTTAACCTTCCAACTCATGATTCTGGCTCAGGTCATTATCTCACATGGGTCATGACATGAAGCCCCAGAGGGAGGTCCGTGCTCAATGGGAAGTCTGCTTGAGTTCTCTCCCTCTGCCCCTCCCTTCACACCCCCCTCCCGCTCACTCTCACGCACTCTCTCTCTCTCAAATAAATAAATCTTAAAAAAAAAACAAAGGCCACTGAAAATTGAAATTAACTGCAAAGCTGTCCTTCTGTTGGAGCTGTCCCCCTGCGCTGCCCCTTCTCCCCTGACCTTCCAGCCACTGCTCACTGAAGTGCCTGACTTAAACCCCTTGGTCTGTGCTTCCGTAAAAAGCGACTGATGGTTTGGGACAAGAATGGCCTCCAAGAGAGAACAAAAGGAGAAAGTCCTTCCATGAGAGGTCCCCAAGGCGATTCCTCCTACAGACTGTTGCAAAATGTGTGACCAGTATTGAGACGTCTCCCTGACAGTGTTCCTAAGGTGTTACGAACATTCCTCTGATGTCTCAACTTTTCATTGTATAATGATGTCTTGTTGGTTGGCAAGTTGAAGGTCTCAGTAGGAATGACCAGTAAGATTCAGAGTCCGCTTGCCAAGTAGTTTTGGCAACAATGTTGGTAAAGTGACAGCATGGAATCCCTCTAGCAGTCAGAGAAAAACTGCTGTCTTTTACCAACTAAAAAGCGGTATATTCCTGATATAAAAGTTGCCCCTGCGGGGCACCTGGGTGCCTCAGTCAGTTAAGCGCCTGCCTTCGGCTCAGGCCATGATCCCGGAGGGGGGGGGGGGGTCCTTGCTCAGCGGGGAGCCTGCATCTCCCTCTCCCTCTGCCTGCCGTTCCCCCTGCTTGTGCGCTCTCTCTGTCTTTCTGCCAAATAAATAAATGAATCTTCTTTAAAAAAAGTTGCTCCCGCAAAAAAGAACCACAGTACCTGGGGTGTCACTCCACTGCTCCTGACAGATGGACTTACATGTGGTTTTTAAACCCTCCTCACCAAAGCTGATGAAGTCACAGCATCCTTTTAGGAAAAAGACAGTGAGACCCCACAGGCCAACTCGCGAAGACTGCAATAGGATCCCGGTAGGCAGTAGCAGACCTGGTGGGTGTGTTTAGTGACAAGGCGACAAAAGGTTCTTAAGCATGGTTCCCGAGAGCCCTGGTGAGTTGTGTTGGTTTTCAGAGCAAAAGGGGAGAGGGGCCCATAAAATGTTTAAAAAGCATTCCACAGTTGTTCCTTATCACCAAGGAAAGCAACACTGTTTCCATCGGACGGGTGGCTGTGGCTAGAAGTAAAATACCCCCTGTCATCGAGGGCAGTCAGTTCCCCAGAGATGTACTGAAGTGTCCTCTTAAAATGAGCAGGAAAGGAGAAATTAGGGAGCAATTTGGGCAAAAGCCTAATGAGACTCTGGAAATTTGGTTGCACCAGGTAGTAGATAAGAAAGCCACACCAGTTCCGCCAGATGAGAAGGAATGGAAATCAACATGTCACCTAATGACCAACCCCATGCTCCTTAGACACCCTGGCCATGAACACAAATTCCTTAGGTGATGGAGGAAGGACAGGTGAAGACTGATCAGGGCTTGTTGCATTGGGTCCTTCCACCCATAATGAAACCATCATCTGATAAGCACCCAGGGATGACAAGGGAGGAAACCATAACTTCTCTTGGGACGCTGTAACCACAGCTGGATTTATAGTGGAAAACATGAGTGCCTGGATGATCAGATAGTCACTTACGGTTAGATTGAGTTGTTTGTTCAAGGGGCACCATCAGGCTTTAGGGGACAGTTAAATCTGCTCTTGCACCCCAAAGACAGACTCTGGAAAACTATTCATCTCTGGGAAACAAACTTCCCAGAATGGAAGCCTAGACAGAGAGTGAGGTCAATGCCCCTCAGGCTAAGGGGGGGTGTTATGGATTGAAATGTGCCCCCCCCACACAAATTCATATGTTGAAGTCCCAACATGCAGTACCTCAGAACGTGACCTTGTTTTAAGACAGAATAAAGAAGTAATCCAGTGAACACAAGGGTGGGCCCAAATCCATTATGACTGGTGTCCTAAGAAAAGGAAATTTGGATGCAGACACACACGCATACAGGGAGAATGGCAGGTGAACATGAAGACAACTCTCCTACCAGGCAAGAAGAGAGGCCTGGAAAAGATCCTCCTTGCACAGCCCTTAGAAGGAACCCACCCTGCCAACACCTTGATCCAGGGCTTCTGGCCTCCAGAACCGTGCGACAGTACATCTTTGTTGTTTAAGCCACTTGGCTTGGGGTCCTTTGTTATGGCAGCCCTCGCAAACGAACACACGGGGACAACATAGGAATACAGGCAACCAGAATGTAGGATCATATGGACCTGGTTATTATGCCAGGATGACACTGAATTGGAGACTGAGAGTTTGTCCAGGAAGGAAATTCTCTCTCGCTACCAGGCCATGAGAGGGCTACAAAACTGAAAGACCCAGGTTGTAACAGAGAAGAATCCCCAGTCACCACTGGCACTTACTGTGGACAAACAGGAGGACGGCCAAGAGGATCGAGATGCCCTTGCTGAGGTTTGTGCAGTTTGGAGCCCTGCTGATCCAGTGCCTCCACCCCGCCCCTCCCCCCAGATCTTACCCCTTTCAAGAATAAACAGGACTAGGGCAGAGACCCAAGTCCCTCCTTCCCTAAGGAGGACCAGGGTTCTTATGCACTCACTGGCTAAGATGGGTTCGGGACTTGATGGCAACCAAGGCTGTCAGAATTTTTCAGCCTTTTTGGACTCTGGGCACAAGTCACTAGGATGCTGAGAAATACCCATGGGCATGGCTGAAAAATTACCTCAGCTGGATTTGGAAATGACTCTCAAATTGGACAATGGACAGATATAATTTTGTGGGTGTATTAATCAGGCCTTTTTAGAGAAACAAAACCACTGGGGTATATGTATATATAAAGAGAGATTTATTTTAAGGAACTGGCTCATGCAATTGTGGGGCTAACAAGTCTGAAATTTATAAGGCAAGCCAGAAGGCTGTAAATTCCAGCAGGAGGTGATGTTGTAGTCTTCAGTCTGAAGGCAGTCTGGAGGCAGAGTTCCTTCTTCTTCTTCTGGGGACATTAAGTCTTTTCACTTAAGGCCATTAACTGATTTGATGAGGCCCACCCACCCACATCATGGAGGGTAAACTGCTCTACTCAAGGGGTACTGATTTAAATGTTAATCGCACCCACAAAATACCTTCATGGCAATATCTAGACCAGTGTCTCACCAAACATCATAACCTAGCCAAGAGGACACATAAAGTTAACGATTACCATGGGTGACCTTTTTTGAGCCAATACACACTCCAATGGTTGTCATGGATATTACTGAATGTATTGTGGGAATAGGTGTGTTAAGTACATCTCATGCTTCTGTACACTGTAAGGGATGTTCCCAGTGGGGAAACGCCATGATTAGAACAATGGTGGTGCGCTGAGTGGACCAATGGGAGTCCACCTTGTTCTCTCAGCTTAGTCATGTGTTATCAATAATCAATAAAGTAGTACAGGACTCCAGGGAAAGGGAAGGGGTAGAAGGGAAGATCACGGTCTGGATCAAAGAACTAGTACAGACAAACATGGTGCTTAAGAAAACAATCCGGGGGCACCTAGCTGGCTCAGTCAGAAGAGCCTGCGATGCTTGATCTCAGGGTCATGGGTTCAAGCCCTGCACTGGGTGTTGAGGTCACTAAGATAGATAGATGACAGATAGATAGATGTATATTTGTATTTTTTTAGAAAAACAAACAAACAATCCAACAGTACAGACTGCCCTTCCACTTGGGTCAACCCTTACTCGCCATTTGAGCTACACGGGTCAGTGACTGACATGCAGACAGAGTTTTGCAGCAAAAGGACGTGGCCATGGGACACTGGTTCTCTAGGGTTTTGGACGTGACCCTCGCCTGTCATCAGGACCTGGAATACCCCACGTGAGAGACCGTTACTGGCTTGTTACCCAGAGCTAGTGCCCACGGACAGGCCAACACAGCAAAGCGTGGCTCTACCTGGGGTCCATCCCATGAGATGGGTCAGAAATGAGAACACCAACGAAGTGGGCATGGCCTAACAAGCGTCCCTTATTACGTGGCAGTGGTACATCCAGGGAAGTCGTCCACCAGCCATTAAGTGGCTCGTCGCCCCCCAGATGTGTTGATTCAGATGCAGGGTCCAGGCCAGCCCTCAAATTTCTTGGAGGCCTCGCCGCACTGAGGTTCCTGGCAAAGCCTGAGCCTGGTTCATGGACAGATCAGCTAAGTTGAGGGCCAGGGGGGGATACTGGGCTGCTGCTGTGTAGCCCCAAAGAAAACTGCTTACAACTACATGCGGGAAAGAGAACATTCGCTGTTCAACAGGCAGAGTTGGGAGCTATGGTACTTGTTCTGGAAGAGCCCTCCCAAAATGCACCTTGCCACATTTTCCCTTGATTCCTGATCCCTGTGAGCTGATGTTTGGCAGTGGAATGCCTGGATGAACAAGTCTCAGGCTCTCTGGTAAGGAACATTATGGCAGCAGATCACACAAGACCCACACCCTCTGTCCGTGCCCCAGGTGGATGCCCATGGTAAAGGTTTCCTTGGATGAACACACATCAGTGGAATCAGCAAGCGGAGGGGAACTGTGATGCCCATGTAAGGACCCTAGCCACCTGGGTACACCATTGCACAGGGCATGGTAATCCATCTACAATTCAAGACTTGGCCCCCAAACAAGGCGTAGTGACTCCGGCACGTGAAGCCAAAGAAGCCTGGCAAATATGTCCGGACTGTCCGCTAAACAGTCCAGCGGTAAAGGAAATGTGGGGGCACGTAGTGAGGAGTACCAGCGCTAGCCTGTCCTGGCACACAGACTGTAGAGGTCCCCTACCATCCTCTCGAGAGGCCTGGATAAGCTGTAAGGGACCCAAGCCACATAATTAACTCTTCTCATTCTACCATTTTTCTTCCCACACCTGCCCTTTGGAAAACCAAGGTTCCTGGAATTTGCATGCAGCAAGAAGAGTCAGGGAGTGAACGACTCTAACCTGGTACTTCTCTTGCCATCAGCTGTGTTTGCTGCTCTTGGGCAATAATAGATGTTGACGATAATGGTCATGACTATGACGTGACGACTCCCCAGATGGTCCTGCCATGGGGGTTCGGAGATGTTCTAGAATAGGTAGCTGGTAGATAAGGAGAAATGACTGAAGCACCTCATGAGAAACCAGGGTTCGTGTGAGAGTAAGACAAAAGAAAGACTGGGACAAAAAGGTGAAGTGATTGCTAGAAGAAATGGTCATTGGTCACACGGCTGTGGAAAGAGGGATACCTCTGGCTTGTGGGAGATCAGGGACCATCCCCTGGTAGTTGGAGGTGCAGGAAGGACTACTAATCTCTCTCTCTCTCAGCATCTATCTACAGACAAGATGGCATCTAATTGACATCTGGCCAATTTAACCCAGACTGCCACCACCCTCAACTTGACCACCGGCCAAACAGAATCTCAATCTAAAAACTGTTATAAACTTCCCAAGAGACACTGATTTCAGAAATGGTCAGCCTCCAGTAAAGACAACAGAACAAGATTAACTTTCTGGACACTGATTTGGTCTCTCTTTTTTTTTTTTTTTAAAGATTTTATTTATTTATTTGAGAGAGAGAATGAGACACACAGAGAGAGCATGAGATGGGGGAGGGTCAGAGGGAGAAGCAGACTCCCTGCTGAGCAGGGAGCCTGATGCGGGACTCGATCCCGGGACTCCAGGATCATGACCTGAGCCGAAGGCAGTCGCTTAACCAACTGAGCCACCCAGGCGCCCCTGATTTGGTCTCTTTAGCTTCATCCTGTTACTGTTGGCCTCTTTTGTTCATTTGTCATGGGCTGCTCTAAACTCTCAGCACTGGTGGTGATGGGCAGTCGTAATGCCCACGACTTCCCAGGCCGGCTGGGTGGGGTGTGCGTGGTCGCTGACACCTCTGGCTACCCTCGGGTGCGGACCTGACCGCAGTATATACTCCAAATAGGCCCTGTCAGCCTCCAGGGAGTGGAGGGTGTGGTGACTCTCATCTGATGTTGCTGAAGACAAACGGCCGATTTGGTATGAGCTCCTATCAGTAGAACTGGACTATTTATCTGGTGGGGTATTCACATCGCTGAGAATTCTCTCTCATATCTGGATATGTGAAAGGTCAGGGGAGAATAATGGAATAGCCCCGGACATATCCACGCATGCGATGACTTGAGCCATAGCATGACTTTTGGCAGAATACTCTGCCATCTTCCTGGAATATGAGAGAATGTTCTATAAGGAGCTGCTATAAGGCCACCTCCCACTCACCTTCCTAATATCCCCTGGGAGGTTGTCATGAAATAGTTCCTCATCACCTCCCAGGTTCTGATGAAGTGCTGGCTTTCTGCCCACCCCCACCCAGACAAGAGCCACCGAAGAGAAATGCCCTTGGCTGCCGTCTAGAAGGAATGCCTCAGCAACAGGGTACCCTGTAACTCACATTGCACTGATCTGGTGGGAAAAGTTTCAGTATTGTCCTTTTGAATGTGTGGGATGCGGTTCCCGGGGAGCTGGTACCTTTGCTTATTCTTCCTTTTACTATGTAAGAAATAAAATGTCTAAATCTGTAAGTGGCTTGTTGTATCTTTACTGATTAAATCAGTCAAGCCTTAGCTTTGCCTTTTCCTCTTTGACACTTCATCAGTTAAATAAGAGAACTAGACTATTAGTTGATCCCAAAGGTACACTGTGGCTACCCATACGTTAAGATAAATAACTCAAGGCAGGTCATAATGGCCATTACCCAAATTTTAGGCATAGTGCCTAGAACGTACTAATCTGCCTCTAGGTAAGGGGTGGTTACCTGGGGTGTGCAGACAGGCTGGGGGGTGGGAGGGAAAGCTGCAATTCTATGTAATATGTTGTATATAGACTCATTTTTTGCTGTTGCAAAGGGCTGTAACTTTCAGATTTTTAAAAGGTCAGGGACCTAAACAAAGTTAGGAAACTCAGCTTTGGGATAGGATAGAGATTCAGTCCTTAACCAGACCTGGTCAGGCTCTCCCCAGGCCTCTTCTCAGCTAGGCCTCAGCTGGGGCCGAGAAAGATTTGAACACACCGACATCTAATAGCTCAGAGTAGCATCCCTAGGATGACCTTCATCCTTAGGAGAAAGGCCTGCCTGAGAAAACTCAAAGCTGCCAAAAGAATTTCTTGTTTGTTCCCGCCAACACCTAAAAATAAGGCCCCTGTGTCCAGTCTCTGAGGAAATGTGGGAGTCTGACTTTGATAAGCACCGGTTAACAAACCAGATGAGTTTCACATGGACCAAGTGCCCCGCTTCCTGCTTTTGTAATTTTTCATTTCCCTGTCTCTGCTCAAGCCCCCCCCATCCCGCTCCCCGCTCTCTCACTCTCCCTCGAAAATGCCCAGTCACTCCCCCCGCACAAACCAGAAAGGAATTTAATTTCTTTCCCCTCCTGTCACTCATTACTGAATAAAATCTGTTTTCACCACTTTAATGTCCACCGGCTTATTTTTGACAGTCGTGTGTACCTTGAAAACTCAAAAAGTAATACTGAGCCCCAAAGTGGAAACCACACAAACCTCCATCAATAGACGGGGAAAGAACACATTGTGCCGTATCCCCACAATGGAATATTAGTCAGCCACGAAAAGGAACACAGTGCCGATACAGGCCACGACGTGGATGAACCTTGAAAATGGCACGCTAAGTGAAAGGAGCCTCTCATAATAGACCACATGTCCAAAGAGTCCGTTTGTACGAAATATCTAGAATAGGCAAATCCATGGAGAGAGAAAATAGATTAGTGGCTGCCAGGGGCTAATGAGGAAATGGGGCCCAGGTGACGCTAAAGAGCACAAGGTTTCCTTCTGGGGCAATGAAAATATTCTAAAATTGACGTAGTGATGGTTGCACAAGCCTGTGAATCTCCTAAAACCATGTAATTGTTCAATGGGGTGGATGACATGGCACGTGATTATATCTCCATAAAGCTGTTACCAGAGGGGGGGGGAAAAAGAACATTAAAATCATCTAAAATCTCCCCTGGGAAAAATTGATACCACATCGCAATATTCTATTTTCCTACTTAATGGCCTGTTCAGTGTACTGACAAGTGGACTCCTCAGGGAGGCTCTCGGCACAGCAAAAAAAAAAACAAAAAAAAACACAACACCATGAAAACAGCAAGTAAACAGCACTGAGGACAAAAGTAAACTCACAAACACCATGTACTGTTTTTCCGGTACCAACAAGCCTGCCCCTAAAAGTTGGCAGCCATCAGTTGGATAAACGGAAGGAGAGAGGTAACTGTAGGCACAGGTCATTCCTTTGCCTACACTGACAGATGTGGCAGAAAGAAGGCCCACTCGGGGTCAGAGGTGAAGAGGAGCCCCGCTGGGACAGTCATGTCTCAGGACTGTCAAAGTGTCATCAGGAATTTAGCCCCAACCCCCTCCCACAAATGGAATTCACATTTCCAAGAGACAGAAGGTGCTAGATAATTAACAGCATTCCCCGGTTCTCCCTGCTCTCGACCTGGCCTTGAATGATCTCCGAGATCGGTGGCTCCATGCGGACTTAGGATGAGCAGGAGTACTTGTACTTTTTATTATGAATATTTTAATGTGAATAGTTAAAGAAAATAACATTATAAATACACACGCACCCACCCACCAAAATTAAGAACTGTTACCGTTTGTCATATTTGCTTCAAATCTTTTTCAAAAATGAAAACATTAAAAAAAAAAAAAAAAAACACTTCAAAGTCTCCTTATCCTTCCCTTCACCCTCCCTTTCCAGAACAACCCACTATCCTGAATTTGAAATGTATCCTTTCTGTCAATGTTTATATAATTTTACTACATATATATGGGTCCAATGATAGCCTATAGTATTTTTGTGTGGTTTTTTAATTTACAGAAATAGTATTCTACTACACCTATCATTGCCTACACACCGGGCTGGTCTCAGGCGGGCGGAACAACGAGAGTATTCCAATAACAAGGAACGTGCAATCACCAGCGGATACAGAACTGGAAAGAGGATGTAGCACAGAGGTGGAAATCAAAGTAAGGACCCGGATCCAAACAAGGGTGCAAGAGGAAGGGCCATCAGAGGACCTCAAAATATTATGTTAGACCAGGAAGCATGTGGTCAGCTGTGCACTTATCCCCTGCTTTCCATTCTTTGGCTGCTGCTGTTGTTTTTATTGTAATAGGTAATTTCATTGTAACAGAGAAAACCTGGTGGAGGTCCAGAGCAGTCCCACATTAAAGGTAAGACTTCCTCCTAAATCTCGCCTCCAATGCCAAGACCCCACACAGAGGCAACCATCATTACCAAGTTCTGGTGCGTCCTCCCAGAGAGATTTTATGCGCCTACTAAATATATGCATGCATATAGATACAGTTTTGTGCCTTACTTTCTTCTCATCTCTTAGCAGGCAATTCATAGTAATACACATAGAGCTGTGGTCTGTTTTAGCGGTTGCATAAAATTCCACTGTATGAAGATACTATAATCAAATAGTCCCTTACTGGGACATGCAAGTCATTCTAATCTTTCCCAGTCAGAAATATTGCTACCTTGACTATTTGGTATTCTCTTTGACCAGAGAATTGTATCTGTAAGATAAAAATTCCACAGTGCAGTTGCTAAGTTGGTATGATTCACACTTTTGACCTTACTACCTGGTTTCAAATTGCCCACCCCTGAGGCTTAAAAGTCACCCACCCAATTTGGCCATAGTCTCAAGGACAACCTATCATGTCTGCCAGATGAGACTGAGAGCCAAATAAAGGTAACTAGAGGATAATCTCTGAAAGCCTGGATGGTAACAGGAGTCCTGGGGCAGAAAATCCACCCAAGCAATGGTATTAGCCAAACTGAAGAAAGAATGTGTTAACAGAATGGGAGTGGCCATTACAAAACCCAGAAGAGGGGAGCCAAGCAGCAAGAATTTGGCAGCATTCATCTCTCAAGAGAGAGATACTTAATCTAATGGATAGGCACAAGAGAGTCACATTCAACCAGGTTTCTCCAAAGCCTAGATGAAATTTCCTTCCATACGATTCTACTCCTTTCGTTCTGGGGTCTCTGCATACCAAGCAATCCATTAATGTAATGACTGTTTTCTGTCTCTAGGTACCTGGATCCTAGGAAGAGGATGTGGCAGATTAAAGATGGCCAGAGATTCGTTGACACCCTTCCCATTAAGAGGTGAGGTCTACGTCTTCTCCACTAGAATCTGGGCGGGCTCTGTAACTGCTTTGATGGGTAGAATACAGTCGAAATGATGCTGTGCCAGTTTTCAGGCCCAGGACTTAAGAAACTGGCAACATGCACTTTCTAGCCCTTGGAAATTCACTTTGGGGGAAGCCAGTACCCCGTAAGAACTCTCACTATCCAGAGACCACCATGCTGTGAGGAAGCCCAAGCTAGCTACATGGAGAGAGAGCGAGAGAGAGAGAGAGAGATTCAGCTGATGTGGCCAAACCAGCCCAAGCACCAAACATGCAATTGAAGAAACAATCTTGGAAATTCCAGGCCCAGGAGTTGTGACATGGGGAAAAACTGAGGGAGCCAGCCCAAAACCAGGCCTGAGGCCCGGAAATACACCCCACTCGAGCCATCCCAACCATCACTAGCCATCCAAACTGAAGCCCACTACACTGTGAAGCTGACATAAGTCAATTCTGATGTGTACTGCTCAAATTCCTGACCCACAAAATCAGGAGCGTAACAAAATGTTGGTTTAAGCCATTATGTTTTGGAGTAGGTTGTTACACAGCAATAGATAACTAGAATACAGGGTTTCTATGCGATGGAGTATTAGGATCCCCAAGAGGGCCAGCTTCTCCAGTAAATAAACATGTGGGCACTCCGGTCCACAATCTGTTTCTGTGGGTTTGGCCAATGTTGGTCAGTCCCTGAATTTGTTGATGAAATTTAGTTTCTGGGGCACCTGGGTGGCTCAGATGGTTAAGCGTCTGCCTTCGGCTCAGGTCATGATCTCAGGGTCCTGGGATCGAGTCCCACATAGGGCTCCCTGCTCCTTGGGAGCCTGCTTCTCCCTCTGCCTCTCTCTCTGTCTCTCTGTCTCTCATGAATAAATAAATAAAATCTTAAAAAAGAAAGAAATTTAGTTTCTGAACTCGAAAAGCTAAGACCTGAAGGGTCAGGCTTACTCCATCTGCCCACCGCCCTCACTGTCTCTTCTTTACTCCATCTAACGTCACACAACCCGGACCCAAGAGCTGAGGAGAGACTCAAAGTCTGCCACCAGATGTAGCCACTGCTCGGTATCCATCCCAGTCCCTTGGCTGTTACATGAAATTTATTATTTTTTATTATTTTTATTTTTTATCTGAGAGAGAGAGTGGGGAGCGGCAGAGAAAGAGAAAGAATCTCAAGCAGGCTCCACACCCAGCACAGAGCCCAACGCGGGGCTCCATCTCACGACTCTTGACATCATGACCTCAGCTGAAGTTAAGAGTTGGACGCTTAACCGACTGAGCCACCCAGACGCCCCTGAAATTTATTTTTTATTAAACATTATTGAGAACATTCCTTGTACCCAGGCCTGTCTCTGGCATTGGGAGACAAAGAGGTGGGAAAGACATAGGCCCAGGCCTCAGAACTTATCAGCCCAGCCTCTAAGCCATATAAACAGGTGATGATATAAAACATGGGCACCTCGGGGCGCCTGGGTGGCTCAGTTGGTTAAGCGACTGCCTTCAGCTCAGGTCATGATCTCAGGGTCCTGGGATCGAGCCCCGCATCGGGCTCCCTGCTCGGCGGGAAGCCTGCTTCTCCCTCTGACCCTCTCCCTGCTTGTGTTCCCTCTCTCGCTGTCTCTCTCTCTCTGTCAAATAAATAAATAAAATCTTTAAAAATAAATAAATAAATAAAAAATAAAAAATAAAACATGGGCACCTGAATATATAAAACAAATATTAACAGACCTAAAGGGAGAAATAGGCAGTGATACAATAATAGTAGGGGAATTTGATACCCCACTGGACAGATCACCAAGACAGAAAATCAATAAGGAAACATGGGCCTTAAATGACACAACAGACTAGATGGATTTAACAGACATATACCAAACATTCCATCCAAACACAACAGA
Source organism: Neomonachus schauinslandi (assembly GCF_002201575.2). Taxonomy (NCBI): domain Eukaryota; kingdom Metazoa; phylum Chordata; class Mammalia; order Carnivora; family Phocidae; genus Neomonachus; species Neomonachus schauinslandi. The sequence continues at coordinate 174,437,932 of NC_058405.1, read as the reverse complement.
ATCCACATTCTTCTCAAGTGCACAAGGAACATTCTCCAGGAGAGATCACATGATAGGCCACAAAACAAGTCTTAACAAATTTAAGAAGATTAAAATCTTATCAAGCATCTTTTGTCACCACAAGGGTATGAATCTAGAAATCAATTACCAAAAAAACCCCAAAAAACCAAACATCTAACACCCTGGAGAATTCACGAAAATGTGGAGATTAAACAGCCTACTGAATAACCAAGAAGAAACCAAAAGAGAAAATCAAAAAATACCTAAAGACAAATGAAAATAGAAATACAGGGGCGCCGGTGGCTCAGTTGGTTGGGCATCTGCCTTCAGCTCGGGTGGTGATCTCAGGGTCCTGGGATCAAGTCCCACATCGGGCTCCCTGCTCTGAGGGGAGTCTGCTTCTCCCTCTGCTGCTGCCCCTCCCCTGTGCTCATGCACTCTCTCTCTCTCTCAAGTAAATAAATAAAAATCTTAAAAATTAAAAAGAAAAAAAAGAGGGACGCCTGGGTGGCTCAGTTGGTTGAGCATCTGCCTTCACTTCGGGTCATGATCCTGGGGTCCTGGGATCGAGTTCTGCATCAGGCTCCCTGCTCAGCGGGAAGCCTGCTTCTCCCTCTGCCTGTCATTCCCCCGGCTTGTGCTTACTCTCTCTCTCTCTGACAAATAAATTAATAAATAAAACCTTAAAAAAAAAGAAAGAAAGAAAGAAAATGGAAATACAGCATCCTAAACCTTGAAAGAGGAGGGGGCGCCTGGGAAAAGGAGGCTGGGGCCTCCGACATCCCTGTGAAGAGTTAAAAGCTGATTGCCCAGGCCCTGTGGAGATTCCCGAGCAGGGGAACCAAACATGCTTTAAGGGACACGGACAGGGCAGTGGTGCATGCATAAATTATAGGGGCAGACTGTGCAGCACGGGAGACTGAGCAGGAGGGGGCGCCCGGTCACCCTTCCTTCCCACAATCCCCATGGGGCTGCTCATGCTGCCGGCTGAGCCACAGCCAAGCAAGGAGGCTGACCTGGCGCTGGAGCTGCCGGAGCTGGACATGACATCCTCGAACAAAGCCCGCCAGGTTCAGAAGGTCACAGATCATCTGGCCTTTGATCTGGCCTTTGATGCTGATGTCCAGTGGAGAATGGGAATGCAGGCTTCAGGGAAAGGACGGAAAGAGTGGAAAAAGCCAGAATTTATGGGATACAGCAAAAGCAATTCTAAGAGAGAAGTTCATGGTGATAGATGCCTACATCAAGAAACAAGAAAGATCTCAAATAAACAACCTAACTTTACACCTCGAGGAACTAGAAAAAGAACAACAAACTAACCCCAAAGTTAGTAGAAGGAAGAAAATAACAAAGATCAGGATGGAAATAAATAAAATAGAGACTAAAAAGACAATAGAAAATATCAATGAAAACCATCTGCCTCACAAATGGGCAGAAGATCCGAGTAGACATTTTTCCAAAGAAGACATACAGATGGCCAACTGGTACATGAAAAGACCCTCAACATCACTCATCATCAGGGAAATGCAAATCAAAACCACAATGAGATAGCATCCCACACCTGTTGGAATGAACCTCAAAAGGACAAGAGATGACAAGTGTTGGCAAGGATGTGGAGAAAAGGGAACCGTCGCGCCCCATTGGTGGGAATGCAAACTGGTACAGCCCTTGTGGAAGAGTATGGAGGTTCCTCAAAAAATCAAAAATAGGGGCGCCTGGGTGGCTCAGTTGGTTAAGCGACTGCCTTCGGCTCAGGTCATGATCCTGGAGTCCCAGGATCGAGTCCCGCATCGGGCTCCTTGCTCAGCGAGGAGTCTGCTTCTCCCTCTGACCCTCCCCACCTCATGCTTTCTCTCTCTCTCAAATAAATAAATAAAAATCTTAAAAAAAAAAAAATCAAAAATAGAACTACCCTGTAATCCAGCAATTTCACTCTGGGTATTTATCTAAAGAAAACAGAAAATACTAACCCAAAAGATCTATGCATCCCACGTTCATGGCAGTATTATTTACAAGAGCCAAGACCCAGAAGTGATCTGTGTCCGTTGATGGATGAATTGATACAGAAATTGTGGTATATATGCAATGCAGTATTATTCAGCCACACAAGAGAAGGCCATCTTTTTTTTTTTTTTTTAAAGATTTTATTTATTTATTTGACAGAGAGAGACACAGCGAGAGAGGGAACACAAGCAGGGGGAGTGGGAGAGGGAGAAGCAGGCTCCCCGCAGAGCAGGGAGCCCGATGCGGGACTCGATCCCAGGACCCTGGGATCATGACCTGAGCTGAAGGCAGTCGCTTAACCAACTGAGCCACCCAGGCGCCCAAGAGAAGGTCATCTTGACATGTATGACAACATGGATGGACCTTGAGAGCATTATGCTAAGTGAAATAAGTCAGAGAAAGACAAATATTGACTGATCTCTCTTCCATGTGGAATCTAAAAACAAAACAAAACCGAATTCATAGATACACAGAACAGACTGGTGGCTGCCAGCCGTGGCAGGTGGGAGGGGGCTGGAATGGGTGAAGGGGGTCAAAAGATACAAATTTCCGGGTACAAAGTAAATAAGTCCGGGGGATGTAATGTTCAGCCTGGTGACTATAATTATTAATACAGTATTGTATATTTGAACGTTTCTAAGAAAGTAGATCTTAGAGTTCTCATCACAGGAAAAAATATGTGTAACTATAAAAAAAAGAGAGAGAGAGAGAGAGAACCATGCATATGAAATGAGTTACATGCACAGGGCATTGTGGGGCACACGAGGGGTCGCCAACCGAGGCAGTCCACGATAAGAACTACGGAATATGGAACTGGTCTCATCATTCTCTGGGCCGACCTCTTTGAAAGAAACCAATTTGATATAAATCTACATATAAATTTAATGTATGCTCACATTTCATTTTTCTAGCACTCTTGGTATTATTTTAGTTAAGAAAGAGAAGGGAACTGCATTTATGGACTAGTACGATTTTCACATGTTCCAATCCCCACCCCACCCCTTAAGTCCTACAACGCTTCCCCGAGCTGATTTTATTATTTTTGTGTGTGATGCGCAGTTTTTGACAACTGAGGGTCCGGGGGATATTATGGTCAGCTGCCCTTCCAGCAGCTCCAGTCCTCTGCCTTTTGTGCAGTACTCACATGGTTTAGGTGGAAGGGACCCCAATCCCAGCTTTAGGGGTGAGCCTGCACGTGTCTAAGCTCATTAGAGTATGTCTCTGGCCACCATGATGGGTTCAGAGACAGGCAATTAACCCGGGTCAGTTAACCAACTTCTGCAAGACAGCAGAGCCAAGAGAACTGCAGAAAAACAAAACTATAGCTTTGACGATCTCATGAATCTCCAGAGCAAACCATATAGCTGGAGGGCATCCAACTATTACACTTTCTGGTTACAGGAGCCAGTAAAGCTACCTGAAGCCAGGGTGAGTGGCAACCAAATAAACTTGAACTGATACAAAGTGGGTCACTGAAATGTATCCTCTTCCTCAATAGGGGTATTAACTGGGTTTTATAGATGTGCAGCACTCCTCTCTTTATTAATTCACACCAGCCGCATGTAGTGGGAAGGGCTAATGTATTTTTCCATCGATGCCCTGGGAAGGTTCATGTGACTCCAGATCTCTGGGATACAGGGGCTGGAGCCAGGGGGCTCTCTTAGATCCTAGCCCTGGCTGCTCTAAAAGGCTATACATGCCTGGGGCTCTTGGGTGGCTCAGTCAGTTAAGCAGACGACTCTGGATTTACTTCTAGGTATCCATCTCAAAGAAAGAGTAAATGGGGCGCCTGGGTGGCTCAGGCGGTTAAGCGTCCGACTCTTGATTTCAGCTCAGGTCATGATCTCAGGGTCATGAGACCAAGCCCCATGTTGGGCTCCACGCTCAGCAGGGAGTCTGCTTGAGATTCTCTCTCTCCCTCTCTCCTGGCTCTCTCTCTCTCTCAAATAAATAAAATAAAATAACATTAAAATAAAATAAAATATTACACATTCCTGGCTTTCTCCTGCTTCCTCCTCCACCTCCTAGGATGGTCTAGAATTTCTTTGGTAGTTACTGCTCCAGAGATAATCCTAAGCAAAACCTTCCAGTAAACTCTCCCTAAGAAGTGATGAGAAATCCTTAGTCGCCATCCTCGGGGCATTCACTGGGCCTCTCATATTTCCAGAGGTTAAATCAAGTAGGAAAAGTTTACAGGACTCTGGTTTCTTGGCATACTTGGTTTCTTGAAGCTGAGCCCGGAAGGAATGATTTTTTAACCATCTCTGAGTGCCTTGGGAGCTGCCCACCAAGTCTCGGAACAGGAGCTAACAAAGGCAGCCCCAGGAGACAGCAGCAGCCCGGGTGGGTGCAGAGACACCGGTCAGTATAGTGCTTCAAAGCCTCAGAGTCATTTTCCCCCCTCATCCTCAACTCCTGGTCCAGCTTTGTCTGGAGGGTGGTTCGGATACACCACACCCGAGCCTTTGTCACCTGAGGCCCTCTCTACCCCTCCTGTCTAGTCCACCCTACTGCACACACCATAACCTGGACAGTGTCCCTTGGAGGCCATCTTGCCCCCAGGCCTGCTCAAGAGCCCATCGAAGCCCCTCAGAGGAACCCGGGCCCTCAGTCTGACCTTCGAGGCCCTGCTCAAAGGCCTGTCCTATCCCCAGTGCCCACAGCTCCTCTGAGTTTTTGACTACTGGCCCGCACAGCTACATGGTAACCAGCCTGCTCACCAGCCCAGCAGGTGAGCTTGCCCATTCCTCTTGCCAATCACTGTGAACCACACATGTGGAGGGCAAATGAATCAAAGGTCCCACTCCACCCCCAATGCTGGACAGGCTTCTCCTTGCAGGGCACTCAAGTTCTCTTCCTGAAATGAGCTGTTTATTGACTTGTTCATATCCTTGTCCTCCTCCTTCCCTCAAAGGAGCATATAAACCATGGGATGTAAGCTTCCAACTGAGCATATAAACCATGAGGGCATTGGTCACCTCTCAATGAATCCCAGCACTTGGAAAAATGCCTGGGGCAGAGTGGATGGGTTTATAACTTTGTAATAGTCATGAGGAAGACAGATCCCAGATGAATCTCTTCAGTTCATTTCCTAAAACCTCTCCACCTTAACCCACATTGGGTTTTCCAGTTTCCGTCCGTTCACAGTGGGATATCCATCCATCCCTGCCTCAGTGTTCCACTGAATAAACTCTTCTTACTGGACATTGATTCCTTAATAACAAAAAAAAAATGCACGTTTTCCTGAACGTCTACGATTTTGCTTTCACTCCCTGAGAAGTGACGTTTTTCTCCCCATGGAAAAATCTATCTTGCAAATTGCGAGATGTCTGTAATCCTCCCCAAAGCCATTTCCTTTGGAAGAAGTCTGTGGTAGCCAATATCATCCCGGAATTAAATAGTGGTTCTACCACATCTGGCAACTTAGACACTTGCATCTGCCATTCTGTTACCAAGACAGTTCCTGCCTCTCTCAACCTCTGTTCATTTTGGAACCTGGCCTCCCAAGTCACCTCCTCCCTGGTGCCCTACCACTCCTGGACCTATTCATTTCAGTTCAAAGGGTTCTGTCTACCTTTTACACATAATCCCTACAGATGTCCAGTCTAGGACCATAGCTCCAGTTGGTCCTGAGCTAAATTCTCGTGTCCTTCACTTTTTTGTCCAACATCTCTCCATCTCCAGCTTCTCTGTCCCGGTGCTCACCCCCCCAACACACCCCGGCCGCGAGCCCCCGCGCACCAACCCGCGCCCCCCCCCCCCCCCCGCCCCAGCTCGATTACCTGGAGCTTGTGTAACCGCAGAACGTAGCCTTGCACTAACAGCTGGAAGAAGAAGCGCAGTTGCCCGGGCCCTGGAAGCTCCTCCAGGGTCCGCAGTCTCCGGTCGCCAGGCCCGTTTCCAGGAGTCTCGGCGGTAACCGGGACGGCGGCGGGGATCGCGGCCTTGGCTCTGGCCCCGTGCGGGCAGAGGCCAGGGAGGGCCACCCGCGTCCCCAGCAGCGCCCACCGCAGCCTCGCGCCCCGCAGCGCAGCCAGGCGATCCATGGCCCGCGCCGCCGCGCCTTTGGACCTCGAGCGAAGAGCGCCTGGAACTCACTCCGAGATCTATCCGGAGGGGCGGGTTCAAGGGCGCCAAAGGCTAGGGGTGGGCCGGGCGAAGGCCAGCCAGGCCCCTTACCGCTCACTTTTCCTCGCGGTCCTCGGTCTCTCCCCGACGGGACCTCACGAACACACAGCGGCCCGGGGGGAGGCGCCGGCCAACAGGACTGCAGAGGATGCACCCCGGGATTTACCGAGACCTCCAGAGCGCCGATCGCGGCCCCCTCTTCCGCGACTCCCCGCCTTGCACTTCCGCGGACTCTCAAGGAGAACTTGAAGTTCTTTGGTCTGACATTTTATTCGCAGGACAGCAAAGTTCTCCAAAGCTCCGGGCGCTTCCCAGACCAGGAAGCCCCAGCCAGCGAGCCGGGCCCTCGCCTGACCTACAGGTTCGCTACCGCAGAGCGCCCTCGCCCCAGTGTTTCTCCCTTCCCCGAGAGCAGGAACCGGCTGCTGAGATTTAACTGGCCGCCGGCTTTTCATAATGCGCACCACCCCCAAAGCAAAGAAAAAGGAAAAAAAAAAAAGAAGAAGAAGAAGAAGAAGCAAACAAAGCAGAGCACAGCGAAGAAAAGAAAACCGGCCCGTGTCCAAAGTCATCTGATTCCTGGAGGGTAAAAGCCAAACAAACAAATTTACATATTAGAGGTTTGTTAATGCAGTTCTAGTCTCTCCACACTCCTAAATCAGCTAAGGCAGGGTTTTCCAAACTGTAGGTTGAGCCCGGATTTAGGGACTGTGACCAGAATTATTTTTTAATAAGATGGAAAAGAATAAAATAGTACAGAAAATACTGCCAAGAAGAAAGAGTAGTGTTTCATGAATCCTTTGTCTCCTATATATTCAAGGTACATTGAAACGTTATTTCTATTTCAAAAAGTTAAAAGCAGGATGGTAAATCTTGTTCTAAGAACATTGGAAGAATTGGTTATTTACAAACAGCCAGAGGGAGAAAGGCCATTTTAGGTTCAAAGGGGCAACAATTAGAGGGTCAGTTAATGTGGCCTAGGTGTGGATTTATGTTTGTATTTATCCCATTTGGGGCCATAGGGTTTCTTAAATCTGTGACTGAAAATCTTTCATCAGTTTGGGAGTTTTTCAGACATCTGTTCAAACATTTCTTCAATCCCATTCCTTTTTCTCCACCCCCCTTCTAAAACTTCAGATTATACCTATGCTAGGCCCTCTGACCGATCCTTCCTGTCTCTTACCCTCTCTCCTGCATTTTTTTTTTTTTTAAGATTTTATTTATTTGCGAGAGAGAGAATGAGAGACAGAGAGCATGAGAGGGAGGAGGGTCAGAGGGAGAAGCAGACTCCCCGCCGAGCAGGGAGCCCGATGCGGGACTCGATCCCGGGACTCCGGGATCATGACCTGAGCCGAAGGCAGTCGCCCAACCTGAGCCACCCAGGCGCCCTCTCCTGCATTTTTTTAACTTTTGTTTTTTTAGGCAGGCCCCACGCCCAGGGTGGAGCCCAAGTGGGGCTTGAACTCAGGACCCTGAGATCAAGAACTGAGCTGAGATGAAGAGATGGTCGCTTAATCGACTGAGCCATCCAGGTGCCCCTCTTCTGCATTTTTTTAAAATTATCTTGTCTCTTCTAGCTCCTTAATCCTCAATTCAGCTGTGTCTAAACTGCTGTTAAATCTGTCCATTGAATTCTTAATTTCAGCTATTGTATTTTTCAGTTTTTAATTTTGAATAGTTTTTTTAAAATCTATGTCCTTTTTTATATTTCTAGTTTTATGTCAGAATTCTTAGTTTTATCTTTTATTATTCCCTTATATTTTGTAAACATAGTTGTTTTAAGAATTATGACTAATAACTCCAATATCTGGGTTCTACATGAAACAGTTTCTATTGTCCATTGTTTCTAGTGGTTTTTGTTCATGTTGCGGTATTTGTTCCTGGGCCTGGTTGCTTTTGATTGTGTGCCAGAAAAATGCATTGTTTAAGTTTCTGGTGGAGCTCATTAAGGTTTAGGATGATTTCATTTTCCTCAGACAAGATTTACTTTTGTTTCTGACAGTTGCCTGAAGGCACAAACAACCCAGGATGAGCCTAATTCAATTTCAGGAGTGAGATTCTTTGAAGCCAAGCTGCAATCCTAGTCAGTCCTTAACCCTTTGGGATCCCTACCTAAAGTTGGGTATAAGAGATCATGGATTCCAACGTTTCTTCACCCAGCTCTGTGAGGCTAAACCACTCAGCTTCCTCTAATGAAAATGTGGGGGTGCCTGGGTGGCTCAGTCAGTTAAGCGTCTGCCTTTGGCTCAGGTTGTGATCCCAGGGTCCTGGGATCGAATCCCGCATTGGGCTCCCTACTCAATGGGGAGTCTCCTTTTCCCCGCTGCTCGTGATCTCTCTTTCTCTCTCTCTCTCTCTCCCCCCCCCCCCCGATAAATAAATAAAATATTTAAAAGAAAAAAAAGTTTAAGAAAAGAAAATGGGAAATACCACTAATAGGAAAGTGGTACCTAATGCCTAACTTACTCTGGGTTTCCATCTTCTGGTTCTCTTGTCTTATTACCTTGCGTGTTCGCTGATGCTGATGCTTCAAGTAAATGCTTGTCATATTTGTAGTCATATAGCTTTTCTAACTATCCTTAGAAGAAAGTCCAGTATTAACAGAAGTAGAAATCTGATGTATGCTTTTATCTTTATTCTTCCCCCCCACCCACCGGATTCATTTTCTTGCTATTTTCTATTTTTTAACCTTTTTAAAAAACTGACTGCTTAGTAAAATTTTCTGATTTCCCGATAAATGCTTTTAATGCTATACACTTTCACATGTTATTGTGTTGGCCATTCCAACAAGATTCACTAAACATTCTCCCTTAATGTCATTCATGTCCCAATAGTTTGTAATTTCCATTTTGATTTTCTTTTTAACCTAAGAGCCATACAGAAAGGTGATTTTATTTTCTTGCAAATAGTTGCGGTTTTGTTTTTTGTTTTGAAAGGTTCCATTCTTTTGTTATTAAATTATAGTTATTACATTGTGGTCAGATTGTATATGGTCTTTTTAGAATTATCAAAATGTTTTTATAGTCTCATAATTGTTTCTTTTTCTGAACATTCCATGTGTCTTTTTTAAATATGTATTCTCTGTTTATTAACTTGATTTTGTTATTTAGATCCTCTATAACCTTACTTACTTTTGTCTACTTGATTTGTTAACTTCTGAGAGATATATTTTAGTATCCCCAAAATATTATGTATTTGTGGATTCATCAAATTTTCTTGCATTTCAGGACAGCTGGGTGGCTCAGTCAGTTAAGCGTCTGCCTTTGGCTCAGGTCATGATCCCAGGGTCCTGGGATCAAGTTCTGCATCGGGCTCCTTGCTCAGCGGGGAGCCTGCTTCTCCCTCTGCCTCTCTCTCTCTCTCTCTGTCTCTCATGAATAAATAAATAAAATCTTTAAGAAAAAAGCTGTATTAAAAAAATTTTTTTTCTTGTATTTCCAACAGTTTTTGTTTTATATTTTGAAATATGTTGTTAGATTCATAAAGGTTCATGACTATTATATATTCTTGATGAATAGCACCTCTCATAAATCTGAAATATTAAATTGCTTTGGTTTTAATATTGTTACTCCTACTTTATTTTTTATTCATGTGTTTGATATATCTTTATTCATCCCTCTATTTCCAGTTATTTTGATTTAGAAGTATCTCTCGTAAATACCATGTAGCTGGATTTTTTCTTACCCAGCAAGCGAATCTTTAAATAGCAAAAATTATTTTTATAATTTGAATGAACGCTTAAAACTAAATACATGAAATTGAATAAAATTAAGACATAATAAATGGATACCTTAGAGGAAATATAAATGGCCTTAAACATATACAAAAATGTTCAACTTCACTTGCAATGAAAGAAAGACAAATCAAAACGACGTAAGAGACCATTTTTCACCTATGAGGTTGGCAAAGATCAAAAGCTTGATATCATTATGTAGTTTAAGGTATAGGGAAACAAACCCTTAATCATGGTTCAAAGGAATACAAATTACTACAGAGCATTCACAATTTAAATTGCACTTGGGGGGCGCCTGGGTGGCTCAGTCGTTAAGCGTCTGCTTTCAGCTCAGGTCATGATCCCAGGGTCCTGGGATCGAGCCCCGCATCGGGCTCCCTGCTCAGCGGGAAGCCTGCTTCTCCCTCTCCCACTCCCCCTCTGCTTGTGTTCCCTCTCTCGCTGTGTCTCTCTCTGTCAAATAAATAAATAAAATCTTTAAAAAAAATAAAAATAAAAAATAAATTGCACTTACCTTATGAGCCAGTAATCCTACAGGGATTTCTTCTATAAATTCTTGCACATGTGCAAAATCACAAATACGGAGTGATATTTATTTATTTATTTATTTATTTATTTATTTATTAAGATTTTATTTATTTATTTGACAGAGAGAGAGAGACAGCAAGAGAGGGAACAGAAGCAGGGGGAGTGGGAAAGGGAGAAGCAGGCTTCCTGCCGAGCAGGGAGCCCATTACGGGGCTCCATCCCAGGACCCTGAGCCGAAGGCAGTTGCTTAACCAACTGACCCACCCAGGTGCCCCACGGAGGGATATTTATCACAGCATTGCTTGAACAGATAAAATATTAGAAACAACATAAGTGCTCATCAGTAGGGGACTAATGAGGTAAATGATGGTTAACCATCATTCAATGACTGAAATCATTTGCATTTGCATATCATTGAAAACAATGATACAGCTCTATCGATATACTGATATACAACAATTTCTAAGATCTATTTTTTTAAAAAAGATTTTATTTATTTGACAGAGAGAGACACAGCGAGAGAGGGAACACAAGCAGGGGGAGTGGGAGAGGGAGAGGCAGGCTTCCCACAGAGCAGGGAGCCCGATGCGGGGCTCAATCCCAGGACCCTGGGATCTTGACCTGAGCCAAAGGCAGACGCTTAATAACTGAGCCACCCAGGCGCCCCTAAGATCTATTTTTTTAAGTAAAAAGAGTAAGAGGCAAACCAGTGTTACAGTAGGCTACCCTATAATTAAGCCAACATTTGCACATGCGTAGACTGTCTCTGGAAGGATATACTAGATATTACTATTTGTAATGGTATCTGCCTCAGGAACAAAGGTGGCAGGGACACAACTCCCCAGCACACTCTCTTGGACTCTTTGAGTTATGTAATATGTACATGTAATACCTAGTTTTTTCAAGTGGCTTATTCAAAAGTCACATAGCAAGGACGTTTTCTTTTGACCTTTCTGAAAACTTGTTTCCCAAAGTGATGTCTGGCTATCTATTATCCTGGTCACTTTGGTCCTCACTAGAGTCAAAACTTTAGTGAAAGCAATAATAATGTATTAAAATAATCAAAGCTGTATATATATGGCACCTTCTTTTTTTCTTTCTTTCCTTCTTCCTTGTTTTCTTTCTTTTCTATTTTCAGTAGGGGGGATATCTAGAAAGAAGTATGTTGGGGAAATTGTATAATTGAAGATATCCATGAATTAAGTACAAGGACAAATAGTGTGAATAAAAATTGGTTGTAGCAGCGTCTGGATGGCTGTCAGTTCCGTGTCTGACTCCTGATTTCAGCTCAGGTCATGATCTCAGGGTCTTGGAGCCTGCTTAAGATTCTCTCTCTCCCTCTCCTTTTGCCCCTCCCCCTCTAAAAAAATTTGAGATGTGAAAATAGGTAAAAACTGGCCTGATTCTTCTAATTAACTCATACATTTTTTGTGATTTTGAAAACTAAAATAAACAGAAACTTTTCAAACCCCCTGAAAGCAGTGAATTTATGTTTGCACTGCTTGCCAAGGAATTAAATTGTACAGCGACAAAACATCCCCAAGGTAAAAATCACCCATAATCTCACCACATGAAAAATCAATATAAAGTTACAAAATAAAAGACCCCTGCTCTGCTTCCTCAGTTATATTCCCGCAGAATGAAACACTGCGCGGGGTTTAGCGCATATTCTTCCAAACCTTATTCTGTATTTACAAATCTTTTTTCACCTACAGGTAAAAGAGTCATACTGATACTTCAATGTGAATTCCTTTAAATATTATAAAGGCTCAGGGTTTCTAAAAATATATTCTTATTGACCATTTCTATTTCTCTATGAAGTCCTTCATTATATCCTTTGATCTTTTTCCTGTCGAGTTTTTTTGTTTGTTTTTTGTTTTTGTCTTTCTTATTAGTGTGTTGGTGTTCTTTTCCTATTTAGGGAGATTAACCTTTGTCTGTTATATATTACAAGTATTTTCTTCTGTCATCTGTTCCCTATATCTTGGTTGCATTTAAAGTATCTTTTGTTCATTTCTGTGTAGTCCAGCCTGGCATTTTTTTCCTTTTATGACCTCTCGGTTTCATATCTTGCTTGGGACTACCCCAAGATTGTTAGCAGAAAAAACTTTCATAGGGGCGCCTGGGTGGCTCAGTTGTTAAGCGTCTGCCTTCGACTCAGGTCATGATCACAGGGTCCTGGGATCGAGCCCCACATCGGGCTCCCTGCTCTGCGGGAAGCCTGCTTCTCCCTCTCCCACTCCCCCTGCTTGTGTTCCCTCTGTCACTGTGTCTCTCTCTGTCAAATAAATAAATAAATAAAATCCTTTAAAAAAAAAAGAAAGAAAAAACTTTCATATATTTTACCTAATATTTGATAGTTTTGTTTTTTATATGCTATATATTTTTTTCACATTGAGCAATCCAGTCCATCTAGAATGAATTTTTGTTTCTGGTGTGACCTAGGGTGTTAACGTATCTAATTATCCCAACATCATTAAATTAAATAACATCTAATTATTCCAACATCATTTATTATATAATAGCTTGGGAGTTTGCTGGGTTGCCCCCATCTCCCTCTGGGAGCAGGATTCTTTAACTTACAAGACTTAGCAGATTTGATCTTCCATTTCACTGCAAAACATTGCTTTGGTGCCGTGTAGCTTTTTTTTTTTTTAAGATTTTATTTATTTGTCAGAGAGAGAGCGCATAAGCAGGAGCGGCAGGCAGAGGGAGAAGCAGGCTCCCTGCTGAGTGGGGAGCCCGATGCAGGACTTGATCCCAGGACCTTGGGACCATGATCTGAGCTGAAGGCAGCTGTTTAACCAACTGAGCCACCCAGGCGCCCCGGTGCCGTGTAGCTTTCAGGATTATCCTCTGATATTACAATGACCACCTGCAGCTTAGGGTTACAGTTCACCCAAGGGTGACCCTCTGTCTTCACTGAGGGCCAGGAGGAGATGGGAAGGAACATACCCTTCCACGTCATGGCACTCTGCCTCTTTAGTGTTCACAAGACCAACAGAGCAGACAGCCTATGTTCCTTTAGCAAAAAAGACATTTCCAGAAGGGAACCGCTACATAGGAGAATCACACATTCTCCCTCAAGTTGCCCAAGGGTGGGCAGCGGGTGCCCTAGACCTTCATGACCCTGTGCTTCAGATGCTTCTCGAACAGCTTTCTAACTGGCTTCTCCAGAACTTGGTTTGTTCCTGGTCCCTCTTGCATTCTCTTCTTCAAGTCTCAAAGTAGAGAAACTCTACTTCCCTTCCTTAAGAAAACCCCACTTCTTTCCCAAGGAACCTGGATTCTTTTCTTCAGATTAAGGTTCTGAGTCTTAGTTTGGTAGTTTCATTCAACCCTGAGTTTCAGCCAGTGGCCCCACAGGCGCAGGGGGGTGGGCACCCAGCTGCCGGGAGATGGTGAAGGGAGACCTTCCGGTTCCTGTTGTATTCACAGTGTTCCCGCCTGTGAGCACCGCGGCCTGGCAGCTGGCATTGTTCCTCTATTGGCTGACCTCTAAAAGCAAGCATCTCACCCGAGGCAAATTACTTTTCTTCCCCTTAAAGACGGTGCAGTCTAAACCGTATTGAAGCCAGAGCATTTCCTCTTAAAATTAATAGAATCAGTGAGTGCCCATTACTTTGCTGAAGAACAAACAAAGCAGCTGGTTCCTCCCCTGCCTTTCTTGGGGCCCAGGGGAACTGCCGAAATCACAGGAGCTTCTAGGCTAGCGCTTAAGGGCTGCACTCTCAGGCGCCCAGAGGAAGGCACCTGCCTTAAACTCCTCAAGTCAACAATTGTCCTCTCATTGGGGGTGGGACAGCATGGCCTGTTCTTCCACACAATGCTTCCCCATAGGTTTGAAATATCACATACATTTTTTTCTTCAGTTCGAACATGAATTTGGATCTACGTCTATACTCTCCACCCCAGGTGCCAAAAACCCTAATGGCTTTAGGTGAAGCAGACCAGGCTGGAGAGCAGAGCAGGGGAGTACTGGGAATTGGGGCAGCTACCACCCAGCCCCAGCCAAGCATTGCCATGCAGGAATACAGGCCCCATGGGGCTAGAGCTTTAGATTTTAAGCAAGAAGCCAAAACATCAGAATTTTTATGAGAAAACCCCCTACAGCCTTAATAAACAAATTAATCAGTCCAAACAAAATCTGTGTGTGCCGGTTTTCACTCCCTGCTTTATGTCCCACTCTTCTCTAGGCCTGTTCCTGGGCCAGTGGAATCTCCTTTGAAATACTGCTTGTTACAGACTGAAGTGTCTGCCCCTCAAACCCGTTTGTTGAAGTCCTAACCCCCAGTACCTCAGAATGTGACTATATTTGGAAATCGGGCCTTTAAAGAGGTGATTAAGGTTCAGTGAGGTTGAGTGGGCCCTAAACTAATACATTTGGCATCCTTATAAGGGGATTTGGACCCAGACACACACAGAGGAGTCCAGGTGAAGGCACCTGAGCAGGACGTCTACAAGCCAAGGAGAGAGATCTTAGGGGAAAAAAACCACCCCTGCCAACACCTTGATCTCAGACTTCTGGCCTCCAGAAGAACTGAAAGAATAAATGTCTGCTCTTTAAGCCGCCCAGTCTGTGGTGCTTTGTAATGGCGGCCTGAGCAAACTGGTACGTTGCCTCTTTCTTTTTTTTTTTAAGATTTATTTATTTTAGAGAGCGCGTGTTTACAAGTGGGGGGCAGGGGCAGAGAGAGAGGGAGAAGCAGGCTCCCCGCTGAGCAGGGAGCTGGACAGAGGCTTGATCCCTGGACCAACCTCCCCCTCCCCCGAGATCATGTCCTGAGCCCAAGGTAGATGCTCAACTGACTGAGCCACCCAGGCGCCCCAAGGGTTTGACTCTTGATACCAGCTCAGCTCAGGTCTTGATCTCAGGGTCTTGAGTTCAAGTCCCGCGTTGGGTGGGGAGCCTCTTTTAAAAAAAAAAAAAGTCACGCAAAGCACAAGGCAAGTCACACAACAAACAAGATAGAGCAGGTGTAGGACATTAATGAATCAAAAGACTCAGTCTGAGTCGCCCCTGAGATAAGGCTTGAGATAAGGCCTCGGTCCGGTCCAGGTCCGGTCCGGGTCCCCTCTTGGCACTGACTGCTTATTGTGTTCAAGCCGGCAAGGATCTTGGTTCTGTTCAGAGATCAGTCGGGCAGAGCCGTTGGCAGCAGCTACCTTTCTGAAGTGGTCAGACGCAGAGGGCTCAGTGTCCAGAGAGTCTGACCATTTGCTGCAAAATCCTCCCTTTTACGGGGGATTTAGTTAGTGTCGGGCGTTTGCAGATCTGCTCTCTTTCTGCTGGTTATTGTTCTGGGTGCGTCGTCAGCAGGTGCTGCTCTCGGTGATACCTGGTCTGAACCGCAATGCCTCCAGCTGCCTGCACCACAGGCCACTGCTTGACATGAGGGACTCCATCTTGCTTTCTGCAGTGCTCTGTACTGACTTCCTTTCACTAGACCTCTTCGCCGTTGCCTCCCCTTCTGCCACCTCAGGTAACCCGTCTGCTCTTCGGAGCAGGAATTCTGGCTCTCTGTAACCAGATATGTTTTTTTCTAAATATTTCATCACACATCTAAACCTGAAATTTTTGGGGGGGAGGGGGGATTGGTTAGCCCGGTGATGGGTATTAAGGAGGGCACGTACTGGGCGCCTGGGTGGCTCAGTCGTTAAGCGTCTGCCTTCGGCTCAGGTCATGATCCCAGGGTCCTGGGATCAAGCCCCACATCAGGCTCCCTGCTCGGCGGGAAGCCTGCTTCTCCCTCCCCCACTCCCCCTGCTTATGTTCCCTCTCTCGCTGTGTCTCTCTCTGTCAAATAAATAAATAAAATCTTTAAAAAAAAAAAAAAGGGGGGGCACGTACTGCATGGAGCACTGGGTGTTATACGAAAACAATGGATTGTGGATCACCACATCAAAAACCAATGATGTATTGTATGGTGACTAACATAATAAAATTAAAAATAAAATAAAATAAAAAAATAAAATTAGAAAAAAAAAATAAACCTGAAATTTTTTGCAAACAAATAAATGACTATTTTCTTCTCTGCTGTGTTGGTCTTTCCCAAAAAGGAATGAGATGAAACATTTCAGCCACTGCTCCCTTAATGGGGGAGGGCCACCCATGCAAAGGGAGCCCCTGGGAGTGTTGCTATATTCTGACCCTTGAATGGGGCTCCCTACCCTGATACAAAAGAATTTATTGAAACAAGAGGCAGCTTGGGCGACTGGGTGGCTCAGTTGGTTAAGCGACTGCCTTCGGCTCAGGTCATGATCCTGGAGTCCCGGGTTCGAGTCCCTCATCAGGCTCCCTGCTCGGCAGGGAATCTGCTTCTCCCTCTGACCCTCCTCCCTCTCATGCTCTCTGTCTCTCATTCTCTCTGTCTCAAATAAATAAATAAAATCTTTAAAAAAAAAAAATGAAACAAGAGGCAGCTTGATATGGTGAAAAGAGCAAGGGTTGTATTAAAATGCTCACAACGCTTCATTAAGAAGAAACAAAAACAAGTTACAAAACCATTTCAACAGTTCATCTCTCCCTCCCTCTCTCTCTCTCTCTCTCACACACACACAAAATTGGAAATACACACACGAAAATTAATAATGGTGGTAAATTATATGTGACTTTTGTTCTTTATACTTTTCTGTATGTTGTCTTAATTTTTTAAATGGATTTCTTTGTAATAAGATAAAAAGATTCATGGCAGTAAAGTATATGGGCTGTAATGGACGCACAGTCCTGGCTTTGTTACTTACTAGCTATGAGACTCTGGGCAAGTTACATAACCCCTTGAATAAGTCTCAGTTCTCAACAATTAAATAAGAATAATGCATACCAAAGTTACAGGGCTGTTGTGAGGATGAAAGATAATATAAGTAAAGTTCATCCCTCAATTAATGATTATCACTATTGTAATTTACCAGGGTGTCCTATTTAATCTATAACCAGGGCTCTGTTCACAATGGATAGAAAGTATTGATTCAGGAAGCTTGGGGGAGGGCCTGAATTCTCCATCTCTAACAAGCTCCTAGGTAATGACAAGACCTCTGGCCCATAGACCACATTTTGAGTAGTAGGTCCAGAGGGATGAAGCCACTGAGGGAAAAGAATGTATAGCTGAGGGGCGCCTGGGTGGCTCAGTTGTTAAGCATCTGCCTTCGGCTCAGGTCATGATCACAGGGTCCTGGGATGGAGCCCCGCATCGGGCTCCCTGCTCCACGGGAAGCCTGCTTCTCCCTCTCCCACTCCTCCTGCTTGTGTTCCCTCTCTCGCTGCCTCTCTCTCTGTCAAATAAATAATTTAAAAAAAAATCTAAAAAAAAAAAAAGAATGTATAGCTGATCACTACAGGTATTTTCATGCTGGGAGCATTTGGAAATTCTGGGAACAGAAGGGAGGTTGAAAGTCCAGGCTTTAATTTCAAGGAGAGTCACTGAGGCGGGAAAGAGAAACTAGAAAGAATGTTGGCAGAACTTATAGGGGACTTCCAGCACACAGCCAGTTTCTACCTCTGGACATTTGCCAGATTCTAGGGTTGCAAAGTGAGAGATTGAAAAGCTAAGAAGAAAAGCCTCCAAAAAGCAGAGTGTTGCTTTGTGCAGTTTTGCAATATATGTAGAATTAAAATGTAATTTTATTATTTATTTATTTATTTAATTGACAGAGAGAGAGAGACAGCATGAGGGGGAACACAAGTAGGGGGAGTGGGAGAGGGAGAAGCAGGCTTCCGGCTGAGCAGGGAGCCCGATGCGGGGCTCGATCCCAGGACCCCAGGATCATGACCTGAGCTGAAGGCAGTCGCTTAACCAACTGAGCCACCCAGGCGCCCCTAAAATGTAATTTTAAATAAGGGGTTCTGCTCACCTAATTCCAACGTGTCTGGGGGGTGCGGGGAGACACCACCACATGGTGCTGGGACACCAGCTGGGTGTTCTACAGCTTAGCTCCATTCTGACACGATGGACCCGGAGACAGCATCAGATTCTACAGGTGAGGGGCTCAGTCCCACAAGACTGCTGCCCACCCCCACAGATGCCGATCTCGAGCCCAGGTGATCTGTGCTTCCGACCACCCAGCTGCAGTTTGGAGGTTCCCGTGACCTCTTCCTTAGACTTCTGATGCCTGCCACAAGGGCAGGTGGTTATTTAGACTCCTGACCAACTAGCTCTAAATCAGAAGGTCCCAGGTTTTTGACTTTGATTAATTTGCTAGAGCAGTTCCCAGAACTCAGGAAAACCAATTACTCACTAGATTGCTAGTTTATTACAAAGAATTTTAAAGGAGATAAACCAACCACCAGATGAAGAGAAACATAGGACAATATCCAGAACAAAGGAGCTTCTGTCCCCATGGACTTTGGGCCCAGGATGGTGGCATGTGGAAGCCTTCTGGTTCCCCAGACTGGAAACTCTCCAAACCCCATCCTTTGGGTTTTTTATGGAGGCTTCATTACAGAGGCATGTTGGTTAAATCATTGGCCGTTGGTGACTGATTCAGCCTCCAGCCCCTCTCCCCTCCCTGGAAATCAGGGGTCGGGACTGAAAGTTCCAATCCTCTATTCATGGTTGGCTCCCCTGGCAACTAGCCCCCATTCTTAGGTGCTTTCCAAAAGTCACCTTATGAGTGTAAACCCAGTTGGGGTGGAAAGGGGCTCGTTAGAAACCACAAGACACACATTGCACATTTATGGCTCTGGAGTGATTTCAGGAAGTGAGGATGAGAGAGCAAATTTTTTTTTTAAAAAGATGTTATTTATTTATTTGACAGAGAGAGAGACAGCAAGAGAGGGAACACAAGCAGGGGGAGTAGGAGAGGGAGAAGCAGACTTCCTGCCGAGCAGGGAGCCCGATGCGGTGCTCGATCCCAGGACCCTGGGATCATGACCCGAGCCGAAGGCAGATGCTTAATGACTGAGCCACCCAGGTGCCCCGGGAGAGCAAATACTACAGCAAAAGATTCTCCCATTGCTCTTATTGCTCAGGAAATTCCTAGGGTCTTGAGAGCTGTAAGCTAGGAACCATCAATGAAGACCAAATGTATATGAGAAATATATATTGGTCATCTGCATGACCAACTATATATATCTCATAAATCACAATGTCACAATAATAATTAAAAAGGCAGGAAGGGGTAAATGGAGCTCATGTGTTCTAACATGCTAGCATTATGCATTAAAACCAATCATTTGGGGGCTCCTGGGTGGCTCAGTCGTTAAGCGTCTGCCTTCGACTCAGGTCATGATCACAGGGTCCTGGGATCGAGCCCCACATCGGGCTCCCTGCTCTGCGGGAAGCCTGCTTCTCCCTCTCCCACTCCCCCTGCTTGTGTTCCCTCTCTCGCTGTGTCTCTCTCTGTCAAATAAATAAATAAAATCTCTTAAAAAAAAAAATAAAACCAATCATTTGTATTAGACTTCTGCTATTGCTGCATAACAAACTGTCCAAATAATTAGTGACTTAAAATGACAACAGCTGCATTATGGGTACGGATTCTGTGAGTCAGGGGAATCTGGAGTGGGCACAGTGGGAATGGCTTGTTTCTGTTCTATGGTGTCTGAGACCTCAGTCTGAAAGATGCAAAGGCTGAGGGCTGCAAGAATCTGGAAGTGCCTGATGACTCAGGGACAAGGATTGTCGTCCAGAGTGTCCTCACATGGCTTCTGTTTGTGGCCTTGGCTTCCCCGTAGCAAAGCAGCTTCAGAGTACATGGCAGCTCAGGGCTGCAAGCATGAAGGTTCCAAAGAACAAGGCAGAAGCAGCCTGATCTGTGATTACCCTGCTTCAGAAGCAACACCACATCACTTCTGCCTTACTCTGTAGTCAGTGTGGTTACATGCTCTCCCAGATCCAAGGCGAGAGAAATCAGACTCCAATTCCTAATGGAAGAATGGCAAGATCAGTTGTAGGATTACATGAGTTTCCAAAGAAATTACGGCAGTCCCCTTTGGGAAAAAAACCTACCACATGAGCCATCTGTTTGGGGTGATGAAATATTTGGCAACAGGTAGTGATAATGGTTATGTAACAAAGTGCATGTCGTTCATGCTACTGAGTTGTACATTTAAAACAGTTAAAATGGCCAATTTTATGGTATATATATTTTGCCACCATAAAAAAATCATAGAGGAAGGAAAGGAAGGAAGAAAGAAGGGAAGAGAGGGAGAGAAAGAAGGAAAGGAAAGAAAGAGAGAAAGAGACCCAGACCAGCCCAGCGCTGAAGTCAGGTAGGAGCTAGGTGGGAAATTAGGCATGACACTCCACAGAGTAAAGCTGGATTCTATGTCCATGCTCCTACCTGTGCATGTAATTTGTACCCCCAAGATTCCTCAATCTAGAAGCTTGTTAGAGCGTTTGCAGGTTGTTTGAAGGATAGTAGAGGGTTCGGCTGGACCCATGATAAAGTGTACTCACTAGAGTAAATGAGAGGTTAAAAATAAAATCAAAGGACAAACTTGCATTTCCAAACCCACAATTTCAACAGAGGGTTTATGAGACCAACCTTGGAAGACTAACTTATAATTCCAACAACATTACTGAGTTTCTCAAATTCATGTTTAATGAACAGTGGCACTGAGCTGGGAGCAAATGGTGTGGGTTGGAAAGATCACCAGCGTAGTCTCTGGGAGGTGCAATGCCTGAATGATATTTTGTGGATAATTGTGTAACAAGGATGCAGTAATGCTACCAAACAGTGGGCACATTGTCTGTTCAAAATGAGGAAGTAAACAGTTTCTAGGGCTGTCATCACATATTCGGTTTTTGGCTTTTAGCTGGGTTTTTTGTTTTTTGTTTTGAAATCTGATGTCTGATCTTATTTATTTGCTACTCTTAGAAAAATCTCATTTTTGATTGGACTCAGAGGTAGAAGCTCTCAGAGAGGATACTCCCGTCTCTTGGCAATCTGTGCCTGGTGCTTTTCTTTGGCCTCCTTCATTCTCTTGGCCAAAGCTTGCGCATATTCTGCACCCTCTTCCTTATTTTTCTCCGTACGCTGTTTCTGCAGAGTGATTCGCCGACATTTGGGTTGGAGGACACACGGAGTACCAAGACGCTGAATCTTGGGCGCTTTGGTTCTAGGTTTCCTACCTCCTTTGTTTAGGGGCTTTCTCACAACATACGGGCGGACATCATCTTCTTCAGAGAGACTGAAAAGTTTGCGGATTCTGCTAGCTCTTTGGGGCCCCAGGCGACGAGGCACAGTCATAGCAGTGAGCCCAGGAATATCCTTCTCCACTTTTTTTTTTTTTAACAATGACCAAGCTGAGAAGCCTGAGATCGGCGTCCACAATGCAACCCTGAACAGATTTGCGCTTTCTCTCTCCAGTCCTCCTTGGTCTGTAATGGGAATGCCCCTTACCCAGCAGCAGGCGGACACGGCCATGGGTCAAGAGCACCTGCTTTGTGGGGAAGCCTTGTTTGTTATCACCACCCTTGCTCCAGACCACGAAACTTGCCATTCTTCACCCAGAACATTGGCAGCAACATCTGGGGCCATGCGCTTCTCCTAAAAGGTACGAGGTCTGCGTTCCTCATCTACTTCAGTGAGTCTCTAGCAGCCAGTAGCTGGCAAGAGATGTTCCGTTTCATCCTAAAGCAGCCTACCACCTCCCAGGTGCCACGAAAAAGAGTTGCCATCACATGTTCTAAACACTTAGGGGGATGCTTGATTTTGTAGCTTTATCCTGGATTCATCTGCTGCTAAATGGAACACAAGCAAGATAGAGGAGAAAATAGAAATGGAATGTGTAGGGGCCCAGGGCAGGCTGCCCCAAGATGGGCCACTTTGACATGAAGATTATTTCGAGCTGAAGGCAGTTAAGATCCTGAGGGCTCGGTAGAAACTTTGGCCCTTTCCTTAACTAGTTAGAAGAATTTAAATTGGGGATCTTTCCCAAAATAATGGTTATTACCAGAGGTAAGTTTTATCTGAGTGACCTATCTGTACGGCGGGGAAAACATCCAATTACCAACATTCCTGCCCTGTGAATTGCATTCCTTCCCTCTGAAGTCCCACACCCCAACCCCTTTCTCCTTAGGTCAGGATGACATATATCCCTCGTTTTGCCTGTCTTCAGAATTTCCATGTCTGTTTGGATTCCCTGTATGTACCCTGTTAGATTTTATTTTCTCTGTCTCATGTCAATTTGATTCTCAGTCCAGCTGGAAGCACCTTGAAGGAGATGGGATAGTATGGCTCCCCGACAAATGGTACACCTGATTCCACTTCTGTGATGTTCTCACCCATGTCTTCCCTCACATTTGTATAACTGGGGAGTTGGATGCCAAAATCTAGACAAAGTAAAAATCTCTATTCAACTTTACAGTTACTTAATGAATATTTGTTGAGGGACCAGATGGAAAGTCAACCATCTCCAAAGATGGGAAATAAATTATTTCAACCATGTAGATTTTAAATTCTGTTAGGTGGGATTAGAACAGACTTTAGGACTAATTTTTCTCCACTATCAAGGTGATACCCTTCTGAATGTTCAATCTGATGTCCCATGAATTATACATTTTTTCCTACTTTGTGGGGAACATAATCTATTCCTGTCCCTATATGAGTTCTGAGGATTATTCCTTTAGGTGGGTTTTCCCCCCAGGCTTGGGTGGTTTCTTCTCACGCATGCGCTGATCAGAATTGAGCTGAAGACTCAAAAGGGACCCTCTGTAGATCTCCTGAGCATTCTCCCTGTCCCTCTTTCTGTGTGGAGCTCTCTTCTTTGGGAATTCACCTAAGAATTCCTGGCACCCCCGACTCCTAGTTCTCCTTCCTCAGCTCAGGGGCTCTACCAAGCTCCACTTGGGGTCCAGTTCCCTGAGCTTTGGCCTAGAAACTCTCTCCAGGTAGTAAGCTGGGACAACCACAAGGATCGTATTTTTTGTTCCCCATCTCTCAGGTCACTGTCCTATGCTGCCTGATGTCCAGTGTCTGAAAATCGTTGTTTCATATTTTATCCATTTTTTAGTTGTTTCATGGGGGAGGGCAAATCTAGTCCCTGCTACTTCATCTTGGCTGGAAACAATCACATAGACTTTAAATTAGAAAATATTCTTTATTGCTTAAAAATTGCTCTTGACTCCCAACATATGTTATCTTTTATACTGAGGACTTGGTTTACCATCTTCAATATTAGGGGAGAGGGTTGTCAAGATAGGTGTCAGATGGGAGCTAGCAATTCTTTTTAATGATACTACAGGTATCTCTGTAGAATTAATTAGCTACAGGTTGATTGCTATGATGGATAGCACTGGTCTTGAATTTGGCTTCTCATATAAATAAAATAAAATCTAATTTGCAGTTTGAGCTTCCAGACTCCATTTTATGAAGTCTCTTCTCTTTTTTCACAGCTGCATCTCTGGGGTACATCGTGGGATAAACTTTAGGATAGGTAATCACTAAGAGATGTGTAAGTGTAAATGCAGGCCATTTTATTCTAGAGTAAATGGAAGCCACTTTATTTAGAGTGGTATGAATAAAATAGATTTTAAAAAAAAAGATTTTATTTTAGAGAGAGAGAGCACGCACACACGTGAACCTGGGGAGGAACAGAGAGGAAGGGAGACAGAGAGAATCTTCAGCGGACTCCATGCTGAGCTCAGAGCCTGATTCGGGGCTCGATCCCTCAACCCTGAGATCATAACCTGAGCCAAAACCAAGAGTCAACTGTGCCACCCAAGTGCTCCTAAAATATATCTTGAGACAAAAGAAAAGGAAAGAAAAGGAAAACCCACAAATTTGGGGATGTGCCACAAGTCGTCGAATAATGTTGGAAACTCCTTTTGACAACTGGCAGAAGTTTTTATTTGGCCGTGTACTGTCTATTTCATCATTTTCAGTGACGGAAAATGTGTAGGAAACACCTTTTTTTTTTAAATAATTTTATTATGTTATGTTAGTCACCATCCAGTACATCATCAGTTTTTGATGTAGTGGTAATACCTTATATGGGGGGAAAAACCCACTAAAAATCATTTCTAAATCATTTAATTATTACTTTATAACTGTTAGGGTACCTCTGACCGTATGATTAAATCACTGTCACATTTGTCGATCTTCTAATATTTTTGACTCTTTTTTTTTGGCTTCACCGTCCCTCCTTCCTTCAGGCCAGGTCTTCCCATCGATTTCTGAAGTCTGTAACTGCTACAAGGCACTGAGAAACTGGGCAGTACATGCATTCATTGATTCATTCAATAACCTTGCATAAGTCATCCAACCTCTTTGAACCTCATTTTTCCTATCTGAAAAATAGAGATAATAATCATACCAATATTGAAGGAATTTTTTGATAAGAGTAAGTGTGTGAGTGTGCATGCATGTGCACGCTCGTGTGTGTCTACTCCAAGAACAATGCCTGAGTCAAAATGGAAACCCAGTAAGCGATAGCTACTATTTATTTTGCTCAAACATCCACTCTCTGGGAAGAAGTATACATATTAATAAAATGTCTGTAATACCTCTTCCAGTGACTGATTGCTCTTCTGAAATATATCATGATGAGATTTTCAATGTCCGAGACTTCATCTATTAATAGCACAACCCATAAGAAAGGTCATTTGTTGAGGCTAGAGAGGAATTGCAAAAAAAACCCCCCAAAACAAAAAAACTGTCTTTCATCTCCACGGATTTGGAATTTTTCCCATCTAATAGAGGCAACAGAATCAGTGATATTTATCTCAGCTAAAGTCTCAGATATGATTGCTGAGATACTTGGCACTTACCAAGCCCATGGTCCTGATTTTGAATCAATTGCCCAACAAGAGAGTTGACTTAAAATTTGTATTCCTCTGCCAAAGAGCATTCAGATTTGGGTTGTCTGGTTTCAAGTGAACTATCTTTCAAATTTGAAATATATCATGCACTGACGATGTTATGACTAATGGGTGCAGGGATCCATTCACCTTGCATATGTAAGTTCACTTTGCTAGTATTAAAATTGTCACCTGCCAATCTGGAGTGGCCTGCTTCTTTCTTCAGTCTCTCCCTGCCCTCTGCATATGGGGCCTGGTTTCAGATTACACCAGGAAAACTCCTGAGAGGGTTGTGAACCTACATATGCATACGATGGAATATTATTTGGCCATAAAAAGGAATGATGTACTAACACATGCTACGGAGTGGATGAACTTTGAAAATATACTAAGTGAAAGAAGCCAGACACGAAAGTTCACAAATTGTAGGATTCCATTTACATGAAATATCCACAATAGTAAATCTACAGAAACAGCAAACAGGAAGTGAGGTGGGGGGGGTAGGGGTGCTGGGGTTTCCTTTCAGATGGATGAGAATGTCTTGGAACTAGAGAGTGATGGTGGTCACACAACATTGTGAATGTATTAAATGCCTCTGAATTGTTCACTTTAAAACAGTTATTTTTGGGGCACCTGAGTGGATCAGTTGCTTAAGCAGCTGACTCTTGATTTTGGCTCAGGTCATGATCTTGGAGTCCTGAAATCAAGGCCCACGTCAGGCTCCGCACTCAGTGGGGAGTCTGCTTGAGGATTCTCTCTCTCTCTCCCTCTGCCCCTCCCCCTACTTGTACTTTCTCTAATAATTCTTTAAAAAAAAGTTAATTTTATGTCAATGTCACCCCAATTTCTAAAAAAAAGTGCTATCTTAAAATTAATGCACGGGTTTTAAGTGCACAACTTGATGAGTTTTAACTAGTGCATTACATGTGTAAACAAGACCCCTATCAAGAATAGAGCATTGCCATCACTCCAGAAAGTTCCCTGGTACCCCTTTTCCTACCACACTATTAACTCCCCACAGGTTATTTTCCTCTGTTCTTGAACTCCACGAGTTGCACTGTGTGTACTCTTTTGCATCTGGCTTCTTTTATGCAACATAATTTTTTTGAGATTCATGTTGTTGAATAAATCAGTAGTTTCTTTCTTTTTATTGCTGAATGGCAATACTTCAGACCAGCTTATCTGATCTTCTACTATTGAGAGACATTTGGGTTGTTTCCAACTCTTTATTATGATGAAGAAAGATGCAACAAACGTTTTTGATGAGCATATTGTTTTATTGGGGGGGGACTATCTAGGACTGGAAATGCTGAATCGAAGGTAGATATATGATAACTCACAAGAAACTGTTGGTGTCCCATAGCAGTTGTACCATTTACACTCACACACGTCAAATGTGAAAGCCCCAATTGTATAACCTCTCCAACATTTGGTCTTGATTGCCTTTTAAATTTTAATTATTCTAGTGTTATCTCATTGTCTTTAATTTGTATATGCATGATGAAATGGTATCTCCTTGTCCTTTTTAGAAAGTCAGCTTCATATACTTACATACGATAAAACTCTCCCATCTGGAGTGTATAATTCGACTACTTTCAACAAATGTACAGTCATGCAACCACTACCACAATCAAGATGCAGAGTATTTCCAACACACCCCTGAACTGTCAATCCCCACCCTCATCTACAGTCTCTGGCAACCACTGATATGCTTTCTGTCAATACAGTTTGCCTTTTCTAGAATGTTATATAAGTGGAATCATAACATACGTAGTTCTGGTGTGCCTGGGTGGCTCAGTGGGTTGGGGGGCTACCTTAGGCTCAGGTCATGATTCTGGAGTCCCGGGATCAAGCTCTGCGTCAGGCTCCCCACTCAGAGGAGAGTCTGCTTCTTCCTGTGATCCTCCCCCCCTCTTGGGCTCTCACTCTCTCTCTCTGTCTCTCAAATAAACAAATAAAATCTTTAAAAAAAAATGTACATAGTTTTTTGTTTCTGGCTTCTTTGATTTAGCACAATACTCTTGAGATTCATCCATATTATTGCATGTATCAGTTGATTTTTTTTTTTTTGAGACAGACAGAAAGAGAGAGAACGTGAGTGCACATGCCAGGGCAGGGGGCCAGGGGGAGGCAGAGGGAGAGAATCCTAAGTAGGCTCCACACCCAGCACCAAGCCAACGCAGGGCTCGGTCTCGGGACCCTGAGATCATGACCTGAGCCAAAGTCAGGAGTCAGACACTGAACTGACTGAGCCACCCAGACCACCCAGGAGCCCCAGTTTATTCCTTTTTTATTCCTAAGTAGTATTGAACAGATATATCACAATTTATTTATTCAGTAGGTGTTGGATATTTGGGTTGTTTCCAAGTGTTTGCTCTATGAATAAAGCTGCTATGAACATTTGCATGCAGGACTGAATTGCTGGGTCATATGCTAAGAGTATGTTTCACTTTACAGGAAACTACCAAGCTGTTTTCCAATGTACCATTTTGCATTCCCACAAGCAACGTATGCATTCCAGTTGCTCTGCATCCACACTGACGCGTGGTGTTTTCAGCCTTTTTCATGTGAGCTATCCTACTACGTAAGTGGTGTCTCCTTGTAGTTTTTCTTGTACTTTGGTTTTCTTTTTTTTTTTTTTAAACACTTTATTTATTTATTTGAGAGAGAGAATGAGAGACAGAGAGAGCATGAGATGGGGGAGGGTCAGAGGGAGAAGAAGACACCCTGCTGAGCAGGGAGCCTGATGCGGGACTCGATCCCGGGATTCCAGGATCATGACCTGAGCCGAAGGCAGTCGCTTAACCAACTGAGCCACCCAGGTGCCCCCGGTTTTCTTTTGTTTTGCCCTTTTCCCACCCCCACCCCCTATGTCAAGGGCTGACTTTCAATAGATCCCGATGAGGGAATTGCTCAGCTACATAGCAACCCAGACCCAGAAACAGGTTCTCTACAAACAGTTCAACACCAGGTTCTCCTTGAATGTGCCTTGCATGGCATGCGAGGACGAGGCTCCCTTTCCAGCCATACCCGTGTCTCTGGAGGAGCGGCTCTCTGCTCAGGACGCCACCCAGGGTGCACCTGCAGCAGACACCTGGGAGAACAGGTGGAGGCCCAGCCATGCTGCCCTATCATTTGGCCTCAACATTCTTAGAGGTTCAGTCATATTCGTAGATGGTAGCTTCGCCCCATTGGCTCATTGAAGAACATACACCAAATCTCTGAACCTGCATCATTATAGTTTTTTTTTTAAGATTTTATTTATTTATTTGACACACACAGAGAGAGAGCACAAGTAGGCAGAATGGTAGACAGAGGGAGAGAGAGAAGCAGGCTTCCCGCTGAGCAGGGAGCCCGACGTGGGACTCGATCCCAGGACCCCGGGATCATGACCTGAGCGGAAGGCAGACGCTTAAGGACTGAGCCACCCAGGCGCCCCCCACTTTTTTAAAGTTTTATTTAAGTAATCTCTACACCCAACATGGGGTTTTAATTCACAACCTGGAGATCAAAAGTCACATGCTCTTCTGACTGAGCCAGCCAGGAGCCCCTAGAATCTATTTTAAATCTGAACTGTATGTTATCAGACACTTTGCCTAATTTTTTCCATACATCCTCCCCTCCTCCCCATTTAACCCTCATAACTAGCCAATGAAGTATGGTTTGGTCTCCCCACTTCACTAATTGAAGCGTGGAGAGAAAAGAGCTTTTCAAATTGTGTTAGCTTTTCCAGTGACAGTCCCTAGCATTCTGTGTCCAAGTCCATTATAATAAAGGCACAAATGGGTTTTAGAAAACAACTATTGATCCTTCTCGTGTGCTTTCATCTATGTAAGAAATCTGCCAAGAGCAACATATGATTGCTTGCAGCTTTCATTGCTCCAAAGCTAATGAAAGGTCATGTCAAAAGAGCATCTATTGATCCCTGGACATTAACGAGGATGAACACTCTGCTGGGGGTGGGGGGCGGGGTCCAAAGGCCAAGAAGGTTTGAGAGGCTGGATCAGAATCACAAGTGGCATGAGATAGAGGTCCCTCAGCTACACATCTCTGAAAAGTCTCAAAGCAGTTGGGGGATTCAACCAGTAAGTACACAGCTTAATCTTAGGTCTT
>NC_058405.1:174107395-174108585 GCF_002201575.2 Neomonachus schauinslandi | reverse complement strand
TCTCTCTCATTCTCTGTCTCAAATAAATAAATAAATAAATAAATAAAATCTTTAAAAAAAATTGTATAGAACTTAGCACACACACACACACACACATACACATGAGTACAGATAAAACAGGAAATCTGAAAAAAGATGAATGGATTATGTCAATGTCAATATCCTGGTTGTACTGAAAGCAGGGTTAAACAGATACTTGACACCCATGTTCATAGCAACATTTTCCACAAAAGCCAAAAGCCAACAACAGCCCAACTGTTCATAACAGATGAATAAACAATATGTGGTCTATCCATACAATAGATTATTATTCAGCCTCAAAAAGGAATGAGAGTCTGGGGGCTCCTAGGTGGCTCAGTCAGTTGAGCGTCTGACTCTTAGTTTCAGCTCAGGTCATGACCTCAGGGTTGTGGGACTGAGCCCCACATTGGGTTCTGCGCTCAGCAGGGAGTCTGCTTGGGATTCTCGCTCTCCCTCTCTCTCTGCCCCTCCCCCCACTCTCTCTAAAGTAAATAAAAATAAATCTTCAAAAAAAAAAAAGGGGGAATGAAAGTCTTATACATGCTATAACATGGATGAGTCTTGAAAACTTTATGAGAAGTGAAATAAGCCAGACACCAAAGGACAAATATTGTATGATTCCACTTATATGAGTTTCTCAGAACAGACAAATTTAGGATGCCTGGGTGGCTCAGTTGGTTAAGCGACTGCCTTCGGCTCAGGTCATGATCCTGGAGTCCCTGGATCGAGTCCCGCATCGGGCTCCCTGCTCAGCAGGGAGTCTGCTTCTCCCTCTGACCCTCCCCCCTCTCATGTGCTCTCTCTCATTCTGTCTCTCTCAAATAAATAAATAAAATCTTTAAAAAAAAAAAAAAAAAAGAACAGACAAATTTATAGAAACAGAAAGTAGAAGGATGAGTTCCAGGAGCTAGGGGAAGGGAGCAGGGGAAGTTACTGTTCAATGGGTATAGAGTTTAGTCGAGGACGGTAACAATGTTCCGGAAATGGATGGTGGTAATGGTTGCACAACAGTGTGAATATCCTTAGTGTCACTGAATTATACACCCAAAGATGGTTAAAAGGGTAAATTTTATGTATATTTTGCCACCCCCCAAAAAGGTGGGGAAAAAAAATCCTGGCTATAATATTGTATAATAGGTCTGCAAGATGTTAGCACTGGGGGGGGGGGG
>NC_058405.1:174099273-174107295 GCF_002201575.2 Neomonachus schauinslandi | reverse complement strand
TTTTTTCCTACAGCTACGTGTGAATCTGCAATTATCTCAATATTTTTTTTAATTTTTTTTTTAAAGATTTTATTTATTTATTTGACAGAGAGAGAAATAGCGAGAGCAGGAACACAAGCAGGGGGAATGGGAGAGGGAGAAGCAGGCTTCTTGCTGAGCAGGGAGCCCGATGTGGGACTCGATCCCAGGACCCTGGGATCATGACCTGAGCCGAAGGCAGACGCTTAACGACTGAGCCACCCAGGCGCCCCAATTATCTCAATATTTAAAGTGGAGGGAAAAGATGGGTTTTATTGAATGGATATTATACTTCCATAACATTGATTAAAAAACACCACCCACCACCACCCGCCAGAGCTTCTGGAACCAAATGGCCTGGGCTTGAATCTGACTTTTACTAGTTCTGTGACACAAGCAAGTTTCCTAGGCCCTCAGTTTCCTTGCCTGGAAAGTGGGGATAATAAGAGTACTTACCCCAAAGAGTGTTTGTGAAGCGCAGGAAATGCACCTGCTTTTTAAATGGGTTTCCAAAATGTCACCGGCCACCGCCAATCCTTCGGCACCCCAGACGCATTTTCTGCTACTAACATCGCAGCCCCTGGTGGTTGGGTGCCCACACTTGCCCACACAACCTTTGGATTCAGCGCAGCTCAAACGGGAAATCTGTGAGGATGGGATAATGGGACGGTTGCACGCGATATCTCATAAAACAAAATGAGGAAACCATCAAACTGAACAAGAACAGCTTTTGTGACAGATGCTGGTGTTGGGGGAACAGCTGATTCAACCAAAGGCGGGGAGGCTCGCAATAGAGTCAGAAGGCCACGTCTGCACCTTCCAAGGACGTTACAAGCCCTGGGGTTTGAGTCTGTTGTCCATTGTCTAAATGTAAGACTTTTCTTGTGGGGCTCCATCTGTCTGTAGCATCGCTCTTAGTTTATCTGCTCACCTACGGCTTCTTGTGGGAGCAAAGAAAACACACAGGCAGGCATGTGGGCATTTGCCTGACCCACTCCAGGGTCTTTCAGTCTCCTGGACAGCAGGCAGTGCTTCCATTGGGTTCCCAGACCCTCCACCATCCCATCCTGAACCCTTGCAGTAGCTAAAACATTCCAAGCTCCCTGCCTCTCACCTCCAGGACTCTGCATATGCTGCTTCCTCCTCAAACATCCCCCACACCCTTTGCCTTCAGGATGCAGCTCTGGTGTGACCTCTTCCGGGAAGCCTTCTTTGATTTCTCCAGGCTCAGGCTGTGTGCTCCCTCAGCACAATGCCCTTCCCATGCAACTCAGCTGTGAGGCTGCTGTCAGGGATAGTGCAGTAGGGAATGGGCAGTTTCTGGGTGCTTGGGGAAGGAGAAAGACAGTGTACAGTCAAGCCTACTTTGGAAGTATCTAAAGCAGGAAGATGCCTCTTCCCTGTTCTGGGATCTGTCTCCAGAGAGCCACACCTGATCTGTTTATCAGAGTGAATTTACACATGTATTCGAGCCAGATGCCCTGAGTCCAAATCCTGGCTCTGCCACTAGCCAGTTGCATGGTCTTGGCCTTAACCTTTCCCTCATTTGTGAAATGGGTACAATAATAGAACTGACCTAGAAGGGGTGTTGTGAGAATCACATGAATTACCATATGTAGAGGGATTAAAATAATAAGGGCTATCTAGCATTTGCTCTTATATTATTGCTGTTCATTTCCCTCTGCCTCCCTGGGCTCCCACGCCAGGTCAAGTGCACATTTAACACTCTACTGTTGCATGTATACATTTCCTTCTTAGCTCTTTCCATGTTCTGCACTCACACATTCA
This sequence comes from Neomonachus schauinslandi, assembly GCF_002201575.2. Lineage (NCBI taxonomy): Eukaryota > Metazoa > Chordata > Mammalia > Carnivora > Phocidae > Neomonachus > Neomonachus schauinslandi. The sequence continues at coordinate 174,105,489 of NC_058405.1, read as the reverse complement.
TTCATGGGGTCCTTGACTAATGTCTCTTCTCTTCTAGGCTGACTGTGTGCCATGAGGGTAGGGCCGGGCGTTGATACTCCCACAGCAAGTCGCCAGATCCAAGGGAGCTCAGCAGAGGAAGGATCTCAGTGGGTCAGATGTCACAGCCCTTCCAGAGCATCGGGGACTGGAGATGACTCTCCAGATCTCTGTGGAGTGTTCTGGGTGCGCTGGGCTGAGCAGCTTTGGTTTCAGTTCTCCACACATGAAGTGAACTTGCCAGGGCCGGGGGGCCCTCTGCGACCCAGCCCTGCCTACCTCACGATGACTGAGCACACTAGTACTCCAGCCTTCCTGGCCTTCTGAGTGCAACATGCTCAAGAGCCCTTGCGCTTGCTGTTCCCTCTGCCTAGCATGCTTTTCCCACAGCTCTCCACAGGTCTGACTCCTTGGCATTCATTCAGGTCCCAGTTCAACTGAGAGGCCAGGAAGGCCCTCCCTGAAATCTCCACCCTCAACCCTTCAATCCTGAGTCACTGTCTACCCATGACTTTACTTTTTTTTCCCCATAAAATTCCGAAATTGCACATATGAAATGATTTTTTGTGTTGACTATCTCCCCGTGCAACCAGTAAGCATTGTGAGGACAGGAACTTTGTCCTGTCACTGCCGATCTCCCACTGCCCAGAAGGATCCTGGCACATGGAAGGGACCCCCATATTTGTTGAGCTGAGTGCCAGGTTGAATGGAGAGACCTTACCCTCTGAGAGAGCTGCTGCCGTCCAATATGGCAGCCACTGGCCACATGTGGCCAGATTAAAAGTAAAATTAAGGTAAAACTCCAATTCCTCAGTCATATGAACCACAATTTCTAGCACTCAGTGGCCACATATGACTAGTGGCTACCATATTGGACATAGCAGATACAGACCATTTCCATCACTGCGGGAAGATCTGTGGCATCCAGTTGCTCTAGACCAGAAACACACGTTGCGCTTTCCTACCTTTACTCTTTCTTGGAGATGTGGAGATCGGAAGAGGCTGCTGCCGTCCAATATGGCAACAGAGATGTTCAATGCAGCACTGTTTATAGTGGAGGAATGGAGCCTGCACCCCCTTTACCAGCTGTCCTGGAGAAGCTTGCCTAATATTTGCTGATGAGCCGTGGCCAGCCCTGGGCAGAAACAAAGCCACTGGCCAGATTGACATTGTACAAGGAGCCTAAAGGAGCCGATGATCTCCTGCCTATCCTTTTTTTCTCAGGGAGCCGGTAACTGGGGACCCTGCATGCAGTTTGGGGGTTCCTGTGTGTCACTGGAAAAGGAGGTAGAGTGTGAGAACTGGCCGCCCACGTGTTTTGGGAGGCTTCGGAGGTGATGAGCGAGGCCAGTGGGGATCCAGATCCCCCACCAGCCCCTGCTCTTTTTCTTGGTTGGGGGATGGGGGTGGGGTGGAAGCAGGGTAATTTGGCTTATGCTTAGTGGCACCCAGAAGCCCTGCCCCTCTATCCCTACTAACCTAGTGACCGAGAGTGTGGGTTTCGGCATCAACGTCCAGGTTTGACTCCTGCTTGTTACGTACTAACTCTGTGAGTTACTTAACCTTTCCGCGCCTCTATTTGCTTATCCGTAAAATAGGACTGTTGATTACAGCATCTTGGAAGAAGCGTGAAATTCGCTGGATAAACTCTGTTAACAGTTCCTCTTTTTAGCCAAGACACAAGACTCTGGCCAGGGAAGGTTCCCGCGCCCACAGCAGAACCGCGGGGGTGGGGCCCATTTATTCCCCAAAGAACCCGCAGCTCGGAAGGCGCGCCTCGGGGGTAAGTCCCTCTGGTTCCCCGCTGCGTCCCCGGCGCCGCCCCGGCTTCCTGCCCGGTCCCCGCATGCCGCGCGGGGCCGGCCCTAGTGCGGCGGCCGCTGGGGGTCCAGCGAGCGGAAGGGGCTGGGCCGGTGGGAGGAGCGCAAGGCGGGGGTCGGGGGGTGGTGCTTCGCGAAGGGGCCGAAGTACTCGGCGGCGAAGGTGACCACGTCTGGCGGCTGGCGCAGCAACAGGAAGAGCAGGAAGTCCGAGATGAGCGCCTGGGCCTCGGGGTGCTGCCGCAGATAGCTGGTGTGGCTGAGACGGAGCTCCTCCTGGCCGGGACCGAGCCTGAGCGGGACCCGGGAACCCGGGACCCCGCGCCCCAGGAGCACCCCCCGCCCCCTTCGCTCTAAGGAGCGCCTCCCAGCCATCGGGGTGTGCATTTCAAGCAGGCACAAAGAGGGATCAGTGCTGGTGGAATTTATGCTCGGGGGCGGGGCAGGGGGGAAATGGGGACCCCAGGCTGGCTGCAGTCTCTCCTCACCTTCCGGTCCAGGAACCTCGAGTAGAGTTCCATATCCTCCTCCCACACCAGAGGCTTCTTCTCAAATGCGGGGCTAGGCTCAGTCTCATCTGGGTGCGGAGGGAAGGAAGGCTGCACACCCTCACCCCAGAACCTTCCCCAGATACAGAGGGATGCCCAAGAATACTCAAATTGCCGTCACGGGTAGAGCCCCAGGGTTCGGCTCAGTTGCTGGAAGGGGTTCCCTGCAAAATGATCCTCCCCTAATTGCCTTGGGGTCAGGGGCTGGAGGGCAAAACTTCTCCATCTCTACTCAGTCCGGCCTCTGCACGCTGGAAGGTCCCAGGTTTTCCCACCTCTCCTTCACTCTGCGCCAGCCAGAGGCTTCACTCACCCTTCTCCCTCAAGACAGGCATCTGGGTGATCGTGCAGTACCCGGGGGAACCCACCTGGATTCTCTTGGCCAGGTGCCTGGAATACAACACAAGTGTGAGAGTGGCAGTCTTCCCAGACCAGCCCACTCCCCTGAGAGCCGTCCAGGGGGCTTCCCTTTGCTCTTGCTTCCCCAACACTGCTTATCTCTGAGTTCCAGGGTCCCCAAATAACAGCCCCTGCTTTTCAAACTGGGTCTTGTCCATGCCCTTGGAGATGTGTGCTGGTGTGCACTAAAAAAATCATGAGCCTCCAGCTATGTGACACCCAAAATCGAAACAACGTGCTAAGTTATCAAATAAGGAAAGCCAACAATGTTCCAATTACTTTTTCCTCAGTGTAATGATTATATCAATACCTCTTTGGAAATTTCTTTTCTTTTTTTTTTTAAAGATTTTATTTATTTATTTATTTGAGAGAGAGAGAGCGCACATGAGAGGGGGAGGGCCAGAGGGAGAAGCAGACCCCCTGCTGAGCAGGGAGCCCGATATGGGACTCGATCCCGGGACTCCAGGATCATGACCTGAGCCGAAGGCAGTCGCTTAACCAACTGAGTCACCCAGGTGCCCCTGGAAATTTCAAGAAACAAATTCTTCCTCCCTCCCTCCCCAATTCTCTCATGATTTGGGTGGGGCCTGTGTCCCGCTGGTGACAGCTTGGCCGTGTGCCAGGATGTCCCTCCCTCCCCCCCAACGCACATTTGATTCTATCAAGTGTCAAGTTGTTCAGACCTCGGTGCTTTTTGGTATTATACCCAGCTGTGGCAGCTGCTTAGCTACTGTGCCTTAGGCTTGGGGGGTCAGCATTGACTTTCTGAGCCGTTCAGGGCTCCTTGGTGAGGTTTGGGAGTTACAGTACGCATCAGGTGAAGGCATCGGGCCCGGATTGGGCACGGTATGAATCAGGAGTAAATATGTGAAGAAAGAGTGAATGATGTGGATCAAGCAAGGGGGCACTCTTCCTGGTGGTGTCCCCAGGGACAGTAGTCTCCCTTTGCCCCATGCCCGCCCCCAGGACCCAGCACCCAGGCTTATGTTGCACACTGTCAGTAGCTCACCCATCCGAGAGCAGGTAGAACTGGCAGGAATTGCGGATGCCTTTAACTGAGTGGACAGTCTGCTCCACGATGAACACTTCCACCTGCTGGCGGCCGACCTGGATCTTCTGGAAGCCCAGATCTTGCTGGCAGCGGCCAAGATAGAGGGAGGGAGGTGAGGTGGATGCCCACCAGGATCTCCCCCAAATCTCACCCCAGCCCTTTTCTCCATCTTGCCGCTTCATTCTTTATCAGTGATAAGCAACCTTCGGCTGTCCAAGCCCTCAGCCGCCACAGGATTTGAGTTGCACCCCCAAGTTAAGTGGGGGTCCCCTCATAGAAAGCCAGTTCCATGCTGCTTATGCCCCAACCCTCCCCTCATCATCTTGATGACCAAGTGCTTCTGGTTGGCAGATTCAGTTACAGGGATGAGGATCAACCAAGGTGTGAGCCTGGGGGGCAGGGAGCATGGGGGGGGGCAGCGATGCTCTGAGGAGGGGGCTAGATTGCCACCTGTGGCCTCCTCAGGCCCCTGCTGCTGCAGGCACGCTGCCCTGTTGTTGTTAGAACGTAAACCCCTAGAGCAGCTGTGGCCGCAGGTGGAAAAGGGCTAATACAGACATGTGTTTCAAAAGAAGATGGGGGAAGTGACATGGGCCTGTTTGTGTCAAACACATTGCCGTTTGTCGTGTTTGTGATAGAAAAGACTAGAATGTCATTTACAAAGTTGGTCAAATCAGCCCCCAAAATGTGTGTTTAGAGGCATGGCTTTAAAATCTCACATTGCAGGAAGTCCTAGGTATGTTGATTATGAAGTTTTAGCCACAAGAAAAGTAAAAACAAAAAACAAAAAACAAAAACAAAAACGGAACACCTTTCAGGTCTGAGACATAATAAAAGAACATAATAAAAGTGCCATTGGAAATGGTGCATTTCCTGATGTTAAAAAAATCTGTCTTTAAAAGCAGCCCTCTGCTATGTTTATTTTTCCTGGACTGACTTCTGGGCAAAAAACATTGCTTCTCAACTGCTCCCCGCTTTGGTTCCTCTTTTTCCCACCACCTGCCCCCCACGTGATCTTCCAACACATGAAGTCTTGCCTTCTCCTGCCCTTGGAAGTCCCACCCCCGGGGCCCCAGCTCACCCGCTCTTCCACCCCAAAGCTGTCTTTTCTCCCACCTCAGCGGCCCCCGTAGTGCCCCTTCTGTTTTTCCCCAGGCCAAGTCCCCCACCCAGGGAGAGCCCTCACGTAAGTAGAGTAGCAGAATTTGCCCTCCATGTCCAAGGCCAGGAAACGGGCGCTGCTAGGCACGGTCTGGCGCCAGGCCATCACCCTCAGCAACACCAGGTTGGCAGCCTCAGAGATGAAGCCCATGGTTGAGCTCCCCGGGACAAAAGTCACTTCTGTCTTGACTTCCTGTTCAGGAAAAATCTGGGTCAGGGACATCGATCTGGGAAGGGGTGGGGAGGACGGGGAAGCCAGGTATTGGGCACATATAGGGTCCTTGCTGAGTCCCCATGCCAGGCTCCCGGCCTGACACAATCTGGCCCCTGCTCTTGGCTTCGGAGAGGATGTGGGGCACGGCCCCTACCTGTCTCTCACCCTTACCTCACCCTCCTTGACCCTTCTGGTCACGGCCAGCTGGTCGTCCTGCTTCACCAAACTCATCTTCCGCTCCATGGGGAGGACTCTGAACTAAGGGCCAGAGCACGGAGGGGAGAAGCGGGAGCTTAAACAGCAACCCCCACAGGTCACCTTGCCCCTTCTCCTTTAGAAATGAGAAAACTGAGGGAAGTTTGGATAGAAATCTTCCCTTTGTAGTGAAGTTCAAGAACAGAAGGCGTATTATGGTGTAATATAAAGGTAAAAAGCAAATGCCCTCAGAATACAGGTTTTAAAAGATGGGAATGGTTTCTGTGGGAAGGTTCTTAGGCATGAGTGCTTTCCAATGTGTAACACTGATCACGTTCCAGAAGTTAGTGAGGTGGCTGGGGCTGGGTGTGGGAGGCACAGAGCAGGAGAATTTGGAGGTGAGGGGGTGACAGGCCCTTGGGAAAGGCCAGGCTCTGGGAAAGGCTGGCCTGCATGGCCCTCCGGGAGATGCTGGGCTCTCAGCCTGGAGAAGGTCCCGGGTGGACTGGACCCAGGGATCGTGTATTAGGAGAAGGTCACGAGAAGCAACCTGCTGCCCCGGATGGATTGGTTTCCAGGTTATGTGTGGTGGGGACTGCAGGGTAACTTGGAGAGAGTCGGGGGTGACATTCCACTGAGCCCCTCCATTCTTCCCTCCCTCCCTCCCAGGGTCTCCACTCTCTCACCCTGGTTTGGGGTCCAGGCTGGGGGCCCCAGGAGGTACCTTGATGAACTCCTGACTATGTTGCTCCATGATATGCAGGTTCCATGAGAGGTAGCCTGGGGCAGGAGGAGAATGCTGCTGTCCCA
>NC_058405.1:173963662-174099263 GCF_002201575.2 Neomonachus schauinslandi | reverse complement strand
GTGGGAGGGAGGGGAGGAAGGATGGAGGTGAAGCATCAGGCAGCAAGAACTCTACCCAGGAGGGAGTTTCCGCAGAGCATTTTGTCCATGAAGCCGCGGCTAAAGGCGTGCACGAGGAGGCAGTGCGACCTCACACCAGATTCGTCTGTGTATTTCCCTGTTTGCACCTCAATGATCAGCTCTCCCTGAGGCTCCCCTGTGTCCGAGACCATGGCCAGAGTCTCGGAGAATAGCAGCATCTGCAGCTCCTCCTGCTCTGGGGGTGGGGTGGGGGTCCCATGGGCGCAGATAAAGCCCCAGCTCCTGGGCCTCGGCTCTCTGACCCTCCCCCCAGCAGGGTCCCACCCACCCCTTCTTCATCCCCCGGGTCCCAGGCAGCTCCTGGCTCCCTTCCCTTGGCCTGTACAACAGCCAGCAGGTGAAGACCTCGCCACCACCCCCAGTCCCCATGTCCTTGGGGTCTTCCCTTGACAATTATCAACAAATAGGGGCGCCTGGGTGGCTCAGTCGGTTAAGTGTCTGCCTTCTGTTCAGGGCCTGATCTCAGGGTCCTGGGATCGAGCCCTGCATGGGGCTCTCTGCTTATTGGGGATCTGCTTCTCCCTCTCCCTCTGTGCTCTCTCTCAAATAAATAAATAAATCTTTTATTTTTTATTTATTTTTTTAAAGATTCATTTATTTATTATTTTAGAGAGAGAGAGAGCACGAGCACATGAGCAGGGGGAGGGGAGGGGCAGAGGGAGAGGGAGAGAGAATCTCAAGCAGACTCCCTGCTGAGCAGGGAGCCCTATGTGGGGATCAGTCTCAGGACTCTGAGATCATAACCTGAACCAAAACCAAGAGTCAGACGCTTAACTGACTGAGCCACCCAGGTGCCCCAAATAAATAAATCTTTAAAAACAATTATCAGGGGCGCCTGGGTGGCTCAGTCGTTAAGCGTCTGCCTTCGGCTCAGGTCATGATCGCAGGGTCCTGGGATCGAGCCCCGCATCAGGCTCCCTGCTCCACGGGAAGCCTGCTTCTCCCTCTCCCACTCCCCCTCCTTGTGTTCTGTCTCTCTCTGTCAAATAAATAAATAAAATCTTAAAAAAAAAAGCAATTATCAAAAATAAATAAATACATAAATAAAAAGTAAAAACAATTATCGGGGCGCCTGGGTGGCTCAGGCGGTTAAGTATCTGCCTTTGGCTCAGGTCATGATCTCAGGGTCCTGGGATCCAGCCCATGTCAGGCTCCCTGCTCAGCGGGGGGTCTGCTTCCCCCTCTCCCCCCTGCTCGTGCTGTCTCTCATTATTTGTCTCTCTCTCTCTTAAAAAAAATACACAAAAAACAAAAAACCTTTCTGTATTAAGAAAATATATCTATCGGGGCGCCTGGGTGGCTCAGTTGGTTAAACGACTGCCTTCGGCTCAGGTCATGATCCTGGAGTCCCGCATCGGGCTCGCTGCTCGGCGGGGAGTCTGCTTCTCCCTCTGACCCTCCTCCCTCTCATGCTCTCTGTCTCTCATTCTCTCTCTCTCAAATAAATAAATTAAAAATCTTAAAAAATATCTATCTATCTATCATCTATCTATCTATCTATCTATCTATCTATCTATCTATCTATCTATCAATAGGCCTCGAACCCTTTCTGCGTCCCAGGGGAATCAAGGCTGAGAGAGACGGGGCCAGGTCTGGGCCTTCTGTCTTCCCTCCCCTTCACATCTGTGCTCCCCATGCCCCCACTGTCCAGGCTCACTGAGGTTGCTGAGGAAGTGGATGGCTTCAGCATTGGCCTTTGGGGCTGGCAGACTCTCTTGGGCTGAGGGCTGGTGGTCCTTGGCTTTGGGGCCTAGAGAGGGAGGAGAGGCTGAGATGGCAACCTTGGGGAGAGGGACAGGGGTGGGACAGGGGTCCCCAAAGCAGAATCCCCCAAGGCCACCCCAAGGAGGATTGTGAGGGAGAAGAGGGGAAGATTCCTCTTCAATTTCCTGTCCCAGCAGCCCTGTTCCCACCTGTGGATTGAAGTTTAGAGGACATGCTGCCGGCCTTCTGCTACCCCGGCTATGTCCAGCTGTCTCCATGGCAACCGGCAGCCAGCTACCGCCTCTTAAAGGGCCATCAACACACCTCACAAAACACCCAGACCTTGGAGGCAATGGTAGGAACTGTGCGCTTTGGACCTGCAGAGGGAGCATTTGACATGGCAGGGGGATGACATGGGTCATTAGAATGACCTTAGGGAGCTCCTGGCTGGCTCAGTCGGAGGAGCATGTGACTCTTGATCTCGGGATCATGCGTTTGATCCCCATGTTGGGTGTAGAGATTACTAAATAATAATAATAATAATAATAATAAACTTAAAAAAAAGTGACCTTGAAAGTTGTGGCCCTGAGTCAGACGTGGCCTCACACGTGTAGAACCCATTGGGAGCCACGTGTATAGGACCACATGTGAGAGTGATGCTGGTAACAATGACAATCCCAGCAAACCCTGCAGCCATGCTTACCGTAGGCCCGCACTGTTCTGGAGGGCTGCACACACGTGATCTCATTCAGTATTCAGACCAACCCTGCGAGCAGGTCCTTTTTTTCCCTGCACTTTATGACTGAGAAACCTGAGGCACCAAGAGGTTAAATGTCTTCCCAGGGTCACGCAGCTGATACAGTTGACCCTTGAACAGCATGGGTTTGGGCTGCCTGGGTCCACTTATATGCGGATGTTTTTCGGTAAATATGGTACAGTACTGTAAATGTCTTTTCCTTATGATTTCTTTATTTTTTTTAAGGATTTTATTTATTTATTTAGAGAGGGGAGGGGCGGGGGAGAGGGAGAGAGAGAATCTCAAGCAGACAGGGGACTCAATCCGACGACCCTGAGATCATGACCTGAGCTGAAATCAAGAGTCCGATGCTTAACCGACTGAGCCACTCAGGCAACCCTCTTCTTTATGACTTCTTAATAACATTTTCTCTCTCTTACTTTATTGGTAGAACACCGTATATAATAATAGAATATACAAAATACGTGTTAATCAACTGTTTTATGTTCTGTAAGACTTTGATCAATAGTAGGCTATTAGTAGTTAAATTTGGGGGGAGTCAAAGTTATACCTGGCTTTTCTTTCTTTTTTAAAATTTTTTCTCTTTTTTTTCTTTAAACACAATGTTCAGTTTTATTTTTTAAGTTTATTTATTTAAGTGATGTCTACACCCAGTGTGGGGCTCTAACTCATGATCCCAAGATCAAGAGTCACATGCTCCTCCCACTGAACCAGCCAGGTGCCCCTATGCCCAGATTTTCAACCGTGTCTGAAAGGGGGGAGTGTTGGCATGCCTAACCCCCATGTTGTTCAAGGGGCAACTGTAATTGGCAGAGCCAGGACTCAACTCAAGCCAGTCTGGCTCCTAGAGATAATTCAAAGAAAAATGAAGCAGCAAATAGACAATACATTGAATCCAAACAAGCAGCTCCACAGCATGGGTAGTAATCAGTACCAAAGACGAAAACTGAATTATGATAGGACTCAAACCCCAGGCTGTGGGCTATCTGGTCCCCACCTTGTAAGTTTTCAAGTCTGCATCATAGTGGCTATTAAAAGGGGCTCAGCCCAACAGAGTAACAAAAAAAGAAAACTCTTGTCCAAAAACCTCAATCACTGAAGGAGCTGCCCCCCAGCCCCCATCATAGCCCTCAGGAAGGTAATCTTCCAATGTCTTCTCATCAGGTAATTATCTATCAACTTTGGGAAGATTTAGAATTATGTGTAGAATTGCTTGAGACAATCGAACTAAAAATATTAATTTTTGTGTGTGTCATATTGTGCATATTTGGTATTTCAAGTTCTTTAATTTGGCGTGGAAGCATGCTTAAAAGATAAGTCTTGAGGGACACTTGGGTGGCTCAGGCAGTTAAGCGTCTGACTTCAGCTCAGGTAACGATCCCAGGGTCCTGGAATGGAGCCCCCCATTGGGCTCCCTGCTCAGCGGGGAGCCTGCTTCTCCTTCTCCCTCTGACCACCCCTCTCCCCCACTCATACTCTCGCCCTCTCTCTCTCCCAAATGAATAAATAAAAAATCTTAAAAAAAATAAAAATAAAAAAAGAGAAGTCTTGAGATTCTAATTTACATCAGGCAGTTGAATGGCACCTGGCTGGCTCAGTCGTAAGAGGGTGGAACTCTTGATCTTGGTGCTTGGGGGTTCAAGCCCCATTTTGGGTATAGAGATTACTTAAAAAAAAATAAGTAAAACAAAATCTTTAAAAATTAATAAATTAGGCAGTTGAATAATTGATTTAAACTGAACTCTGAAGTTAAATGCTTACTGGAATTGTAAGTAGAACCAAAACATTTTTTTTAATCTTAAAATTAAAAAAATAAAATAAAATAAAAACCTTGAAATTTGCTTTATTTATTTATTTATTTATTTATTTATTTATTTATTTATAAGTAGGCTCCACACCCAGCATGGAGCTCAATGCGATTAAGACCTGAGCGGATATCAAGAGTTGGACACTCAACCGGGCCACCCAGGTGCCCCCAAATTTACTGTATTTATATGTTTACTTTTAGTAGATTGCAGCTAAAGTACTTGGGAGGCCGGTTTCTTTTTTTTTAAGATAATTGAATTATTTTTATTTTGCTTTACTTTTTTCCAGCTTTATGAGATATAATTGACATGTAACAATCAATTCCTTTTAAAAAGGAGGTAGAAGGTCTGGGATGAATAAATACAACATAAACTACCTAGAGCAGTTGCAATTTTTTTTTTTAAGATTTTATTTATTTATTCATGAGATACAGAGAGAGAGAGAGAGAGGCAGAGGCAGAGGGAGAAGCAGGGTCCCTGCGGAGCAGGGAGCCCGATGCGGGACTCGATCCCAGGACGCTGGGATCATGACCTGAGCCGAAGGCAGATGCTTAACCGACTGAGCCACCCAGGCATCCCAGCAGTTGCAATTTTGAAAAGAGGACCAATTATTAATCAAAGCCCCCTTAAAAGTTATTATTAACATTTACTGGATTTATGATTAAAATATGACGGGTAAATTGAACTTAAAAGTTTTAAAAATGTTTATGTTTTAAAATTTGCAATTTAAGAAACCGAGTATTAGTTTTTAAAATTTTATTTATTATTACTATTTTTTTAGTAAGCTCTATGCCCACTGTGGGGCTTGAACTCATGACCTCAAGATCAAGAGTCGCATGCCCTATGCACTAAGCCAGCCAGGTGCCCCCTAATTTTATTTACTTTTTAAATTTTATTTTGAGTATTAATTTTTAAAAGCCAAAGTGAATTCTGAAGAAGCCTTTCTCTGCACGTGAGAGACTGTCAATGGCATTAAGAAAACTCACAACTACTTTAAGAGGTAGTTTGTTAGTTCCTCAAAAAGTTAAATGCGGAGTTACTATATGACTCAGCAATTCCACTCCTAGGTCTATACCCAAGAGAACTGAAAACATCTGTCTGCACAAAAACCTGTACACAGATGTTCATAGAACCATAGCATCATTATTCATGATAGCCAGAAAGTGGAAAGACCCCATATGTCTGTCAACTGACTCACGGCTAAACAAAATGTGATGTATATACACACAATGCAATATTATTCAACCGTAAGAAGAGTAAAGTACTGACAGGTGTCAGAATATGAGACTTGAGAACAGGCCTAGTGAGAGGAGCTGGTCACAAAAGACCACGTATTGTCTGATGCCACGTAATGTGATTTGCGTAAACCTGTGGGGACAGAAAGCCTGGTGTGGGTATGCAGAGGCACAGAGTGACAACAAATGGGCACTGGCTTTCTTTTTGGGATAATTGTAAATGTTCTAAAGTTAGATTGTGGGGCCCCTGGGTGGTGCAGATTAAGCGACTGACTCCTGGCTCAGGTCGTGATCTCAGGATCATGGAATCGAGCCCCATGTGGGGCTCCTCAATCAACACAGAGTCTGGGTTTCTCTTTCTCTCTCCCCCTCTGTCCCTCCCCCCCACCCCCAAACACGTGCTTTCTCTCTCTCTCTCAAATCAATCAATAAATCTTTTATTTATTTATTTTAAAGATTTTATTTATTTATTTGACAGAGAGAGACACAGTGAGAGAGGGAACACAAGCAGGGGGAGTGGGAGAGGGAGAAGCAGACTTCCTGCGAAGCAGGGAGCCCAATGGGGGGCTCGATCCCAGGACCCTGGGATCATGACCTGAGCCGAAGGCAGACGCTTAATGACTGAGCCACCCAGGTCCCCCAATAAATAAATCTTTAAAAAAAATAAAATTAGATTGTGACGGTCACAAAATAGTGCATATACTCAAAACCACTGAGTTGTACACTTTAAAAGGATGAATTTTGTGTTATGTAAATGACATCTCAATAAAGTTGTTAATAAAAGATAGATTTAAATAAGATCTACAAAAAGCAACCCCTATTGCTTTCATATGTAAATTATATAAAGGTGGAAAAAATATTTTTGATTATTAGGACAAAGTTGGAAAAAAAAGAAGCAAATTATGGCCTAGATGCTCTTTAAGGGGTGCCCATGTGGTTCCCTCCCTACTATGCACCCCCCTCCTGGCCTGAGGGCAGATTTGCTCCCAGAGCTCTTTACCCTTTAGAGTTTCCCCCCTCCCTCCTCCCCTGTCTTTGGTGAGGCCCCTGGAGCTGCACAGGACTCCCACCTGCGTGTCCACACAGGCTCCCATTCCTGAGAGCCCAGGTTCTTTCTCATCCCCCACCCTGGCCCCCCCAAGACCCCTTCCCGTTCGTGCTGGCTATTTCCTGCTAGGAGAGAAAGAAACGTGACAAAGTAGTTCACAGAAGGATCGACATCCAGTTTGTTAGTCCAATTTTTAAACCTCTGTAAGAGATCTGTTACAGACCCTTGTTACCATTCCCCCTTAGAGGCTGCTAGGCCAGGGGAGGGAAGCTCTGTAGCAAGTTGACCTACTAGCTGTGCGGCCATGTTGGGCAGGTTGGCCTCTCTGAACCTGTGACAGGCACAGCCAGTGTCCTCCCAGCCCCTGGGATCAGCACCTACAGAACCACAGCCACTAACGTGGAAAGGGCTCACGATGTGCCCAGCTCAGCAGGTATGAACTCACTCAATCCTCACAATCAGCTTCCACGGTGGTGCAAGCCATGCCCTCAGCGGATGCAGGAGAGACGGAGGCACAGAAAGATTAAGTAACTTGCCCAAGGTCACCCGGTTAATAAATGGAAAGCGTGGGGGCACCTGGGGGGCTCAGTTAAGCGTTTGCCTTCAGCTCAGGTCATGATCCCGGGGTCCTGGGATCAAGCCCCTATGTCGGGCTCCCTGCTCAGTGGGGAGCCTGCTTCTCCCTCTCCCTCTGCTGCTTCCCCCGGCTCGTGCTCTCTCTCTCTCTCTCTCTCTAATAAATAAATAAAATCTTAAAAAAAAATGGAAGTGTGGACCCCAACCCAGATGGGCTGTCTCCAGAGTCCATGTTCTTAATCAGTTTGTCCTACTGTGTCTGAGGGACTGGCCCTCGTTTATTAGTAACAGTAAGAGGAGAGAGAGGTGGCTGTTCACTGAACACCACTGTGCATCTCACTTAGTTCTCCCAGTTGCTCTAGAACGGGGCTCAGTGACATGAGATGCCTGACTGGCGTCACCCACGGTTAACCAGAGGCAGAACCTATATTCCTATCCAGACCCGTCCCTCTCCAAGTCCTCTCTCTGCCACCCTGTCCCATCTTATTATCAAACTATTATCCATCCATCCATCCATCCATCCATCATCATCATCTATCATCTATCATCTCCTTTTCTATTGGTTCTGTTCCTCCGAAGAACCCTAAGACAGATGTCTTTCTCTGCATCTTTTGTGGGGCTTTGCCTATAGTTAGGAACTCAGTAAGTGTAATTGCCTAGGGTTTACTGACCACCTGGGTTAGGTTCCCACCCACTTTCAAAGTCTCCGTGTGTGGCCAGGGCCTTGGAGGTCTAAGCCCACCCCCCCACACACAGGTAGGCACAGGGCTCCTCGCGATCACATGGCAGCTTCCCCGGTCTTTGTTCCTCCCTGGAACGCCTAAGGCTGACCATTTAGTGTCCTCCCTTTCTCCTTTCCTGCCCCTAGAGACAGTCTGTGATTCAGGAAAAAATGAACTGCTTGCTGGTTATTTTTAAAACTAGGTATTATTCAAATACCTTTGGGGCCACCTGTCTACCTCCATTTCTTCTATATAATGAGTTATAGCACCAGGAATCTGATGTAGCATTTTCCAAAGTGACTTCATATGCCCTTGCTCATCAGACTCTCCTAATAGCCTCTAATAAGTGGAATTGTTGGTGAACGTCAGTGATTTGGGGCCTTGCATCATTTCTGGTATCAGACCCCCTATTAGTCCGGGGGACATTTTCCACAGCCTCAGCGCACCTTTCAGTTGGGTCTGACACTGCCCTTCCAAGTGTGGTCATGTGACCTAACCTGGCTGGTGAGAGGGGCCCATTCCCCTAACTCCTGATTGGCTCAGGATTGGGCACATGACCCAAGCTGAACCAATGAAACTCAACCCTTGCAACTATTGGAGGTCCTGCTAGGTTTGATGAACCAACTAGTAGCCTGTAAGCCTAGAACTTACAGACTTGATCTTTCCACTGCAGGGAGAAAGCCTGGCAGAGAATGATACCAATGTAGAAGAAAGCTGAGCTGAATGATAAAATGGCCCTTTGAATCTGTGGATCCAGCGATACCTGCAGTCGCCAGGACATAATGTCCCACTTCTTAATTTCACCAGCTGATAAGTTTTCCTCTTGGTTTAAGTTCCTTACTGTTGAGTATGTCACTTGCACCTGAAAATGTTCTGACTCATTCAAGGTTGTCATCTCCACGGAAGGTGAAGAAACAGGTCAGGGAAGTGAAATTTGCCCAGGGTCACTTGGATGTTGCGTGACAGAGCTGGGAATGGAACCGAAGTCTCTGAGGCCAGTGACACCTGCTGTCTTGTAAGCAAAGGACAGATAGCCTGGTTATTGCTGGTCAGTGCCAGCACCACAGAAAGCATGGGCCATCATTCACAATAATGTCCCAGTGGGCTGATCACCTGAGGCTCTAGGAAAATGATTCACCAACCCTAGAGAACCATCACCAAACGCCCCTTGTAGCTGAGCATACCCAAAGAGACCTGGCCCTGGGGCTTGCCCATTCAAGATAGGAGTGACCCTGAGACAACCACAGAGCACAGAGAGCTGCCCTTCTTCTGGAAGGTGAGGACCATGGCCCCTTCCTCCACGCCCACCCTAAGTGCAGCCCTGATCCAGGAGAGCGGGGGCCATTGCCAAGGTTCCTTGCTTGGGGTGAGGGGCGCCTAGGAGGGTAGGCTGAATTGTGCCCAGGGTGGGAAAACTATGCCTTGGTCTGGCCCCAAGGAAATGTGGAATTAGGCCAGTGCTGCCCCATCTTCAGCCATATCAAGGCCACCTTTAAGAGTTCTGCTATGGGGTTCCCCGGGTGGCTCAGTCAGTTGAGCGGCTGGCTCTTGAGTTTGGCTCAGGTCATGATCTCAGGGTCGTGGAATCGAGCCCCGGGTTGGACTCTGTGCTCAGTGGGTAGTCTGCTTGAGATTCTCTCTCCCTTTCTCTCTGCACACATCCCCCACCCCACCACTCACGCTTTCTTTCTCTCAAATAAATAAATAAATCTTAAAAAAAAAAAAAAAAAGGAGTTCTGCCATGGCCCAGGGCCACCTTTACTTCATCCCTATTTCAATAAATATCTATAATTACTTTCATGAATTGAAAACTGCTTTCACTTTGTGGAAACAAAAGAAAAAAAGAAAACTGCCATCACTTGTCAAAAATATTGACCCCAGGGGCACCTGGGTGACTCAGGTGGTTGAGTGTCGGTTCAGGTCACGATCTGGGGGTGGTGGGATCAAGCCCCAAGTCAGGCTCCTCACTCAACGGGGAGTCTGCTTGTCCCTTTGCCTCCCTCTCTGCCCCTCCGCATGTACCTGTGTGCTCTCTCTAAAATAAATAATGAATTAAGAAAAAATATTGACCTCAAAGGTAGATACAATGAAAACAAAACCACAGTGTTAAAGTTTAACTCAAGATAGTTGGCCGACTAAGGTATGGACCCGGAGTCTGGCTCTGTTAAAGAGACGCATTGAAGAGAGGCTAGCGCCAGAGCCTTGGCCCTCAGGGCTATCCCTCTCCCCTGCGGCCAGGGGTGCACCTGTGCCTCCCAAGCTCTGGAAAACCCTGAGGTGAGCACGCTGTAACTCTGAGCAAGTGCACACGGGCCATGGGAGGGTGTATTTATAGCACTGTTTCCGGGCCAAGGCTCCTGGAGCGCAGGAGCTCCCAGTTAGCAGACTGGTAACTCAGACAGGAAAACGGAACCACCAGTAAAGATGATCTCACTGAGTGATCGAGCCCCAGTTAAATTATTCATTCATTCAAGATTTATTGAGCGCCTCCTGTGGGCCAGGCACCGTGCTGGGCGCAGAATTACAGAGATGCATAAGATACAGTCCATGCCCTGAAGGGTTCACAGTCTAGGAAGGGAGACAAACATGTAAACAAGTAACATACAGTGTGAGAAGTGCCACGAGGGAGAAGCATTTACAAAGAGCAGAGGTAGCCTGGAGGGTGAGGGGCATGGGGGTTGTCTTCCTGGATGAGGGGGCCTTTGAGGGGGGTTGTGAGAGATGAGTGGGTGTTTGCCAGGCAGACAAGGCCGGAGGAGCGGGGGAAAGGCATTCCAGTCTGAAGGAACAGCATGAGCAAAGGCACAGCGGCATGGAACTGCATGTCTCGGGGGGGCGGGGAACTCTATTCTGGAGGTATTGCTAGAGTTGGTACCAGAGGCCATGGCTGGGGACAGGGGCAGAGGCGGGATGATGAGGGGACACTGAGGGCAGGGGGTATCTCGGAGGCTCACCAGAGGCGAGCAGAGCCCGAGGGAAAGCTTGAACACAGGAAGAGAAGGCTCCCAGCTGACCCGAGGTATGCTTGCTCGAGGACCTTAGGGATCCTCTCTGTGGCCCTGAAGGGACCTGGACCAGAGACCAGAGGAGAGGCTGAGCTGGGTTTCAGACCTGGGGTCCTGGAGGCCACCACTCACTCAAGAGCTGACAGCTCTCTGCTCCCAGACTTCTGATTTCTGCACTCTGCTGAGTAGACCCCTTTCCCCAGCCAGGATGGGACCAAGGATCGAACGAGAAATGACATGGGGATGTTCTTGGCAAACCGCAGAGGGCCAGAGGAATGGCTTCGTAACTAAAAGAGGAGAGGGCCTGAGGGTAAAGCAGGAGTTAGAACAAGGCAGAAGTTCCTAAGAACAAGGGCCATCAGGAGAAAACCGCTGTGGCTGGGTGGAGGATGGCTCTCTGCCCCCTGGGAAGGGGGGTCCTTTGGGCCCCGCCTGTGGGGCTGCAGTCCCAGCTCCCAGTGTCTCCTCAGCCTGAGGGTGCTGTTTCTGTGGCAACCAGGACCCTCCCTCTTCCAGGCTGCAGGGGAGTCACTGAGGCTGAGACTGCCCAGACACGCAGACGTCCAGCCCTTTCATCTTTCCCAGAAATGGCTCTGTTTAAAAAATGCCTTCATGGTGGCGGGGGGGACACAGGGGGGAGGCTTGGGGAGGAGGGCCAGTGTCTCAGGACACCGGAGCCCAGCTACCCCTCTGAGTGACCACTTTTCCAAGGCACCACACCTCAGGCCACTCTGGGGGACCTGAGTGTCTTTCCCAAGCCTGGAAGGGAAAAGGGCGGAAAGGTCTCAACCCGCTCACGACTCCTGCTGGCCTGGGTTCAGGGGCTGCAGCGAGTGAGGCCTCCTGAGGGAGCGGCGACCAGCACTCTCTGCTTCCTCACCAGGGGCAGGAGCGGGACCAGGGAGGAGGCACCCTCCCAGCTGGGTCTGGAGATGTCCCAGACCCTTTCCTCTCGCCCTGGATGACTCAGCCTACCCTGCCCCCCCCATGGGATCTCCGAGCCTTTGACCAGCCTCCATCCTCTTGGTCTCATGGCCTCGTCCCCTCCGTCCCCTCGTCCCTCCTCCCCCCGACAGTGCTGGGGCCTGAGGCCCACTGTGGGCGCCGATGAGGTGGTGGTGGCAGCAATGAGGGGGATGGTGTGGTGCGGGTGATGGGGGGGGGGCCTCCCCGCCGTGGGGGGCGGGCTGTGGTAGGCTGGGGGCTGTCACTTGCTCTTGTGCAGGTCCTTCAGCTGGCGGAGCTTCTCCAGGAGCTGGGCCCGGGAGCAGCCGTCGTCCCGGGTGGGACCCGGGCCTGGCCCCAGAGCCTCCTGCAGCACCAGACAGTGCGTCCTCAGGAAGGGGTTGTAGGAACGCTCTTCTCCCAGGGTGGACGGGCACTGTGGGACGAGAGGCACCGGTTTGGCGGAGAGTCTGGAAGCCTCCCTGTCCCCTCCCATCTCAGGGGCCAGGGGGCCTCCCTTGAAGGCCTGTGTACCAAACATGTCGGGGCTCTAGGGATGGGTCTGCAGGCCGCAGCTCAGCATGGAGCGGCTCCTGCTGGGAGTGCCCTGGGCACCGCCCACCCCGGGGCTGGACCCCAGGCCCCGCCCCGCACCGTGCTCTTGCGCTCCATTCGCTGCCTCTGGACCCACTGCATCTTCCTCTCCCGGGCCAGGTTCTCGGGCTCCACCACACCTGCAAAGCCCAGGTTCTCTTCTGCGTACTCGTGACCTAAGGACCACCGGGGGGGTGGGGGTGGGGGCCAAGATGCAGGACACAGAGAGAGGGGTGGTGTGGTCAGAAAAAGCCCTCCGGCTACCTGACGACCAGGGGGAGGGCTAGCACTGCCGGGAAAGCCCCAACCACACGGGGCTGCTTCTCTAAATGTGGGCACAGGTCAGCCACGAGCGAAGGGGCCGAAGCGGTTCAGGGGCAAAACCGCCAGACCTGGAGCTGGGAGCCCCGCATCCTAGCCCTGACTCCGCCCCTGCCCAGCTGTGCAACCTCAGCCAAGTCATGGCATCTCTCTGAGACGCAGTTTTGTCATCTGACAAGTGGGAAAAATAATGCTCCTAGAACACAGATGTGTTCCCGGTGCCTAGGACAGAGCCTGGTATGCGTTTGGCATTCAATCAAGTATTTGTCAAATGAGTGGATGGATAAATATACGTTCCGAAGAGTTGCTGCCATCTCAGCGATGTGTTTGAGGAACTATGGCTATCCAATGTTCGTGGATGTATGTAGGGACATGCAGTGTCTGGACGCCTGGACGGACAGATGTGCCACATACATGCATGGGGATGGATGCACACGCAATGTGGGCTATGGATGCATGCAGTGGATACGTGCAGAGCGGATTTACTGACTTCTCTGATAAGCAAAGGCTGTTTTCTGTTCTCGGCTCTGGCTATAAAATATCAGCCATCTCTCTGGGATGCACTGGGGCCTGCAGGGCTCCCAAGAGGCCGAGGGCTGGCTGTCAGGGGCAGTTGGCGTGGGAAGCAGAGGCATTCAGAGCCAGAACTCCAGAATGAAGGGGGCTCTGCCCTCACGGCTAGAGTTGGCTCCAGAGCTGGAGTGGTGTCCCCTCTGGGCCAGCAGCTGGGGCGGCTGGGACTCCAGGGGAGTGAGGGAGGAGTGGGAGGGGGACCTCACCAGGCCACAGCAGAGTGTCATCCCCCAGCCCCAGCACCGTGTCCAGGGAGCTCAGCATCGTCTCTGCGGTGCCCTCAAAGGTCCGTCCTGGTGAGGGGCAGTGGGTGTGTTACAAGGTAGAAGAACACAGCTCAGTCTAAGGTACATGGAGGGGGGTGGGGACCAGCGTGCATAGCTGGGGCTGGCCACCAGGCCTCAACCTGGCCCCTGCCACACTCACCCCCCAGGCCTCTACGTCCTCCTTCCCACTGGTTGCTGAGCCCACAGTCACTCCCCAACCAAGCCTGTGGGAAGGCCCGCATTGCACATATTGACGCGTGGATGGAGAGGGGGATGGAATCTTCAGGCTGAGTGCCCAGGGCCCCAGGCACAGTTGGTGTGGGGTGGCTCTTTTCCACGGAGCACTTCTTTCTTTGCCTGGGCTGCCCTCTGAGACTCCGCGCAGCCTGGGACCGTGATCCTCCCCTACCCACGGGTCACCCTCTCATTCGGCGCTTCTCCACTTTTTGCAACCTAGTCTCTCCAGGTACTGAAGAACTAGGTAGGCTCTACCCAGTGGAAACAAACGCCCTGCCAGGTCTGTACTCAGTTGCAAGCATTGTCTCATTCTGTGCATCCCCTGTGGGGGAGTCGTGAGGGTGTTCAAAACAATGGGCTAACGCGACGGGAGTAACAGCAAGGCAGTGTCTGCACTGAAAGCAAAGTTTTCGTGCACTGCATGCGGCTGTGCTGTCCTTGGGTCTCTGCCCTGACCCCTACCCCCCACTCCTGCTTCCCTTTTTGGGAGGAACTCACCACAGCCAGAGAGGAAGAGCAGGTCCCCTGAGAAGAGGCAGGAGGGACCCTTGTAGGGCTCCCCATCCAGCAGGTAGACCAGATGGCCTTGCGTGTGGCCAGGAGTGGCCAGAGCCTGGATCTGAAGCCGTCCCACGCTAACCACATCTTGATGACACAGGGGACTGAGAAGCAAGGCAGTAGGGGAGAGAAGGTGCTAGAGCTTGGGCCGTGCTGATCCTTGCCCTACCCGAGGCCCAAGGGGCTGGGTGATTTGAAGGAGGCAGGGACATGCAGTGTCTGGACGGAGCCTTACTGTTTGCCCTGCTCAGTCCTCAGGTCCAAGAGGGAGAAGGGGACAGACACACCCCACACCAGACAGGGAAGGCACTGACAGTGCCCAGGGCTTCAGATCCAAACCCTCGCCTCTCCCTCTCTTGGGGACCATGGCTGGGTGAGTTGGGGGGTGGGCTGTGATATGCCCTCTAAGGGCCACGAAGGGCTTCAGCAAAGATCCAACTGCTGGCAGTCCTGCAATAGTCGACTGCACGATGGGGTGTGGGAAAGGGGGCACGGAAGGCCCACCCACCCCGGGTCAGGGACTTACTGGGTGAGGTAGGGGATGCCGTCCTGAGGGCTCCCATACACCCGACAGTCCTGGTGCCGCCGGCGGAGGTCACGGTTTCCTCCACTGTGGTCCCTGGAGGATGGCAGAGACAGGCAGGGACTCTGAGGGGCAATAGTACTAGGCCTCTTTGCCTTCCTCGTTCCAGATCTCCAGGCCTTTGAGCCCTGAGCCCTAGGCTTCTGAACTGAGCCAAGCTGTCCACACCTCTAGGCCTTTGTTCGAGCTGCTCCCCTGCTCTCAGTGTCATCCCCACGACTTGCCACCCCTCCCCTCCATCGCCCAGCCAGTGCCGACTGATCTTTCTGGACTCTCTCAGCTCCAGGGTCATCAGCGTCTAATCCCTCCAAGTGGATCTGGTCACACTTCACCAAGGGCCTCCACCTCGTGTACTTTGTGCCAACTGCCACCTAAATGTTTGTCATTGTTGTACACTGTCACACAGGCTGTCTCCCCTACCGACTATAATCTCCTTGAGGAAAGAACTCACAGGGTTTGCCCATGTCCTGAGCACACTGGGCATCTAATACATGCCCAAGGAACGAAAGATAAATGCCTGCCCTGCCCTCCTCTAGGGTTTCAGGAGCCTGATAAGTGCTGCGGTGGGAGACCCACCCATTCCCTCCTTCTCTGCTGTGCCCCCATGACTTTATGAAGAAGGTGGGTGCCCTCGCATCCTGACTCCCTGCCCCCCAGCCCAGCCTGTCCTCACTGGGCCTAGTCCTGCCAAGCCCACTGGGGCAAGGGTCGGCCAGGGAAGATCATCTGTACCCAGACCCCCACCCCAGCCCCTTACCAGTGCTTGTGGGTGCAGAGGATGGCAACCAAATTAACGCCCTCCTTTTCAATGGAAGCCTGGGGGAGAGAAGAGGTACTGAGACGGAGGAGCAGTGTGCAGGAAGGGACAGGGACGCAGGTGCTGGGCAAAGGGGGGAGAGCAGGGAGGATGAGGGACAGGGAGGTGATGAGCTAGAGAATGAGAGGGTAGGGAGGAGAAGGCTGGGGAGAAGGGGGGCAGCTGAGGCTGAGCCAGGGCATAGGGGAGGCCATGGGGAGGTGGGTGGAGGGAGGCGCGAGGGGCAGAGGAACACACAGATACATGTGCACACAGAGAAATAAGAAATGGGAAGGAAAGATGGAGAGACCCAGACACTGACAACACAGATGAGGAGAGAAGTAGGAGGGTCAGAAAGGTGCCACAGAAAGTGAAAGACAGAAGAAACCTCAGACCATGGTCCTGAGTCAGCATCCCTTTCCGTCTGGCTCGGCTTCCCCCTCGGCTGTCCCCGTCCCCCCCACCAGCCCCCGCCATGCCCCGGACACTGGCCCCACCCCCTGCTGTGGTTGTGGGGGGTCTCTGTGTGTACTTGCATGTCAGGGTCTGTGTGTGAGGGCACAAGGAGGGGGCACATCCCACCGGCAGAGGGATCAGTGACAGCCCCTCTCCAGTGAGGGAAAGCTGCCAGTCCCCACGATGACCCAAAGTACCCCTGCCCCGCCCCCAGTCCTCCCCTCACCTGTACGGCCTGAGGGTCTGAGGGGTCCACAGCCACAGCCAGCCGGGCATGGGTGTCGATGATGAGGTAGCTGTAGTTGTCTGAGAGGACGGGGATGGGAAGCACCTTCACTCCTGGGGGACAGAGACGGGCCGTGGGCGGGGTGCCTGCCGGGCAGGGAGCCCAGCGGTCGAGGGGGGTAGTATGATGGCGCGTAGGCGGGGGTGGGGGGGGGGGGGGTGGGGGGTGGGGGGTGGGCACGGCTTGGGGCCACGCTGGCCCGGGGCAGCCAGAGCTCACCGTTGAAGAGGCGGGGCTGCGTTCTGGAGTGGCCTTTGGGGTAGCGGTTCCGAGCCCTGCGCAGCTGCTGGCGGTAGAAGAGGTACCCGAGCCAGGTGCGCGTGTACAGGCTGTACCTGCAGGGCGGGAGGTCTGCGCTCAGCCCCGCCCCCGTCTCCACCCTCGGCGACACCCGCAGTCGGCGCGTCTCTGCCGTCACTTAGTGTGTGCCTCCTGTGTGCCCTGCTCGGTCTCTCGGTCCTCAGGCCGAGAGGGAGAAGGGGACAGACACCCCCAAGCCCCAGGCCCATCGGGGGAGATATGAGCTGAGGGATTCACAGAAGGGACTCAGAGGGTGAGGGGTTTAGTCCCCAAAAGGGGTGGAGGAGTTAGGAAGCGAAATGAGGTGGGAGACATAGTTCCAAAGAGCAGTGGCGCATCACATCACGCCGGGGAGCTGCTGAACCAGATTCCCTGCCCCGTCCCCCTGTCTTTGCTGGCTCAGCCGGTCCGGGGTGGGGCCTGGGAATTTGCATTTCTAACAAGCTCCAGGTGCTGCTGGTTGCCGCTGGCCCGGGGACCAAACTCGGAGAGCCTCCGGGTCAGAGGAAACAACAGGCAAGGCCAGAGGCAGCAGACAGCAGGGCCTTGTTTGGGGAAACTATAGAAAGTTCTGTCCGGTGGGTTGGTGGGTTGGTGGAGGAAGCAGGCAGAGGCGAGGCGGGATGGCCTGACCACACTCCCTCTTCCCACCACCATGTCAGGCCATCTCAGGCTACAAATGCGACAGGCGAGAAAGTGGCACAAGGCACAGAGGGGTCTTGTGACTAAGAGTCCTCCAAACACAGGATGGCGGCATGCAGGGCGAGCATGTGACCGGCGCAGGCACACACGGCCCCACGCTGGGTTCAATGCTCCACTGCCGCCATCTTGAAATTCTTCATGATTTTACCTTTGGATTTGTGTCCCGGAAGTGAAGTCTGATAGGACGAGGGAATGCCGGGGTCGAAGCCCACACAGTATGCGCATGCTCGGTCCCTGCTGTTTCCCCCCGCCCCACGTTCACGGTGCCCACGAGCACAGGATTCTGGTGGCCCCACCGTGGTGGGGATTCAAGACTCAAAGGGGATACAAGGTGAGTCTACATCTATGTATACAGAGGCCACGCCTTTGGTCCAAACCAGAACGTGCTTCAGATGCATAAAGAAGGTGTTCTAAGAAACACAAATGACCGAAAAACCCTGCCCCATCCTTTCTTACTCGTGTTACTTCCCTGTATGATCCGTTTTCGCTGCAAACAACGCTACAGGAGGCAAGGGAAAGAGGGTAGCCCATCTGTCCTGTCCCTTCCGTCCTCCCTGGCTCGTTAGTAAGCCGGAGGCAGACGGGGCTGGCAGAATGTGGGTGTACCAAAAGTGAAAATAGAAACAGGTGATTCCGTTTTGTGCGGCATTTCCACTGCTTGGGTAAGAACAAAATACTGTGTACAAGCTAGGAAACGTGAATTACAGTTTCAGTGATTTCATATGTGACTTAAATGTCCTTATATTTGCATTTGAAACTGGGATTGTACAGGGGTGCCTGGGTGGCTCAGTTGGTTGAACCTCTCCCACTCGGTTTCAGCTCAGGTCCTGATCTCAGGGTTTTGGGATAGCGCTCTGCGCTGGTGTGGAGCCTGCTTGGGATTCTCTCCCTCTCCTACCTGTAACCCTCCCCCCCCACCCCCCCCCCGCAAATCAAAAACAAAAAACTGGGATTGTATATAATAAAGCAAAAGGCAAAATTCATGCTGATAATTTAGATTTTTAATTTTTCTTTACTTATGCTGATGTTAAGTAGCAAATTAAAAACATCAGGACGGGGTGCCTGGGTGGCTCAGTCGTTAAGCGTCTGCCTTCGGCTCAGGTCATGATCCCAGGGTCCTGGGATCAAGCCCCATATCGGGCTCCCTGCTCCATGGGAAGCCTGCTTCTCCCTCTCCCACTCCCCCTGCTTGTGTTCCCTCTCTCACTGTGTCTCTGTCAAATAAATAAAATCTTTAAAAAAAATAAATAAATAAAAACATCAAGACAAGTCAAAAGCGAAATCATAGAAGAAAGGAAAAGCTTATATTTTAGTATCTTTCATGGCACCTTTTTCCTGCTCTTTGAGCAAGAGGCTCCAGATTCCATTTTACACCGGGCCCTGCAAATATTGTGAGCAGCCCAGCCAGCTCAGGACGAGCCACTTCAAACTGTCTCACACCTTGGTCTCTCACAAGGAAAAATGAGACCAGGGTGGGGTGCTGGGCTGCTGGTGTCAAAAGCCTCCTGTGTCAATGTTTAGGGTCATCCAGCAAGTCAGTCAGAAAAGGGGCAGGGATTCTGGCTGATTAAGACTGAGACAGAGAAGTGGCACCTTGGTGGTTCAGTTGGTTAAGTGTCTGCCTTCAGCTCAGGTCGTGATCCCAGAGTCCTGGGACTGAGCCCCATGTCGGACTCCCTGCTCAACGTGGAGTCTGCTTCTCCTTCTCCCTCTGCCCCTCCCCCCTGCTCGCTCTCTCTCCTGCTCTTTCTCTCTCAAATAAATAAATAAAATCTTAAAAAAAAAAGCCTGAGAGGAGTCAAGGTGCAGGGTTGGGGGTAGATGATGGACCCTAAATATCTATGGAGATTTGCTGTGTCTATCTTGGGGTGGAGGGGGCAGGGGCAGCCGCTCTTGAGGCCCCTTTGGGAAGAGCTGGCTGATTTGTCTACAAACAAGTTGGTCAAACATGAGCAGGTCTCCATGATTGTATTAGAGATTAATCACTGCCATCTCTGTTCTGGGTGCCCGTGCACCCGTGTGCCTTGGGAAATTGGACACCCTGTGGCAGGGTTTTGCCATGCTTTCTGTGTCTTTATGTCCAGTTTCCATAGTCTTTCTTTCTTTTCTTTCTTTCTCTCTCTCTTTCAGATTTTATTTATTTATTTGACAGAGATAGAGAGTACAGCCAGGGGGAGCAGCAGTGGGAATGGGAGAAGCAGGCTCCCCACTGTGCAGGGAGCCCGACGTGGGGCTCGATCCCAGAACCAACCCTGGGATCACGACCCGAGCTGAAGGCAGACGTCCAACCGACTGAGCCACTCCGGCGCCCTGGCCCTCTTTCTGTTTCATTTTCAAATCAGTTGCAGATCTTCCCACTTTCACCCATGCAACAGTATTTAGTGAGGCCTGGCTCGGCTTTGGGCAGAGTGAGTAAGGCAGAGTCACTGCCCTCTGGCAGCTTATACATAAGCTAGTGGGACAGGCAGGCTAACAAACACATTGTCAAGTCAAGATGACAACACCAAACTGGGCAACAGAACAGAGAATGGTGACATCAAGGAAGGCCACTCTGGAGGTGACATTTCTAAGAAGGGAGGGGGCCCGCTGGGCCAGAATCTGGGGAAGGCTCACCAAGAATGGGACAGACGGGAAGTGTAAAAGTCCCCGCGGGGAGGAAAGCACCCAGCCGGCAGGGGCTGCCCGTTCTCTGCGCTGTGCTCTGGTAATTACAGAGCCGGCGCACCAGATAGGCCCAGCAGGAAGGGATCGGCTGGAACAACATAAATGTCCTGGATCGGATTCTAGACCAGAAGAGGAATGTTAATGGGACAACTGGAAAAATTTCAGTAAGGTCTGGAGAGTCGGTAAGAGTTTATATGGACGTTAACGTCTCGGTTTTGCTGACTGTCTGTGGTTAGGGAAGACGTAGCATTCAGGGGAGCCCGGTGAGAGGTATAGGTGGATCCTGTGTACTGTTTTCGCAAGTCTGAAATTATTTCAAAATGAAAACTTAAAAGATCATAAATAAGTCAATAAAATCACTTTCGTCTGTGCCCTGACACCACCTTGCATCCATGCCTGGAGTCCTGTTCCTGACCTCACTCCTTCCTACTTAGGCTTATAGAAAGTGCCTGGGCCCTGGCCACAGGAAGCTCTGGGTTCCAGTGATGGCTTGGCGCCCCCAGCCCCGTGTCCTTGGGCGAGTTATGGGTCTCTTAGATCAGCTTCATCTAGAGTGGTGACACCATGACTTAGTCCTGCAGGACTGTGTGAACGTTCAGTGACATAAAACAAGATAACAAATGTGAATAGTCCGCCGAGGGCCTTGGTGGGTGGAAGGTTTAGCAACTGTCGCTTCCTTCCCGAATTCGGCCGGGGCCCCCTCACAGCTGTTGGAACATGGCTGTCCACATTCGGGAGGGACTGATAAATGTTGCCTGTCTTCCCTTACTGGATGCTTCTTATATGTGCTTTCTCCCCCAGCGAAGGTCAAGAGCCACGAGGGCAGGGGCTGTGCACTGGGAGGCTGCCATCAACAAGGCCCCTTTCTTTCATTCACTCTCTTCAGCAAATCCTTGCTGCACGTGCTGGACGCAGGGCAGAGAGCAGAGAGCAAGGCCGCCGGGGCTGCCAGACCCCAGACCAGGGAAGGAGTCAGTCAGAGGCGAGCGGCTGAGTGCAGCTGGTGAGGGAAGAGAGCAGCAGAGGGGACGCAGTCTGACTGCAGACAAGGTGCTCAGGGAAAAGGCCTGGCTCTTCCCTGACGGTCACACCTGAGCCGGAACGGAAAGGAGAGACGGAGGGCAGGCTGTCCGGGGCGCACCAAGGCCCCGAGGCAGGCAGGCATGTTCTAGGAGTTGCCAGGCAGGGCGGAGGGATGGAGAGTGCTAGGGAAGGGGTCAGCGGGGTGGGCAGGCCAGCCTGGGGGCGGGGGGGCATTGCTGGCGGGTTTTAAAGCGGGGAGGCACATGCTTTGACTTCCCTGTTTAAGAGCTTGGGGGCCTGCAGTGCTGGAGGGAGCGGTGAAAGGGCGCAGGATGGCAGGTGGCCGGAGGAACTGAGTCGTCAGTGGGGGACATGACAAGGGACTGTCAGGGTGACAGGACTGGAGGGGTGAGGCAGAGGTAGGGGGGAATGGATGCCAGACCTGAGATGGGTGCCCTGCTTGGCTATAGGGGGAGGGACAAGGTGGCTTTGTGGGCCTGAGGTCTGGGTCACTGTACAGAGCACCGGAAGGCTGGCCTGGGCTGGGAGGCAGGGGCGAGGACCCAGTGACTCTGGGATCCTATCGCCAGGCCTGCTCCTTCCCTGACAGTGACTGCTGTGTGACTCTCTCCAGCCTCAGAACTGTGGCTCCTTCTTCATCTGCCTGCTGTGCTGGCTGGGCATCACAGTCGCCAGGGTCCAAAACCGTGCTTGTCAGCTCCTTCCCGTATCCCCCTACGGCCTCGCTCTCTGGGAAAGGCCGTGTCACCCTCCCAGTGACACAGCTTGAGCTCCACATTGAACTCTCTCCCTGACATATGCTACCCCAACTGAATCCTCTCAGTCTCGCCTCCACAACCCAACATGGGCTGCGCCAGGGAACAGGCCCCCGAAGCTCTTCATGAGGTCCTTGCGAAAGCCGCCTTTCCTCAGCTCTCTGCCCAAACCGCAAACCAATGGAAAAATGTAAGTTCTTAAAGCGCCACCTGAACGAGTCCTGCTCCTGCTCAAGAGCCCTCTGTGGCTCCCCACTGGTGACAGGGGTGTGTCTGACAACCAGAATGATCTAGAGCACCAGGTCTCAATGTGCACAAAACTCAAATACACAACATTAAGCTAACAGACATACTACAGGGAAAACAGACAATCTGCAACAGTTATTAAAAATGCCAAAGCAAGGCGCCTGAGGGGCTCAGCCGGTTAAGTGTCTGCCTTGGGCTCAGGTCATGATCCCTGGGGTCCTGGGATCAGCCCCTCTGCCCCTCCCCCCACTTGTGTGCACACACACTCGCTCTCTCTCAAATAAATAAATAAAATCTTTAAAAAAATAATACAAAATAGGGGCGCCTGGGTGGCTCAGTTGGTTAAGCGACTGCCTTCGGCTCAGGTCATGATCCTGGAGTCCCGGGATCGAGTCCCACGTCGGGCTCCCTGATCAGCAGGGAGTCTGCTTCTCTCTCTGACCCTCCCCCCTCTCATGCTCTCTATCTCATTCTCTCTCTCAAATAAATAAATAAAATCTTTAAAAAAAAAAAATTAAAAAAAAAATAATACAAAATAACTAAAAATGCCAAAGCATGCAAAAGCACTATCTATATTGCTTGGGGATACAGGCGGATGCAGTGAAAGAATCAAGACAGCTGAGGGCACGGTCGAGGTGCAGCTCAGCTGGGTTCCCACAGGGGCAGGAAGGAGGTGGGCTGCGAGGTGGGCACAGGGACTTCACCATGTCAGTAATATTTTGTTGCTTAAGCTGGGAGGTCGGGGGAATTGTTATATTATCTATCTTCTTGTGAATGCCTCCAATACCTCCTGCAAATCTCAGACAACCATCCTGCCTCAGCTCCTGCCTCAGCTCCTGCCCTGCGGCCTTGAATACCCTCCAGGCCTTCTGGATTTACTCGAATCCTAAGTATCCTTGGGCACTCGGCTCAAAGCCACCTCCCTGCTCCCTCAGTGGCAGGGCCTTATCCACTTCTCCCTGGTGTCTAATCAGTGCCATGCATGGTGTAGGCGGACTCGGCTGGTGACCCAGCCTGCTCCTCCTGGCTCCTCCGCACCACCCCCCGGGGTACCCCCAGCCCCAGCACAGCACAAACTGGCTCTCAGAAAATGCTGACTTGGTGCCCAGGAACGGCTGGGGGGGGGGGGGGGGGGGGGCGGCCAGCATGCCGGTGTTAAAGCAGCGACCTGGTGCAGAGAGTGCTCCATCAGCTCTGCGGGCCCCATGCCCAGCTGTGGACCTTGTGACGCCTGGTGGGGGCTTATGAGCCCAAGCTGCAACCACCTCTGCCCCTGCTCACCCATCGGCTTCCCACGTCCCTCCCTCTCCCTGCTGCACCCACACACCTGGCCCAGCAGGGTGCTCTGATAACCAGGTCACCTAGACCCAAGGGCATGGGTGGGGCTGCATCACAGGGCACCAAATCCCAACCTCCCAGGCTCTGGGGTCTGGGCCCGGGGCCCCTGAATGGAGGAGATGGAGGGAGCACTGGACAGGGGTCTGCACACGCAGATGGAGCGCACGGGCTCATCTCCTCCCAACCTCACCTCAGCGTAGCCCTGAGCTAAGTGTCTCCCCACCAGTCATCTCCTGTCCACCCCCAAACAACCTGGAGGCAGCTACTATTCGTTCCTCCATGTTATAGACGAGGACACGGAAGCCCGGAAAGGTGGGAAGGGGTCCACTCAGGATCACACCAAAGTGAGTGGTGGGGCAGAGAATCATCCCCAGCAGCCTGATCCTAGAGTTCACACTCTAACTACTAACATCCTCCCCGAACCCCGAATGAGGGCGCAGGATGACATGAGTGGGCCTGAAGTATTTTCGGGTAGACCCACCTCCTCTGAGCGTCTCTGTTGAGAAAAAGGATATGTCAGGGTGATTTCAGTGACGCAGACACGCGGCCCAGTATCTGGCCGCTGGGACCTCTTGGATCACTGGTTTTAGCCTTTTCGAGACCCACACTTGGGCCGAACTCATTACATGTGCTGCATTTTGCTGATGAAGGCAGAGGGTCCGAGACCTCATGGACCTCCGGGTAAGACACCCTGAACTGGAGAATCCTGAAGGTCCCTTTCAAATCAAGGCTCTGATTCCTAATCCCGGATTTATGACTGGGTTGATGGTTCCATGGGCAGAAGAGTAGGAAAACAGAACAGACCCCAGCCAGGAAAATGTGAAGGTGAAGGAGTCACTGGGAAGAACCTGTCCCATCTGCTAGCCCCCCCACCTCGCTGGGAGTCACTGCCCCATCTAACGGGCCCCCACAGCTTCCTTTCTAATTTTGCCAGAGGCAAGAACCAGGAACGCACTCCCCGCCTAGGTTTCCCTCTCTGTGAAACCGGGTGCTCCTCCTCCTCCCTGAAGGAGCAGCTCAGCCTGGAAAGGTCACATGATTTACAAGATGCTGCTGACACCCCAGGGCCTGATGTGGGATTCAAACTCTCTGCCATGGGGTTCCCAGGCATTGTCAGAAAGGTGGGATCTGGGCCTGAGGCCACTGCATCAGAATGATCTGGGGTGCTGGTTAAACAGGAAGATTTGGACCTTTTCCTCTTCTCCCTGCTCTCCCCGCCCCCACCCTCAGCCCCACCCCCACCCCCGATGCCCTGGCCCCTTGCCTGGATTCTGATTCAGCAGTTCTGGGGCCCAGAACTACCCACTGTCCCTTCACCAAAAACAAAAGAAAAGTTTCCTAATTGGTCTCCTGGGACTCAGAAAAACCGCTGTGCAGGTTTGGGTGGGGGTGGGGGCAGATTGCCTGGGGTGATCCCCTGCAGTTGCCCTGAGGGGCCCTCCCTGAGGGCTTAGGGCTGGGACACAGCACCAGTCACCCCAGTGAGGGGTCACGGGCACACCTTTCACTCCCAGCCTCACTGAACAGAAGCATGGCTTCTCTGGCTTCTGAGTCTGAACTTCTAGCCCCATGGGAGGCCTGTGGGCCAGCTGGGGACTGAGACACAGCCCCTCCCCTCCCCCTGCTCCCTCAGACACCCAGTGCAGAACACACAATGGAGCTCTTCTTCCCCTCCTCCCGCGGGCAGTCTCCCCATCTGGGCCAGAGAGGCCTGAGGGCTCCCAAGTGTCAGTCCCACCTCGTCCTGGACCCTGAACTCCACTAGGCCCCAACACGCAGGCCCAGGATGCTGCGGCCTCTGGTCAAGGGGGCACTTTTGGCATCTCCTCTCATGCCCCCCAGGACACAGACTGCCCCAGGCTTTGCACCTCTTTATGAAACCAAACCCAGAAATGCCTGTCTGAGGGCCCAGGGGCCTGCTCTCAGGACCCTTAGGAACAGAAAGAGACTCAATGTTTTACACTTTCTCAAAACTGAGGAAACCAAAGAAGATAATGAGACAGCTAAAAAGGCCCTAGGGAGGGAGTTTCCTGAAGCTGCCGGCAAGCCTGGAGTTGGGGGGGGCACTTCCCCATTCCCAGGAGAGGGGCAGTACCTGCGCGGGGTCGGAACAGGCCTGCCCGGGGGACCACGCGGCCGAGCTCCAGGCTCCATGCCGGCCCGCAGCCCTCACAGCCCTCTCTGGACTCCATCCATCTTCCCCAGAGCGAGGAGGAGGCCGGCTGAGGGCTCTCAAGGG
Organism: Neomonachus schauinslandi; assembly: GCF_002201575.2. Taxonomy (NCBI): domain Eukaryota; kingdom Metazoa; phylum Chordata; class Mammalia; order Carnivora; family Phocidae; genus Neomonachus; species Neomonachus schauinslandi. The sequence goes on along the minus strand of NC_058405.1, from coordinate 174,073,427 downwards.
GAATCAGCGGCATCGCCATGGCTGGAGGCCTCTTGGCCAGGTCTCAGTCCTGCCTGCGACCCTGGCCACCTGCCCAGCCAAGGCCCCTGGGTTTTGTTTGATTTGGGTTTGGGTCTGTTCCTTCGGCTTTCCCCTGCTCTCCCTCACCCCAGTGCCAGGCCCTCTTGATTCAGTCCAGTTCCCTGGGCTAGGAGTCCAGTGGGGGAATCAGACCTGTGGACACCTAATGTAAGAACAAGCCAGAATGTGCAGTGAAAGCTCTAAGGGGGAGGCCAGGGCCAAGGTCATGCTGGAGGCTGAGATGAATTTGGACTGGGGAGGCTGGGCAGGCTTCATGGAGGAGACGGCACCTGCGCCAAGCTTTTCATTCATTCAGAAAACTTTTTAACAAGGGCCAACTGTGTGCCTGGCACTGTTCTGGACACTGGGATACATTACTGAAAGATATTTCTTCCCTCCTGGGCTCAGATTCTGGTTGGGGGAGGAAACCAATAAACCAATAGACAAATCAATATATAGGATGCCCTATGGTGATATGTACTATGGAGAACAATAAAGCAGGGTAGAGGGGAGAGCATGCAGGGGTGTGAGTGTTGCTATTTTTATATGGGGTGGTCAGAGCAAGACTCCCCAGTAGGGTGAGATTTGAGCAGAGACCTGAAGGGAGTGGGGCAGCAGACCATGTGGCCATCTGGGGGGAAGAAGGTTCTAGTGAGAGAGAACAGCAATCGAAGGGCTTAGAGTGTTTAGGGAAGAGCCAAGTGGCCGGAGTAGGCACCTTGCAGAAGGAGCAAGGTGAAAAGCATAAAAGGTGGGGTGGGGGATGGGCTGGTCACCCAGGACCTTGAAGCCATTCGGGAGGGATCTGAGCAGAGAATGGCACATTTCTGACTTAAATCTTAATGGTTTCGTTCTAACTGCTGCGCTGAGAATACTTTGGGGGTACAAACGCCAAAGGAAGTGGTCAGTTTAGGAGGCCAGGCAGGAGAGGACCATGGGTTGGCCCAGGGTGACAATAGCAGAAGTACGGATAGGTGTGTTCGGATTTGGGATATATTTTATTTTTATTTATTTATTTTTTTAAAGTAAACTCTACACCTAACATGGGGCTTGAGCTCAAGACCCCAAGATCAAGAGTTGTATGCTCTACCAACTGAGCCAGCCAGGTGTGCTTGGATGTATTTTGAAGGTGAGCTTTGAGAATGCAACAACATTTGACAGGTAGAGACATACGGAGGAAGGAAGGTCTGATGGGCCCCAGACAGAAGTGTAGAAAGAGTTCCAGGCCTGTGGAAGATGGCATTGGGCAGGTCTGCAGGGGGTGAAGGAGGGTCCCAAAGGCCTGGACAGGGGTGTAGGCAATGTGGCTCGGGGAAGGAGGCACCCACTCAGAGCCACGCTTTGGAGCCAAGGGGCCGCTGTGGATGCTGGGGCTGTAGCTCCCCAGGGTCCCAAAGGCCTGTGAAAGGAAAAGGACCCTGCTCCCCTCGTGCAGGCTGCGCTGGGGATGGCCCAGCCCACTGCCTCTGCGCAGCCTTCATTCAGGTCACAAGCAGGTGGGTCATTTACTTCAGGGCCCTCAGCCCAGGATTCTTGCCGCTCCTTGAAATCAAGCCAGTGGGCCTCACAGGCCCCAGAGAAGGGGTTCCTCTTGCAGAAATAGAGCAAGCAAGGTCTGTCCCAGGGACAGTTGGTTTTACCTGGGTCAGGAGAGTCAAGAAAGACCCTCTCTGCCTAGGAATGAAGAGGGGGTTTGGTCAGGGAGGATAGAAGGGCTTTGGCAGCTAGGACTGCCCACCCCAAAGGCTGGCTGTCATCTCCTTTCTCAGTTGTGCAAGACGTTCCGAGCCCCAGACGAGCTCAGCTTTGTTCCCCATTCACCCCCGCCCCCCCCGGGAGACAGAGGCTCTGCTCAGGGCCCCATTCTTTTTTTCTTTAAAGATTTTATTTATTTATTTGACAGAAAGAGACAGCGAGAGCAGGAACACAAGCAGGGGGAGTGGGAGAGGGAGAAGCAGGCCTCCCGCTGAGCAGGGAGCCCAATGCGGGGCTAAATCCCAGGACCCTGGGATCATGACCTGAGCCGAAGGCAGACTTAACTGACTGAGCCACCCAGGCACAGGGCCCCATTCTGCAACACCTTCTCAACTACCACTGAGGAGGCAAAGGGGCAAAAGGGAAACTGAGGCACAAAGCTGGTGGCACACATGGGAGAGTCCCATGCTCCTGATGCCAGCCTCCTCAGTCACCCCTGCCACTCCCTGGGGAACTTGTCGTGCCCTGCCTCCTGCCACAGTTTGGGTCCCTGTTCATGCTCCTTTCCCCTATACTTTGAGAGCAGCCACCAGACTCTGTTCATATCTGTGATCCCACAATCCCAACCCAGAAGAGTTAGGAGTTCACTGGATGAATAAAGGGATGTGGGATTTCCTGAGCGGTGGGTGGACAGGATAGGCTTGGAAAACAGGAGAAGTAAGGAAGGAAGCTCCAGAAGGAGCCTGGCCAATGCCACCCTACCACCCACTCCCCATGCTCCAGAATGAGCCATTGCTAACATTTCCCAAGCACTTACTATGAGCCAGACCTTTGCATTTGTATGCACAATTTCATTTGGTCCTCACGGGATCCCCATGAGGGAGGTACAATCACCATGCCCATTTTACAGATGCAGATAACCGAGGCACAGAGAGGCTGAGTTATCTATCCAAGGTCCCGTGGCTACTAAGCAACAAACCTTAGGATTCAAAAGCAGATTCGTCCAACCCCACATGCAATGTGCTTCACTGTCTCCCATGCTCCCATGTGTGTGTCTATCTCAGGTTAGCCTGGGTGTACCCTCCCTGATGCCCAGGCATCCCCATCCCAAGACAACTGTGGTTATGTCTGAGGAAAGCCCTTTATAAAATTTTCAAATACCACTGATTACTTGTGGTAATCATTAATTACTTGTTATTAATGATAACTGCTCTTCTCTTAGTATTTCCATCACCTGCTTTCCAGCGCCCAATGGAACCCTCTATTTGTGGTCCTCCCAGCCCCATGTTTAGGGTGGAGTGTGCCCCGCACTCTGCCCCTTCCCATCACAGCCTGTCCCATCCTATCCTCCCCTCCCCCTCCTCCCCATCCTTCCTGGAGGCAACCCCCCAGCAGCAACACCTGCCCATTTCCCCCAGACCATTTCCTGCTCACACCCCCTGTCCCTCCCAGCAGCCAACAGCCTTTCCCCCAAGGGACTGAACTGATTGTTTCCCAGACCGTGGAGGGGCAGGATCTGGAATTCTGATTCTAGGCACGCCCTTCTGCTCTGCAAATTTGGGGAGCTGATTCCAAGGCAATAGGGAGATCCAGACACAGGAAAGCCCAACAGAAAAACCAAATTGCAAAGAAGTTCTCTGAGAATTCCAAGTTTGGGGAATTTGGAAACTCCCAGATCCTAAGTTCTAGGAATACCCAGACCCTCAGGATTCGGAGAAGGCGATCTTGGAAATTCTTATTTCAGGACTTCTGATTCCAGTTCTTTGTGGAAACCTTTCTTTTCCACTTCCTCAGGCCATTTGTATGACTTCAATGTGACTGACTTTGAAAGCCAGAAGTAAATTTAAAAATCCTTCTCCACACAGAGCTGTGAAATTCCCAGAAATTTTATGGGGAAATTTTTTTTTAGGTCCCAAATATGAAATTATTTAAATATCTGTAAATCTCATTATTTAATGCTATTTGCAGAGCAATGGTGACTTGGTTGGAGCATTATCAAGAATGTGACCAATGTTGGGGTGCTGGCTGGCTCAGTGGGTATAGCATGTGACTCTTGATCTTGGGGTCATGAGTTTGAGTGCCGAGCCCTACGTTGGGTGTAGAGATTACTTAAAAATAAAAAAAAATCTTAAAAGAAAAAAAAGAATGTGACCAATGTTTGAGCCATTAGAGATGTGAATGCCCCAAAGGCACCCATGCAAGATTCTCTCTCCCCCCCATGCTTTTCCACTTTTCGCCCCACTAGCCGTTGTATCTACTCCTTAGACTGAGTTTGAGTAGAATCCCAGCGCTGAAGCTTCTTGGAAGATCTGGGGTGGTCTGGGCAGGAGGGATAAATTGTACAATGTCCTCTCTGAAGCTCAGGAAATTCCCTGGCTTAGGCCCTCGCCGAAACCTGGCCAGTGGCCAGGGCTCCCACAGTTCCCGTCCCCATCATAGCTGTCCTCAAGCTTGCGGTCCTGCCCCCTAGCCCTGGCTGGCTGCGGGAAGGGATTAGGGGCCCTAGGAAGCCTTCTTGTGGTACCCCCCCACCCCTTTAGTGTCTCCAGGCAGATCAGAGCTGGTTACCCCCCTTGTCTGGCCCAGGAAAGGGGAAAAGTAGGGGGAAGGAAAGAGTGAGGACCGGGGGAAGGGGGTCTGACAGGAAAAAGACATTGGAGGTCAGCGAACCTCCACAAGTCTGGCTGAGTGAGAAGGGTCGGATTTCACAGCCTGGGGCTCCAGACACGGGCCAGGGTGGGGGAATAGAAGGAAAGGGACGGACCTACAGAGTTGGGACTCTCGCTTGGGACAGAAGAGCTTACATTGTGTGGTGGGGAGCTGGGTGTTGGGGAGAAGGACAGGGACACATGGAGGGAGCTGGCGGTTTCAAGTGACACTTCGATGGTCTGAGGCATTCCTTCTCTTCTGCACCTGCCCTCCTTTTCCAGCTCCGTCTCCAGTCCCTCATCTGGCTCTTTTCCCCAGATGTCCTCTCATGCCCCCTTTCCCTGGCCTGCCCCTCCAATCCTTCCCCCGCCCATTCCAATTTTCCAGCCCCCCCAACTCCTGCTCTTCTCAGTTCCCCCAAATCAGTGGCTTCTCCAGCCCGCCCCTTCGATCGCTCTTGTCTGGCTCTGGTTGTCCCAGCCCCCGTCCGAACCCCCAAGCCCTACCCCCGGCCCCCGCCTCTCAGCCCCCTTTCCGCAGCGCGCCCGCCGCGGGAGCCCGGCACTAACCCGATTCGGAAGAGCAGCCGCTTGCTGCGCGCCATGAACAGGCCGCGGAGGGTCCGCCGCGCTCGGCAGCTGCGGGGGCTCACGAGCAGGACGAGGACAAGGAGCAGCAGCCCGCAGCCGGAGACCCACAGCCACGGCGCGGACCAGCTGGGCCAGGCCATGCTGGGGGCAGGCGCCCGCGGCCGACCGGGGGCGGGCGGGGCGGGGCGGGGCGTTGCTAGGCGACGGCTCGGCCCAGGCCCCTTGGCAGGGAATCGGCGGGGTTGGGGCCCCGCCCCCTGAACTGCCAGCCTGGGGGGGCGTGGGGGGCATCCTGGCCCCGCCCCGCTCCGCGACTCGCGTTCGAACCCGCCCCCTCGCCACCCTCGGCCGGGCGTAAGCCCCGAATGCCACCCGCAGGACGCGGCCTGGCCCCGCCCCCGCTGGCCGGCCCGGGAGCGGTCTCCGGACCTGCGCCGATCCCGATCCAAGATCTCCAGAGGGCGGGGAGGCGGTCGAGGCTCGACGGATGCCCCCCCACACCCCCACTCTCGACATCCTCCCACCTTCCCCCAACAGGGGGACTCTGCGAGAGGCCCTGGAATGGTCCTCTTGGCGGGAAATCTTAGCCTGAAACTTTTTCGGCTGGAAGGAACCTGGAAGATCATGTGGGTCAATGGCCATTCATTCACGTATTCATTCACTAAATTACTATTCTGTGCCCTCCTTTGCGCCAAGCACTGTTCTAGGCTCTGTGGATGCAAGGGTCAAAGACACACAGCCTCTACATTCCTGGAGCCTGCAATCTAGATTCTGGCAGGGAAACAAACCAAATAAGCCAACAAACATAATTATATACGCATTTATTTATATTTATATACACACATATATATACACACACACACATATGTACATATTTGTGTGTGATTACAAAGTGTGCTGTGATAAAGGGAGCGAGCAGAGGGGCCAATGATAAGGAGGACAGAGGACCAATTTAGATGGGCGTGGGCCTCCCTAAGCAGGTGACCTGTAAACCATATACCCTTAAGGATGAGAAGAGACCACAAAGGTCAGAGGGTGTGATTGAACCAGGATTATGCAACAATGGGTGGCAGAGACAGGAGTAGGACCTTGGTATCCTGCCTCCTAAGCCCAGTGGAATTTCCACATCATTCCCCCCACCCACCCCCTGCTCCCGCCCCCTGCACTGCTGCCTTCCTGATGGGTTCCAGAAGTTGTTGAGGTCAGTGGGAGGGAAGTAGATGCAAGGGCAGGCGTGGTGACATCGACAAATTTGGGCAAACCTTCTGGCTCCAGCCCTAGCCCTGGCCCAGCACAAGAAGGGAAGGAAATACCGCCAACAGTCAAGTTAGCTCTCTCCTGCTGGGAGTTGGTTGGGGAGGGAAGCAGGTGAGGCAGTGCTCTTGTTTTCTTCCCTGCAGCCTGGGCTCTGGCCTAAGAGGCTGGATAAGCTGACCCCCGAATCACACACTCTCTCCCTCTGATAGACAGCTGGACCTAAAGGCTGGGTCCCCAGCGTGGAGAGCAGAGACATATAGCATCACTATGCACAATAAATTGGAGGCCTCATCCTCACCCTCAAAAAAGCCAAGAGATGGGTTGAGGTATCCCTAAACGGAACTGTAATCCCAACACCTAATCCTGGCTTCATTCAGAAACCCCAGACATGCATGGACTTTCTCTTATATGGATACATCTCGAGGGCCAGAACCTATGGCCTTCTCCCTCCCTGTCTCCTTGCCCACGATCCAGCTTTTTCTCGGAGCCTGGCACACCAAAGGTCTGAATAAACACGTATCAGATAGAATGGAATTAGGCTCCCACCTGTGATTAGCTTCCCACCTGTGAGTGCCGCGCAGGAGGTGGAGAGGAGAGAATACCAACAGGCTACTTTGCAGAAGGCCCTTCCAGGCCAAGGGACTTTGTATGTCTCTAAGTCTGTGTCTGTACATGCAAAGTGAAGAATTATGAAGCCTTATCAAAAGTCATTGTGAACACACCTTTCTGCAGGTAAGGCTGTGCCAGGCATTATATTGGGAAATTAAAACACAGTCTCTGTCATCTGAAACAGGAAATGCAGGCTCAGCCATGAGCCTGCTGAGAATACAGAATGATCGAATTCTTACTCTCCAGACACACACACACCGACAAGATTATAGATAATCATCCAAGATGCATTTTATGAAATACATGGTGCCAGGACAGGGCTGGGGATAAGGAGTGAGGGTGGGTGTTTTAGGGGCCTCATGTGGGCTCAGGAAGCCCTCCTCTCCTCCCCTGGACTGTTCTGGAAGACTTCCAACATCTGCTCCGAATCTGCTTTGAAGATTTTATTTTTTAAGTAATCTTTACACCCAACGGGGGGCTCAAATTTACAACCCCAAGATCAAGAGTCTCAGGCTCCACTCAATGAGCCAGCCAGGTGCCCCCAAATCTGCTTTAGTGTCATCTCCTCTCCCATGAAAACCTTCTGTCCCAGCCAGACTGATGCCTCAGTATTCACCTCCTCCTGAACTTACACCTTATATTACCTAACTATTTGTCTTTCCCTGAATCCATCATATTGCTCCACATCCTTGAGACTTTGCACATGCTGTACCTTCCGCCCGGAGTGTCATTCATCCTCTGTTCCCCCAAAGACTCAGATCAGATGTGCTCTCTTCAAGAAAGCTCTTCTTGAACCCTCCGACCCCAGCATGGGCTTATGCATGGGCCCCTTGTGCAGCTCTAGGTCTCGTCCATAATCCTATCTTTCAATGCAATGCCTCATGCTATATATATAGATATATATATTTGTTTACATGTCTATCTCAAGAGTCTAGAGTCTAGAAGACTTTATTGTCTTCCTGAAGAGTAGGGAGTATGATTTAATTGATTCATCTTTGAATCTCCAGTGTCTGGCGTGGTACCAGATGCATACTAAATACTCACAAATGTTCTTTGAAATGTCCCAATGCCAAGGTCCCTGCTTAATGACACCAAGCCTATCTCTTCCACTTTCTCAGATGCCATTCTTGCCCTTGTCACCATGGACCAGGCACACTGTTCCTCAGATGGGCCAAGCTCATTCCCACCTCAGGGCCTTTGCTCATGCTCCCTCTTGGAACGCTCTTCCCTCAGTTCTTGAACAGGGAGCAGCTTCTCATCCATTGGGTTGGAGCTCAAGTGCCAGCCCCCCCCCCCCCATGATGGGAATAGCCTGTATCCTGCGCTGACTGATGATTACATGGCTTATCCCAGGAGCCCCCCACAGCGGGGTTTTTGCCTCACAGAAGACATGTGGCCAAGTCTGGAGACATTTCTGATTGTCACAAAAGGGAGGGGGAGGTGCGCTAGTGGCATCTGGTAAGTAGAGGCCAGGGATGCTGCTAAACATCCTACGCTGAACAGGACAGCCCCACGACAAAGAATTATCCAGTCCCAAATGTCAACAGTACAGAGGTGGAGAAACGCTTGCATAGGCAAGTGTGAAAATTCACCAGCTTGTGCCTTAAAAATGCGCGCACTTACCATATGTAAGCTATACATCAAATTAAAGAAAAATGCGACCTTCTCTGAGAGGCCTTCGTTGACCACTCCGTCACCGTCGGCTGTATTGCTCTGCTCACTTCCTTCATCACGCTTTTCACACTATGATGTTATTTTGTGATTCTCATCTGCCCCCCCTGCTGGAATGAAAGCCCCATGAAGTCAGGGAAGGATCTGTCTATCTCTGCCCCTCTGTATTCTCAGTGGGGTGCACAATGCCTGGCTCAAAGTAGATGACAAGCATCTGTTGAATGAATGAGTGAATGATAGAAACCAAGAATGAATGAATGATAATTTGGTTATTGCCACTGAGCCCTGTGACCGTCAGAAGACTAGCATTCTGACCAGTGGGTTGAATCCCTGCAGGACTGACATGCAGAAGCCATTCCCCACTCAGGAGGGTGGCTAGTGAACAGGGAGTTGGGACAAGCCTGGTGACGGCCCTTGGTTCATAACATTAGGGGAGGCTGCAGGAGGGCCAAGTCTGAGGAACCCTTCTTTGCCCATGACCTCCTCCCCTGAGCAGCCCGGGGTGCATTGCCAAGGCTAAGGTTTGCCTCTGCGACTCTCCTAGGAGAGACCCCCTTAATCACCTGAGTCAGGTGACTGGCAGTGTGTCATTCTGGCCTGTGATGGGGGGGCTTTAGAGCTTAACTCACAAAGAGTAAGCCTCCCTGCAGGTTCCTGGGGTGGGGGTAGGGGGTTCTCGAATCTGCCCCTTATCCACTTTGCCATCTCAGTTTCCCTGTCCCTGGTGTCTGAATCCTGTCTTCCCAACTGGCCCGGGACCTTCCATTAGGATCGAGAGCCTGCCTTCATCTTGCATCATAGCTCAGGCTTGATGCCTGGCGCTTGGCTGGCGGTCAAGAAATCATGGTATTGATGGTGGTGATGATGACGTCGATGATGATGAGTGGTCAGGAAGGATCTGAGACAGTTGGAGCTGTTTGAATGTTAGAGAAAAGAGACATCTTGTTGGACCAGTGTGGAGAAGTGAGTTCAGTGTAGAAAAGGCAGCCGGATGCAGCAGCGGTGGCTAGGATTATCTGGCCCCCCCTCAGCCCAGCCCCATATCTGCTGCCCCCATGCCGAGCCCACCTTCCCATTGTGAACCTCCCTCCAAGGCGCTGTGCTGTACACTCTGGAACCCTGGTTTGCGTGGGAACAAGTCCCACCCCCACCGCCACCCCCCTGACATCTATTTCCTTCCTCCCTCCTGCTGCCCTGCCTTCTGGAGGGGGAGCCTTCAGCCTCCGACACGTGTCGTGTGCCATTCCAGGGCAGGCTCACTGCTCCTCCTGCCTCGCGTGAAAACCTCTCTCCAGCCCTCCTCAGCAGCACAGTCACTGACCCAGCCCAGACTCTGAAGAGTAGACACCTGTTTTTGGTCTTCCTGCCTGCTTCCTGTCATAAGGGAATTCCAGCAAGCATGGCTCATTGGAACTTTCAGCTCAGCTGTTCTCAAACTTCAGAGAATCTAAGAACCACTCCGGGAGCCTGTTAAAATACAGAATCCTGGGCCTCTCCCCAAAAGATTCCAACTTGGTAGGTCTGGCTAGGGCCCAGGAATCTGCATTTATCGTAGGTTACTCTGAACTCTGCCTTGGCCTCAGTTCCTGACCTCACTTCTAAGGCCTTCAGTGCAACTGAATGGCCTACTCACGTGGTCACACCCTGGATCCCCCTGGAACTTCTCTACCTCGGAAAACCTCTAGTCCAGTGTCCTTCCCTCTGAACCCTCAGCCCCACTTCCTGTACTCCTTTATCTCTAGCCCCTCAAACCGTATGTTTCCTCCCAGCCCCTTAGCTCCTCCTGCCCACATTTCCTTCCCAGTGAGAACCTGGGTTCAGTCCCTGGAACCACTCACCAGCTGAGGAAACTGTCAGCTTCCTCACCCCCTTGGCCTACCAATCTTTAGCCTACCAATGTCCAGACCTGCCTGGACCAACCTGACAACCCACCTGCTCTGCCCCACCCTCATGGACAGGGCTGGAGAAAATGGCCATCCCATGTGAATGAGGGTCTCTACCATTCTGGCCTTACTGGGACCCCCAAAACCAATGCATGACAGTGCTTTGACTTTGCTGAGATACCTGCTCATGACCCCAGTTGCTACTGGAAACCTCAGGCCCACCTCCAATTCCTTTGCTTCCAGCCAATATCCTTCTTAGAGGAAATAATTTCTGTGCCTGCCCACCCCCTACAAATTGTGCTGCTTCCATACACATTTTTAGAGGAAATGCTATTAGCCTTGCTCATACCTTCAAGTGGTGTTCCTGCTGACCACTACTCTTTCTCAACCTGTGAGCAAATGTTAGTATCTCATTGCCTTAAAAAAACTTCCTTGACTTTGTGTCCCTTTCTAGATTCTGTTCTGCCATTTATCTCGACACAATTGAGCTTCCTGAAAGTTTGTCTCCATGGGTTTGGTAGATTGCATTTCAGTTCTCAATTCTTTTTTTTTTTCCCAGTTCTTAAATCTTCATCTCTCCCTGTAAACACATCCCTTGTCATGTGACTATGCACATTTCAATGAAGGTGAAATATATTTCCCCACACCATTGACATTGGGCTTGGTCTTGTGATTTGTTTCCGCCAGTGGAATGTTAGCAGACAATGATATAAGCAGAGGTCTTAAATATGCGATTGTGGTTGAATCTGGTCTCTATATCTATGCCTTTTGCTATGAGACCATCCCTCCGGCAGTTGCTGGTCTAAGGAGGATGAAAAACACATGGAGCCAATTTGACCCCACTCACACCTAGACCCTCCAGCCCAGCCCAGCAGATCCCAGCCTAGATCAGCTGAAACTCAGCCTGCCCGCGGATGCATGAGAGAATAATACTTATCGTATGCATCTCAGTTTTGGATTTGCTTGTTATGCAGCATGATTGCAACACTAGCTGATGGAGACAGTGGGACGCAAAAAGATTAGTTATTAGTTATTAGTGTCCAGGTGCCTGAAACCTGATGCTTGTATAACTGACCAGCTATTTGGAAAAGAGCAATTTAGATCTGTGCCTAACAGAGTGCAGCAAAATAAATTCCAAGTGAATGAAAGTGTTAAGGACATAAAATTAAACCATACAAAATTAGAGGAAATTTAAATACATTCAACCTCTGGACAGTGGAAGACTTTCTAGGGCTAAAAGCAATAGAAGTGTTTTTCTAATTTTTTTAGTAGGCATCTATTACTCTTAGACAAAAAGCAACTGAAGATCTAACAAGGGAAACAATTACCCTTTTAGCTACTTAAAAAAATTTAAACCTTTCAATTAAAAGAAAAACCATGGGATGCCTGGGTGGCTCAGTTGGTTAAACGTCTGCCTTCGGCTCAGGTCATGATCCCAGGGTCCTGGGATCGAGTCCCATATCGGGATCCCTGCTCAGCGGGGGGGCCTGCTTCTCCCTCTCCCTCTGGTGCTCCCCCTGCTTGTGCTCACGCTTGTGCTCTCTCTCTGACAAATAAATAAAATCTTAAAAAAAAAGAAAGAAAAACCATGCATGGGCAAACAGAAGAAAAAGCCAACAACAAAAAACGTGGAAAATATTTGCCTCAAATTTGTCACAGAGTTAATCTACTGAGTAAATAATAAAGACCTTTATAATATAAAGACCTTAATAAATAAGAAAACAAAAAGCCCCCAGTTAACAAAGGTATAGCAGATCCTGCACAGTGATTAATGCCCATTCTCCACTCCCCCCTTTTCCCTTGTTAACCCCTATTTTGCCAGCTCTCCTATGAATGGCCATAGCTTCCAAGTGAGCCCCTCCCCAGCCCTGGTGGGTGGATCTTGACTGGTCCAAGCCAATTGGTGCATTCTTTGCCCTGCCATGTAATTGGTTAGACCCAGGAATGTGATGCAATTCCTGCCATTAGATAATAATAGCAAATATTTATATAGCACAAATCATATGCCAGGTACTGTTCTAAGTGCTTTAGGCAGAAAAACTCTCAGCTCCCACAACAGCCCTGTAAGTCAAATAGTTATCATTCCCATGGCACAGATAAGAACATTGAGGCACTGAGAGATCAAGTCAGTTGCTTCACATTGCATAGCTGTGAGATGGGGTGGGAAATAGGCTGCAGGCCTTCTAGGAAGGTTTTCCTGGTTGTTGAAGAGGAATACAATAGGACTGTGCTCTTTTCTTGCTCCAGGATGCTGTCATCTGCCTGTGTGCCCGGAACTGCAGCAGCCATTTTAGGACTAGGAGGGAGCCGCCTGAGAGGATATTGCAACACGCTGGAGATGGCAGAGCAAAAGTGAGGATCCAACCAATGTCCTTGAAGACATAACCAAGTCCCTGAATTAACCAGTCTGGATTACCTTGCCCCTGGACTTCTCATTACATGAAATAAAAATAGTCCTTATTGTTTAAGCCACATTTAGTTGTTTTGTTTTTTGTTTTGTTTTGATACTTGCAGCCAAAGACATTCAAACTAATACTGTGGGTAAATTGTCCATTTTAATATAAAGTGGGGGAAAAACAGGATACAGACATGTATAAATTTTGTATCATTGATAAAGTTGCTGTAAACAAAAATGCATAGAAGGAAATCTAAGATGCTACCAGTGATGATTGTTGATTGATGGACTTCTGGGGTATCGCTTGTTGTCTTTTTCTTATATTTTAAAAATATTTTCTGCCCTACTATAATGAGAATGTTTTACTATTTTAATAAAAAATTATTTTAGGGGATGCCTGGCTGGTTCAGTCGGTAGAGCATGTGACTCTTGATCTCAGGGTCGTGAGTTCGAGGCCCATGTTGGGAATAGAGTTTACTTAAAATAAATAAATTAATTAATTAAGAAATACATGTATATATAATTTTATTAAAACAAAGAAAGCAGTCCTCCTTCCTGTCTTTTCACTTCGCACTGATTCTTAGACCACTCAACTGAGCTTCTGCCCCACCATTCCATCCTAATTTGGCTCTGACTCCTAGAACATCAAACCCCTTGGGGCATCTGGCCAGCTCAGTCTGTAGAGCGTGCGGCTCTTGATCTCGGGGTTGTATATTTGAGCCCACACTGGGCATAGAGATTACTTAAAAATAAAAAAATCTTAAAAAAACATTAACAAACAGGGGCGCCTGGGTGGCTCAGATGGTTAAGCGTCTGCCTTCGGCTCAGGTCATGATCCCAGGGTCCTGGGATCGAGTCCCACATCGGGCTCCCTGCTCCTTGGGAGCCTGCTTCTCCCTCTGCCTCTCTCTCTCTCTCTGTCTCTCATGAATAAATAAATAAAATCTTTAAAAAAACAAAAACAAAAACAAAAAACATTAACAAACAAACAAAACCCTTTGTCACTGTTCAGTCCTGGTCACCTAACCTCTGGGCAGAGCCTTCTTTTTGCTCCGCCTTCCCTGTCATAGTCTCTTCTGACTGTCCTCCCACAAGCATCCCCTTCTGCTGCCCTTGCTCCTGTTCCCCAGAGCTCATGACGTGGCCCTTTTACTTCCCGAGTCACATTCACTGCTCCCCCTGCCTCCACTTGACATAGAACGCATCGCTCCCAGAAAGGAACGTCCACCCCGGTTTCCCTCTCGAGTTCCAAATCGAAATGCCCATCCTCTTTCTGGTCATTTCCAGGTGTGGCAGGGCAGGTGTAGGGGATCCTCAGTCTCTTTCTTGGCAGAAGGGACTGAGGATCCGCACGGAGCTATTCTGACGACTAACCTTGATTACCCAAGTAGAGCACACAGTGCAGGGTTCATTTGCAGATATTCATTCAGTGATGTTACTGAATCTCGTATGTTTCTTGCAACATCGACGCCTGGTCCTTGTGGGCGTGCCAATACACATTTTAGGAATGGGTGCAGAGGGTGTGATCCTTGCCCTCCATTTCCCGCTGCCATCACCCAAATTTGGGCCAGGGTCCTAACACTCGGCCCACCCACCACAGACACCTCCGTCCCCCATCCAGCGTACAAAGGCTATCAGACAAAGCCTTTGGAAGCCCAACTCTCAATCAGGTCTGCACCCTCCCTGCTCAAAGCCAGCGTCTACACCATTAAATTCACATTGCTTGACTTAGCAATATGGCTTCAACCCAGTTTTCCAGCATCTTATGCTCGCGCTGCTCCCTTCCACGTGCCCCCCACCCCTTCGGTAGGTCTGCCCTGGTCACTGTCCTGGATTATTTGTCCCCTACACCTGCCCCACCAGGCCTGGAGAAATCCCCCAGGCACTCTTCTCTGGGTACCTTGTGCCCCCACACAGCCAAGGTGATCTAATACACTCCCGAAGCCCCTGGAACTCTTTGAGGCTGATTCTCAGTCTGGGGAGTTCTGCAGGCTCTCCCACGGGGAGAAAGGGGGGAGCGTGAGGTCAGTCCCCAGGGAGACAGCTACGTCCTACCTTGGAGCACAGCTCCTTGAAAGCTAAAAGTGAATTTAATCTCCCCTCTGAAGCCCCTTCTGATCACCACAGCTTATGCCCGGTCACTACTCTATCTCCACGCTCTGGAAAAACACCTGCCACATAGTTGTAAACAATGAAATGAATGGTTTGAAAAGTAACCCTCACGATTTTCTCCCTTGAACTGTGGTGGAGTCCAAATGGGGAGCCACTGTACCTTGTTTCCAGGACTGCGGCCTCCCCAGTCTGCCCCTCATCCCAGCGCCCAGTACCGCCCTGGACCCAGGGCAGAGTACCAAGTGCTTTGCTCAGTCACCAGGGAAGGAAGAACAAACCCAGTGTGGATGCTCGTCTACTGTGCACCAGGCAGGAGCGGCACCCTTGCGCATGTCCCTCCACTGTTCTAGCCACTGTGTAAGGCAGGCGATGGTGTCCTCGTGTTAGAGATGAACAGACTGAGGCTTGGCCGGGCTAAATGATGCACCCCCTCACAGAGCTAGTAAGTGACAGAGCCCAAATTCGGTCCTAGTTTTATCTGACCCCGAAGTCCAGGCTCATCCCACTGATGCTGTGTTGCTGGACTTGGCCAGGAAATGGAGAAGCCACTCAAACTGAGGACTGGAGGAGAACGCTGTGAACGGATTACAAGGCGACGCGCAGGGTACAGGAAGCCCAAGGGATAGTGCCGTTCCCCAGGACTCTGACAGGGGGGTCCTGGCACCACCTGTAGGCCTGACAGGTGAGGGCATGGAGCAGGTGTAGAACTTGGAGGGACAGAGATGTGTGGACAGGGCCACCTGACCTTAGGTTGAGGGATGAGCCGGTCCATGGAGACCCTTCATGAAGGAGAAGAACAAATACCCTGACTTCACGTGCTCCTCGACTCCCCTCTCTCCATTGGCCAAACCCAACCGAAGCTGGAGGACAAAGGGCCCACGGATGCGTCCACCCAGGCCAGCTCTGAGCAGTGGAGAAGGGCAGAGATAGTCGTGGGGGACAAAGGAAAAGTAGCCAGCCAAATGAGGCCAAAGAAGTTATGCGGGTTTGGGGTGGCTGTGGGTGGAGATGCATCGATTCTCCAGAGGTGGAGATTCCGCCACCACCTTCCATCCGACGCCCGAGACAGCTTCTAACGGCCGCCCTGCTCTCCCGCTCACACCCCAGCCCATTCTCTGCTCAGAGCCAGGGCATCTTCTTAAAACGAAAACCGAATCATGTCTCTCCTTGGCTCGAAATCATTCAATGGCTTCCCTTTGAAGTAAAATTCAAAATCTTTAACGAGGCCCAAGAGGTCCTGCAGGTCTGGCCCCTGCCCAGCTCCCCAGTCTCCTCTTAGGCTGCACCCCAGTGCTCACCTCACCTCAGAGTTCCCCGAGCACCCCAGGCACTTTCAGCTTCGGGGTAACCTCCGCCACCTCCACACAGCTTGTTCCTTCAGTGGAGAATGATCACAGCATGCCCGCATTGCCACACACACCACCCCCCATACATCACATATGACACACAGACACACATACCACCCACCGTCCACACACACACCCACACCACATACCACACACCACACACATCCATATCCACACACACCCCACACACCATATACCATACACGTCCACACACCATCCACACACACACATCCACACCACATACCACACACCACACACGATACACATCCATATCCACACACACACACCCCACACACCATATACCATACACATCCACACACCATCCACACACACATCCACACCACATACCACACACACACACGCACACACCCCCCTCACACACCATACACATACATACCACATACATCCACATTTGCACACACACACCACATACCATCCACATCCACATATACACACCACACACACACGCACACACACAAACACCACACACATCCACACCCACCGCACGCATATCTGCACATACACACGCGTGCACGCGCGCGCGCAGACACAGCTTGGCTGACTCAGGCTACTCTTCAGTTGCACCCTCACAGGGCAGCTGCTTTGGTCTCTCCAATCTCAGGTACTGCTCTCTTACGACCCCGAGTCCATTTTTCTTCAGAGCAGGTATTACTGTTTTTTTTTTTTTTAAAGATTTTATTTATTTATTTGAGAGAGAATGAGAGAGAGAGAGCATGAAGGGGGGAGGCTCAGGCGGAGAAGCAGACTCCCTGCCTAGCAGGGAGCCTGATGCGGGACTCGATCCTGGGACTCCAGGATCATGACCTGAGCCGAAGGCAGTCACTTAACCAACTGAGCCACCCAGGCGCCCCAGGTATTACTGTTTGTAATGATGTATTTGCCTGTGAGACTAGTCGCTAATGTCCATCTTCCCCACTGGACTGCAAGCTCCAAGAGGGCGGGAGCTGTAGGTATGGTTTTCCCCCCTGTCTGCCTGCGCCTCGGGGCAGGGCTTAGCACAGTTTGCCCCACAGCCCCGCAGCAACACTTGCTGAGTCAGTACAAAAGCACTGGGTGTGAGGCCTGGCTCCAGAGTGCCTAATCCTGAGCCTGGGCATGCCATTCTACTTCTCTGAGCTCAGTTCCTTTTCAAATTAACCTCTTATTATGGAGAACTTAGAACAGCTAAACAGAAGAGAAAACAGTAAAAGGAGCTCTCCTATTCCCATTTCCTAGCTTCCACACTGGTCAACTTGTGGGTTTGGTTTCTTTATCTGTAGGTATGGGAAATTAAGGTGACTTTTGACCATGACTCACAATAAGGACATTTTACATCAAGACTCATACACAGGGGTGCCAGGGTGGCTCAGTTGGTTAAGTGTCCGACCCTTGATTTTGGCTCAGGTCATGATCTCATGGTTGTGGGATGGAGCCCTGTGTGGGGCTCCACACTCATCAGGGAGTCTGCTTGGGATTCTCTCCCTCTCCTTTTGCCCCTCCCCCTGCTCGTGCGTGTGTGTGCTCTTTCTCTCTAAAATAAATAAAGCTAAAAAAAAAGACTCATACACAATAGATGTATACATAAAACTAAAACAAAGTTACACGTAACGATAATAGGGCTTATGTTCATATATTTTTCTGGCCTATTTTTTTTTTTAATGTCGGTATGACTCACTTAATTGAATTCACTAATGGGTCATGATGAGCAATAAAAAACACGGCACTGGATGATCTTCCACCTATGTAGACAAATTGTTAGAGTTCTCCTTTTTTTTGCCAAGAGATGCTAGCCAGATCCCGCCCCCTAGTGGTCATGTTTGGGAACTAAGCGTGTGTTCCTAGAGGTCAGTTTTTGACTTGGGAATAAATTTATTTCGATAAAAAGTGCTGAGTTCAGGTCCTAGGCCAGGCATCTGGGGAGAAGTGGGCGGGTGGGGGGTCTGAGATGAATACAGCATAGACCTTGACCCCCAGATTCTTCCCGCAGTTGATGACCAGCATAACTGCCATACATCCGTGCTGTCCAATATGGTAGCCACCAGCCACATGCGGCCAGCGAATACTTGAACTGTGGCTAGTGGAACTGAGAAGCTGAATTTTAATTTTATCTTATTTCAGTTCATTTAAAGTTAAATGTAAAAATCAACACTGATTTCAGTTACTCAAATATGTTTGGAACAACCTGGGTATGTGAATCTACCTTTTCAGCTGTACATTTTTTATAAAATCTAGATAGTCAGTATTTCTGATGAAAATTTAACATCCAAATTGAGATGTGCTGTAAGTGTAAACTATGCGCCAGATTTCAAAGTCCTAGCATGAAAAAAAATCCTATCAAGAATTTTTTATACTTGGTTAAATGTTGAAATGATGCTTTTAGACAAATGTTGGGTTAAATAAATAAATTATTAAAATTCATTGTACCTGCTTATTTTTACTTTTTTAAAATTTATTTTATTTTTTAAAATATTTTATTTATTTGAGAGAGAGAGTGAAAGAACACGAGCGGGGTGAGGGGCAGAGGGAGAAGCAGACTCCCCGCTGAGCAGGTACCCCCCCCCCCCCCCAAGGCAGGGCTTGATCCCGGGACTCCAGTATCATGACCCGAGCTGAAGGCAGATGCTTAACCAACTGAGCCACCCAGATGCCCTTATTTTTACTTTTTAAATGGGCTTGCTGGAAAATTTTAAATTACTTAAGCATTAGTCAAATTAAGCTTGAAAAGCTTATGACCTCACCTGGAAGAGAATGGGCCACCAGGCAGCAACATCACCTGGAGCTCATTAGAAATGCAGATTCTCAGGTCCCACCCCGGGAAGCAGAATCTGCATTTAGACAAGATCCCCACGTTATCTGTTATGCACACAGAAGTTCGAGAGAGCTCAGTGGCGATCCAGGCTGTGGTTCTCTGACAGCTTTTGTTCGCTCAGTGACATGGGAAGGAAGGCCAAGCCTGAGAGTAAGGCTGTGGAGAAGGAGCTGGAGCTTTGAAGAGATTGACGTAAGTGTGGAGTAATTATCTAGGGCAGGAAGGTCAAGATGAATGCCAAGAAAAACCCAAGTCTTGATGAACTCAGGGAGATCTGTTAGCACCTTGCATGTTTTCCTTCTGCCTTTCAGCTGTGTGCGGGCAGCGTTCTGAGCTCCACCAGGCAGGGGGGCAAAGGAGTGCAGGGATTCCCACAGGGGATTGGGATCGAAGCCGGTTAAGGAGGGAAGTGAAAAGGGGAGGGACAGGGAAAAGGAGATAAGACGCAGAAGTTGTCAATCCTGGTGTGGTCACAGAGTTGTTGCTGTTGGGGTTGTTGAGCTGGGGAGATAGATGGTGATCAGAGTGTGGGCGCTTGACCCTGAGATTACGGAGGGGGCACAGTTACTGGCAAGGAGAGACCTTAGGGCAGCTATTATCTTGGGCTGGGAGTGAGGGAAGAGGAAATGGCTGTTGGCTTTGCGGAGTGTGGTGTTGTTTAGACAAATGCAGGTAAGATATGAGGAAGGCCTTCTTGCGCAGGAGAGGTCTGCAGAAGCTGGGAATCCCCTGACAGGTCAGGGTGACCGAGGAGGCCAAGGTCTACCAGCAGCAGTGGGCAGGGCGAGAGGGCACACCTTAGCTACCGCAAATTCATCTATTCTGGTCCTGTTTAGTCTTCCAAAGGCAATCACACTGCTGGCTAAACTGAGGGGTGTGCTCATCACTGAGTCACTGCGTTTCTCTCTCACAGCCAACCATTACAGTTGACAATTTTTGCTAGGCCCCAAGCCCTTGGAAGCTGCTATTTTGAAACATTACACCCTGTATTATTACCTCCCTTTTTACAGAGAAAGATACAAGGCTCCCAGAAGTTCAGTAATAGGCCCAGCGTCACTAACGCGATTTGAACAGAGCCCAGGTCTGTCTAGAGCCAAAGCTGGCTGAGAATCGGATTCACCAAGGGGCGTTTCTTTCAGCCGCCCCTGAAGATTGATTCACATTTCTGATTCTAGAAAGAGGTATCTCCCAAGGAATGGCCATGGTTTCCGAAGCCCTTGGGGCGATTCTGATGGTCAGGAATGACTGGAAGGCGTTGCCGTGCACCTTGGCCGTGGCGCGGTGGATGCCACGTGGGCTCCGTGGCCCGGCCTCTGTCACAAGGTGACACATCTAGGGAAGGGGGAGCTCTCTCACCTAACCTGTTTCCAGTTCTACCTCGCTGGCAAGATCACTAACAACAGCCCCACATGCATGCCTTTTTCAGTGCTTATCACGTAGCTGACTTCATCTGAGGCTTCAAAAGTGTAGGAGGAAGGAAAGAACAGTATGATTAGACTCATTTATAAGTAAAGACATGGGCCCCAGGCCTCACAGGCATTGAGGGGCAAAGCTAGGACAAAATTCTTGTTCCTGGCACATTCAAATCCACTATTCTTTCTTCTCCCGATTTCTTTATGAAAGTGCTGACCACTGTTTATAGATAATAAGACTAATTTTCAGGGGAAAGAGCTCTAATGCCCTCCCCCACCCCAGCTTGGTGCATTAGAGTCCCTTTAGTGCGGGCGCCTGGGTGACTCAGTTGGTTAAGCAACTGCCTTCGGCTCAGGTCATGATGCTGGAGTCCCGGGATCGAGTACCACATCTGGCTCCCTGCTCAGCAGGCAGTCTGCTTCTCCCTCTGACCCTCTTCCCTCTCGTGCTCTCTGTCTCTCATTCTCTCTCTCAAATAAATAAATAAAATCTTTTAAAAAAAATTAGAGTCCCTTTAATTCAACAGATATGGGGCAGGGCTGTCTGAGGCTAGGGATGAATGAGACTTTGTCCTTGCCCTCCAGTGGCGAGAAAGAGGCATATTTACCCCCATATTTACTTCTGAAAAACAAAAGGGAGCTCTTTGGAGAAAGTGAGTGATAAACGAAAAGACCTCCTTTCTCGGGTGGAGTAACGCATAAGCTCTAAGTGATCAGGCACAGGGCAGGAGGAATGTATAAGACAGATTACTGAAGCCCCGGGGCTGGCTGCAGAGAAAGCTGAGCGTTCCAGGGCCACTCCCTTCTGGTTCCACCTGGGCTCCAGGAAAACAACTCCAGGCCCCCCCCCCCCCCCACTCCTGCCAACCTCCCCTCTCCAATCACTATGCTCTGGCTGCCCCATCCCTAAAACAAACATCAGCCTGATTCCTTTCCTTCCTTCTATTCTGCCTCCTGCTGCCTGATTTGACTGAACTTGATTTGACTTTCCTCCTGGGGCAGGGTTGCCAGAACACAAGAAGCCCAGGTAAATGTGCACTTCAGATAAGCAATGCACACTTTTTAGTCTAAAATGTTCCCAAATACTATATGGGACAATGACACATACTTATACAAAAAATTATTTGTTGTTTGTCTGAAGTTCAAATATACCTGGTCATTCTGCCTCTATTTGCTACAGCTGGTCCCCCTACTCCGGGGGCACCATCAAGCCTCCCACGCCCTTCCCGATTTTCCTCTAGATGGCTATTGACAGCCACATGCCTCCCATTGCCCCGGAGGTGAAATCTCAGTTCTGACCCCCTGTCTCCTTGCTCAGTCCTGTTTTGTTTTGTTTTTTTTTTTTTTAAAGTAGGCTCCATACCCAGCATGGAGCCCAACACGGGGCTTAACTCGTGACCCTGAGATCAAGACCTGAGCTGAGATCAAGAGTCCGATGCTTAACCGACTGAGTCACCCAGGCGCACCCCCGCTCCGGCCCAATTTCTTAGCACTCCCACCCCACTCCACCTGCTCAATCCTAGATTGCTGGGAGGTAGGGACCCTAAACCCCTTGCTTAAGATGTTGTCCCCAAGTGAACACTTCTTCATCCCAGCACTTGCCAAACTGTCAAAATGAAAATGATGTGGTCTTTTACCATCTCCCCTAGACTGTGAGTTTCTTGAGGACAGGGGCTGGGCTGCAGTCCTTCAGTTTTGTCATCTCCAGAACCAGAAATTCCTGTCTGCTTGACACACAGCAGGGGCTTAGTTAGTAATCTGCTGAGAGTCTTATAAATAAGGCCTTTATCCCTTTTATCCAGGGATAAAAGGGGGTCAAGAGAAGGAGACATCATTCACTGAATGCCCATGGTATGCCCTGGGCCAGGTGCTTCGTTTCAGATTCTTGTAGGATTATAATCTTGATTCCATGATCAGAAAATGGGCTCAGGAGAAAGCAGGCAGCGAGGCTTGTCTCTACATTCCCCTTTCCCATGAGGCGGATGTGATTGCTGGCTGGGAAAACAAATCTCCCTGGAGACTGTTCTGGCAGTTCCAGAAAGTGGAGGGTGTTTTCTGGAGAACAGGCCCAAGTGTAGAGGACATGAAGAGGTGCCCCGAGATCTGGCCAGATTCTGCGGAGCTTTACATTTCACCGGAGGCTCTATTCTGCTATCAGAGAACTTGCTCCTGTGAGCTCTTGCTGGTAAGCTCACGAGTTGGGAGGGGACTTCCTAAAGTGAGGTTCGTGGCTCCTAAGATCTGAATTCACATTGAGAGCTGGGGTGGCTGGGGGAGGTGGGGGCTAGCCTGCCAAAATGTCCACAAGTCCCCCTAAGTAACTTCTACTTAAATTATATCTATATGAATAAACATACAAACTGTGTGTGGGGGAGGCAATTAAAAAAAATCTCTATTTTAATTGGTTTGAAATATACAATCTGAGTGGTAATTTTGCTTACTATGCTTACTGGTAGGCACAATGCTTTCACTTATGGGCTTCCAGGTAAGTCCATGGGCCCCTCCTTCCTAAGCTAGACTGGGCCACCAGAGAGAATCATGTAAAGGAAAGTGCTTAGTGATGGGTCTGGAATCAGGAGGGCATCCAGCTGTGTTTTGTCAAGTCTACGGGTCCCACCCCTGCCATTCAAGAAGTTAGAGCCCTAGAGGCTGTGAAAGACATCCAGTGGTAATGTTGATTTGTAGCTATTAGCACTAGATAAGCACCTGAAATTAAGCTGTTCATCAACTGGCAGCTTTGGCGTAATGGAAAAAACATGGACTTTGCAACTATACAAACTCGGGCAATGTTTCAAAAACTCCCAGAACCCGTTTCCTGGTCTGTAAAATGGCACTAGGAGGGCATCCTTGCCTTAGTGGCTGGGAGGGCTGAGATGAAGGCCCGGGAGTACTAGTAACCTACCTCCCAGGTCAGGATTTCTGAGTCTAAAACACCTGCTTTCCTGGTTGAACTAACTTCAAGCAGGAAATGTCCTAGTTCCCAGGGACAGAGAGATTCCAAGTCCCGCCTTTACGTCTGGACGTTTGAAGTTTTAACCCTGTGAAGTGCGTTTGGTTTAAGAGAAGAGAACTGTCAAGGATGTTCACCACGGATTTATGTCTAATAATGAGAAACGAGAAACAACTGAACTGTCTTCCAGTAAGAAATTGGTTGAATAAATGAGCACAGCTATGTGATAGAATACTTTGCGGCATTAAAATCATGCTTCTGAAGAATTAGCTAGTGACAAGAAAAATGTTCATGATAAAATGTTAAGTAAAATAAAAGCAATAGATAAAACATCATACAATACGCCCCACTCTGGAAAGATAAGTAAAATACATGGACATGGAAGGCAAAGAAGCACAAACGCAAGCGCTTTCCGCTGGAAGTCGGGAGGCGTGGAGAGAACAGATTTTCCCCTGTGTGTCTGTGTTTTCTAAGTTTTCATCAGTGATCGCGTATTGCCTTTATATCCGAGAGAACCCTAGACGGTCGTTGGGGCCTCGGGAGGTGCGCGCAGAGCGGGCGGACGCGGGCGGGACCCCGGGCGGCCCCCAGCGCCCCCTGGCGGCGTCCCGAGGCCCCGCCCCACGGGGGGCCGGAGCGACGGGGCGGGGCGCGGAGCCCCAGCCCAGCCCAGGCCCGCCCAGCTCAGGCCCGGGCCGTGCGCTCCGTGCGGGACTCGCTGCGCCTGGAGGGAGGTCGGGAGCGAGGCCGGCAGCGCACCGTCGGAGCGGCCAGGCAAGCCAAGGGGCCGGGGCCGGCGGGAGTGGGGGTACGGCGTGGGCCGGCGGGGACGGGGCCAGGGCTGGGGCGGCGCCCCGAACTTCCTCCGAGTGCTCGGCCCGGGGAGGCGGCGCCAGATGAGAATCTGTGGCCCTCGCCCTGGGAGTTTCGCTTTCCCGCCGGCGTCCGGGCGGCCGAGTGGCGCCTGTTGGGCGTTGGGAGCGGAGCAGTGGGTTGTGGGCACCGGCGAGCGGGCCAGGGTCTGAGGGTGTCACGTCCCCCTCCTTCTGGCGCGTGTGTCGCAGGGCGTGTCCACCGTACGAGCCCCCGGCGTGGCGGGCTGTGCGCGGGAGGAGGGCTGTCAGGGCCCTGGGCCGGTGCGAGGGGGAGGGGAGCGGCCGGGAGGCTGGTGCCAGTCTAGGCGTAGACAGGTGAATGAGTATGCGAAGGGGGGAGGGGGCCTGGCTTTCGGGGTGGAAGCAGCCAGCGGCCCACCGTGCTTGGCGTGGGGAATGGCCACTCCTGTCACCATGACTTTGCCTCAGCCCGCCTGCTTCCAGCCACTGTCCCCAGGCGGGGTTGGGAAAGCAACAAGGAAGTACTGTCCTCGCGCCCTCTCTGGGTCAGCATAAACACCCGACAGGAACCTGGGAAAGGGGAAAACAAGTGGAGCCCCGGGAAGGAGCCAGAAGACAGCGGGAGGGCAAGCAGGGGAAGGCTGCTGGGAGGCTTGGCCCTGATCCCGGGGTCCCGCACCAGCTCTTGTCCTCTGGGGGTCTCCATCCTCTCACCCCCCTGTGGCCTGGGTGTGGGATCCAGGGGGTGGCCTTCTACCTAACGCCAACGTTGGCCATGGGATAAGTGGGGGAAGGCCTGGGAACTAGGGTCAGAGCCAGATGTCATGGCAGTTCCCTCGGGTGTCCAGTTCTCCGGGGCTCTGAAATATTCATCTCACTGGTGAGCTTTGGTTTCAAAGGCCAGTGGTGGCCCGGGGAGCTGCGTGCTGCCTTGGGGCTGCTTTGCCTGGGCCAAAGGGGCAGCCATACTTTTTCTTCACCTGCCTGCCATCCCTGTCTCTCTAGGCAGGGGACCCAAACAGAGAGCCAGTTTGTAACTTAGAAAGAAGTGGTGGGCCCACATAGTGTCAAGGGCACTGACTTCCTCTGTCTTCTGGTGCCATGACCTCAGGGCCTCACTTGTAAAAATGGGCACGTCAGAGAGGTAATGATGGGTTACGCTGTAAGTGTGGGCAGTGCTTCGTGTCATGGGCTGGGGTAATAGCCACCTCAGCTCACACTCCGCCCATGGGGACGGGGGCCTCAGCTGGAAGCTGTCCACCTCAGAGCACTTCCACCCCCCCAAACTTCTCACCCTGGGTCCTTCAGAAAGAGCAGAAGCCCCAAAGAAGGAACACACACTCGTGTCTTCGGAGCGCTGAAGTGGGCGGGCCAGAGCGTGGATGCTCCGATAGCTCTCGGGGAAGAAGTCCTCTGCTAACAGTATGGTTAACACTGATGTGAGCTTTCTTGAGTATTCTGTTGGGAATGCCGTGGAGGGGATGGCCTTGACCGGATCCTCCAACCCTAAGAGTCTGGGATTCTAGACCAAAACCTGGGTCTTGTTTGGAAGTAGAGATATTCAGAAGTCCACAGGCCACAGTGCCGACTACTGAGAGTACTCAATGCACTAGTCAGGGAGGAAGATAAGAATGAGTCTTTGTATTTAATGATTTGTATTTTTCCCCATTACATATAGGTGATGTTAGGGGATGCCGGTCTCCTAGTTCTGTGCTAGTTGAGGATGTCCCCCAGCCCTTGACAGTAGATCTCACTGTGGAGATAATAGCAGCTGTCTTGGGGGGTGGGCGGCGGAGAGGAGAGGACCAGACCCTCGCCGGGGATCAAGCTGACTCAGAATGAGGGGACATACTTGTACTTCACGCGACTGCTCTGAGGGCTGTAAGGACAGGGATTTTAAGATATGAGGAGTTAGGACATGAATCATTCTCAGGGCTGGGTCTATCTGTAAAACAAAGGTGGACTGGTCAGGATCCCACAGGATATTAATTAGGTGTGCCCTGATAAAAATGTTTCAGGCTTAAGAAAGTTTGGAGGGAAACTCAGTTAAACAAAGTTGAACAGTTTTTGCTCACTGCAGGACTGCTCAGAGGCTGAATATGCCATTGTGCCTTGGGAATCTCTGAAAGGGGTATGGATTGTTTTTCAGACTTCTCTGTTTCAGAACTCGTCCATTAACATCTCCTGGGGTGGTGGTCTTTAGAGCAGTCCAGGAAATGCCTGCTGGATGAGTTTAGCTCTCAACTCCATGGTTCTGGGTAATTACTCCCTCCCCCCACTCTCCCATGGGGGCTGCTATGAGGGAAAAGGAGGCCAAGGGAGGTCAATTGCCTGGTGGCAGGGTTAGAACTGGAGCCCAGGTCTCCTGACCTCCCTCCTGCTGGTACTCTTTCTTGTCTACACTGCTAACACTGTTTCCCTGCAGGCTCTGGGGTAAGTGAGCGCCTAGCAAATGCTGGCCGTAGGTTCCAGAGGGCAGTATGGGGGCAGTTTGGGAGGAGAGGGTGCTAGGGTCAGTCCCATCCCTTGAACATGCCATGGGTGTCTGCCTCTGTAGATGGGGAGTAAGCCCAGGTGTAGATTCTTTAGGAAGCAGGTCATTCTGCCCTGAAACCTGCTGTGCTCTGTTAGGCTGCTCCTTCGGAAGCAGAGGCTGTTGGAGTTGGAATAGGCTTGATCTTTTGGTTCGGTGTACCTGTTTTATGGTGGGAAAAAGAGAGTCCGGGGATGTGGAGTGGCCCACCCTGACTCACAGCAGAGTTAGGACCCGGACAAGAACTCCACTCCCTGCCTTCTAACCCAGAGCTTTGTCGTGGACTGACTCTCTCCAAGGGAAAGGTCTTCACTAGGTCACCCCACCCCAGGTGCTGGCCTGTGCACGCAGGTAGCTGATGGGGGTGTCTCAGGAGCTTGTGTTCCAAGCAGGTTTAAAAGCAAAGGGCTGGAACTCTAAAATCAGACGTCCAATCTGGGTTCAAACACATCTCTGCTGTTTGCCTGCTCTGGGCCCCTAGATGGGTTTTTCCTCTGAATTTCAGCTTTCTCCTCTGGAGAGTGGGGATAAGAATATGCACCCTGGAGGGCTGTTGTCAGGCTCAGACCTGCCTTAGTAGCCAGTGCCAGGTACCCGGTACTCACTGCTGTATAAGCGTCTCTCTTCCTTCCTGCCTGCCCCGCCCACCGCAGGGAAGGGTTACGCAGTTCCCGTTCTCCACAGTGGCTTGCTAACTACGTCTGCCTCTCCTCCCTCCTAATCTGGAAGTCCTCTGGAAAGGCAGGAGTTGAAAGGCAAAGGGGGAGGTGGCTAGGGGCTCTGTTTCTGATTCCTCCTTCCTTATCTGCATTTCCAGGCCGTTGGGACCAGTGACGTGGCTGGGGTCACTGAGCTTACTGGCACTGGTGACACACTTCTACCCCCCCCCCCCCCCAGTGAAGGGTGACAGAGCTGTGGGGCCTGGGTCCTCCCCTGCTCTCCAGGGCTTCTCTCCCTCCCCACCCCTCTCAGCCTCCGATGGGAGAGAGGCCGCCCTGGGCTCTAGATCGGGCTGGGAGGGGAGTCGTGGGTTGGCAGTCTTATCTATTTCTGAGCAGGGGGGCACGGAGGATGGGGGGTGGGGGGGAAAATGACTTGTCGTGGCTCCGCCTCAGCTGTGTGTGTGCTTGTGTCTGTTACTGGGTTCTTAGGCAATGGGCAGGGCTGGGAATGGAAGTTCCAAACCCATGACCTAGAGGGCCTTTTGTGGGCTGGGCCGGAACTTTCTTGGTATTGGGGTTTCCTTTTCTGTCAGGCAACCAGGTGATTTCTAAAGGCCACTCCAGCTCTTACGACTCAGGTTTTAGATCCCCTCAGAGTCATCCTGTTATTCCCAGAAGCCAGGCAGACAGAAGGATAAGTTGATTCTGGGCCTCTTGGCCCGTGTGCAGCAGGCCTGGTGACTTGCCCAGACACTCCTGGGTGTATCTTTTTACTTCTCTGCCCTGGTGGCTCTGTGCTGGGGCCGGGGCGGGAGGGGAGTGGGGGGCCGGTTCCTGGGGGTGGGGGAGGGCTAGGAGAGGTGGGCGTAGGTTGAAGGAAAAGGGAGGGAAGGAGACTGGCATGAGACCAGGGGCTGTGCTCCCGCGCCTGCTGGGGCGGTTTCCTGAGATGCACACTCTGAGCTGTTCTTTCCATCCTGGCTCTGGGCATCCGTTCCTGGCAGAGAGAGGAAGGGAGGCTGCCTGACCAGTCAGCTGCTCCTTTCCACCCCTCCCTCCGAGACACACACGCACACGCGCGCGCACACACACACACACCCTCACCCTCTTGCTGCAACCTTTCTGTGTGGATTCCAGAGCCTTAGCCCTCAGGTGCCCCCATGGGAGCCCGAGCCTGTACCGCACTGAGATGGCTACAGGGGAAGGAGATGCTTCCCCCTCAAGGCTGTATCTGAAAACCTTGACAGCCAACAAGTCCTGTGACTGAGCCCACCCACTTCTGCTGCCAGGATGGCTGGGTCTGGAAGAGAAAGGAGAGCTTCTGGCACCTTCCTGATGGGGGGATTGGGGTCATGAGGATGGAGGAGCAAACTTAGACCTGTAACATGGCAGGGATGGGGCAGAGTTAGAATGTCTTGATAACAGGCATGGTGAGGAAGAATGTTCTAATGATTGAGGCTGCCTGCAAGTGATCAGCCTTGCTCCCTGTTACTGGAGTGTGTTCAGGAGAAGCTGAATGCCTACTGTGTTTTAGGAAAATTCAGGCTTCCAGTGGGGAGCCTTAAAGGTCCCTTTTAGCCCCTGGAGACTGTGAGCTCCTCCACTAGCTCCTGACAGAACCCAAATGACCCGATTCCTGGTTTCTGGTCTCTGGATTGTCTCCCTCCTCTTTCCCCTCATTCCTTTTCGACTCCATGTTCTCCAGCTCCCACCCTTAGTCATAGCTACGAAAGTTAACACTGACCACTTCCCCCTTTCCCTACTACCTAGGCAGAGGCCAGCCCCAAACCTCATCCTTAGCTGAGGCCTCGATGACAGGGAAGGGGCCAGGCCCCTCATGTAGCTGGGCCACAGTCAGTTGGGCCCCACCTGGCCCTGCTCGGAGGTGAGTGAGGCTGAGCTTAGCCACTCCCCTGACCCGCCTGAACACTGTCTCCTTCTCCTGTGCCCAGGACTCTACCTCCGGAGAGCCGGGATGTAATCCTAGCCCCGGGCCCAGCTCCATGACCGTGGATAGGTCACTCTACCTTCCTGTCCCATTGGTAAAGCGAGGGGTTTGGCTCACCTTAGATGAGTGGGCTTGCTTTCAGCTCAGGCAGTTAAGACTCTCTCTGACCACCCTCTTCACCTCCTGGCGGTTGTTTGGGAACTGGGGTTGGGGGGCGGGGATTATAAAGGGGGCTGAATAGCTCAGTGTCCACTTGCTATGTAAGCCTTCTGTTGTTGTTAGAGTCTTAGATGGGTAGCCATCTAAGACTCTAACATGATGAGACGTGACGAGAGGCTTAGATAGACAGGCTGTCCAAATGTGGGATTGGAGCATGGGCTCTGGAGTCCGTCTTGGAGCTCGGGTGTGGACTTCATCACACCCTAGCTAAGAAACCTTGGCCCAGTGACTTAATCCTTTCTTCATTTGTAACTAGAGTAACATTATCCACCCTGTTGGACTACTGAAAGGATTAATAAAATAATAACTAAAAACAGCCACCATTTACTGTTTTTATCAGGGGTCAGGTACCCTTCTAAGTGCTTTATGCATATTTTTACAATTCTGTGGAGGGTACAATTATAGTGTTAAACACATTTTCCAGGTGGAGAAACCGAGGCATAGTGAGGTGAAGTGGTCCAGTGCCAGTCTCTGGTAAGCCTGGGCTGGTGGCTGAGCCCTCAGAGAACTGGACTGTGACCTGCTGATGTCCCCAGCAGGCAGGTCTACTGGTGAATTCCTCTGAAACCAGAAGAGTCAGAGAGGGGGGCAAGGGTGGGCGAGGGAGTCTGTGTGCGTCTGTAGCCTTCTGAGCTGGAGCGGGCCCCTGGAGTCCTGGTGGCCCCTCCAAGGCCGACCTTTCTCTCGGTGACTCACCCCGCACTCTGGGGCCACAGCCCCTGTGTCTGGGAAGGGACCTGTTGGCCTGGTTTGGCCCAGAAGGAGGGAGGGCCAGCTGCTGGCTGGGCAAAGGGCAAGCCCCGTGTAGCTGGGTGCCTCAGATAATTCACGGTCGGCTAGAGCTGGAAAGGAGTTCACAGATCATCTGGCCCATGACGCCTCATTTTACAGAGGTGCACCCTGAGCAGCTGACAGGGCTGGGTCATGGCGGCATCACTGTGGTGGCCCAGCTGGGGCTTCTGACCACCGGGCCTTCCCTGCCAGTGTCTCTTGGGTCATGTTCGGCCTGTTCATCTGCGTGCCACCACCCAGATGGACCCGGGGCTGAGATGGCCATAATAATGACAGATAGCCCTACTCCAAAGGTGACCTGTTCAGACCTCTTCCTACAAACAGGACGCCATTCTCTTGGTGGAGTTAGAAGGGGGCTCCTGGAGAGGGGCGGGCAGGGCGGTGTAGGGAGAAGGAGCCTTTGGCCTCAGGGGAGGAGAGCCAGTTTGTGTTTCTTCCTTTTTAAAAATCTACAGAAATTTCCATGTTACAACTATCTATGCTAATTTCCCTACCCTTACATGGGACCAGAACTTTCCCACAGCAGTTAGTATCTCTGTTTCTGAAACAGCACTCAGTGTTTGGTCTTCTCCTGTTCTCTTTCGCTCCTTATCTCCTCAGGCCGCTCTCCTCCACTGTGCAGACCTTCACCACAAGCCTGCTGTGGACAAGTTGGGTCGCTGTGTCACACCCTCACTGCTAGAAAGGTCTTCCTTATTTCTGACCTGACACATTCTTGTTGTGCTGGTCTCTCGGCTCTGGGAGGATGAACAGCTTTCCTCAAAGTAACCCATTTGAGCTGGCCTGTTATGCCACCCCTCCGCCCTGCCCCTCCCTACCACCTTCCTCTCTGCACTATCCCACTTCTCCTAAGAGAGAAGAGGTAAGACAGTCCTTTATCTGATCCCTGGACTCTGTGGAGTACCCTAAAAAGAGAAGCCGGTTCTCTCTTCCTTTCAGCAGAGGTTCTGAGGATGTCTGCCTGCCTGGATCTGGGGGGGGTGCTTCCTCCCTGGGGGGTCCTGAAGGTCTGCCCCTTGGGAGATGCTGTAGGAGGAGGTCATGGCACTGTCAAGGCTCATCCTAACCAAGGACCTAGGGCCTTTCTGGGACCTCCTCCTTAGCTCTTCTCCAGCCCCGATCTTTGCAACCTCAGAGGGGACACCAGGCCTG
Source organism: Neomonachus schauinslandi (assembly GCF_002201575.2). NCBI lineage: Eukaryota > Metazoa > Chordata > Mammalia > Carnivora > Phocidae > Neomonachus > Neomonachus schauinslandi. The sequence continues at coordinate 174,041,847 of NC_058405.1, read as the reverse complement.
GGGGACATTTATCTGGCCTAAGAGGCCTCGAGAATGTAGCCTAACACAGAGTGTGCATACCCAGGACCCTGAAGGCCTCAATTCTGGTTGTGCTTTCACCTGCTATTTCTGTGACCCTGGGGAGGCACGAGTCCCTTCACTGTTCTGTGCCTAATTCCCTTATCTGAATTGAGCGTTTGGGGCCATACAACCTGGAGGTCCCTTTGAGCTGTTTTGGGGGTTCCCTCCTCCTCATTCCTCAGCCCTGTCCCGGCTGTGGGGCTCTTCCTGCTGCAGAGAAGGTACGGGCAGACTCCTCAGCACTCTCTCCTCCCCACTAGCCACAGCCCCTGCTGAGGATCGCGGGGATACCAGAGGCCCCGGCGTTCAAAACATGTTTCTGTCCCTCCAGCGGGGGTTCGGGGCCCGCACACACTGTTCTGCTCCCAGCACACCCGGCGGATGTGCCTCGGCTGTTATCTGAAGGAACCAGAAAGTCCTGTCTCTGGCCTGCCCTTTTGTGCAGCTTCCCAGCCCTGAGTGGCCAGCCTAGGGCACCCACTCGCCTAGGCCTCTCTGGCGTCCCCTGACTCAGCCACTGGCCATGGGCCCGCTGCCCTCCGGCTCCGGGCCTGGTGGCTCGGCCTTGGGGCTAGCTTGTTGTCCTCCGCGTGCCCCCCCTGCCCCCCACTTTGAGCCTTGGCTCCTCCCCAACTCTGCCTTTCAGGCCCATGCCTCTGCCACCTGCCCTGGGGGCTGGGCTGACCCCTGCAATGGGTCCCAGCTGGCTGTGTGACTCACCCCGAGGCTTGGCTGGGCCAGCAGCCTTCTTCCCTGGTCACTGGAAGCTTGGCTTAGACAAGCACGGGGTGGGGGTTCCCGGGCCCGCCCCCTGCCCCTCACACCAGCGGTGCCCAGTGACTGCTCTGGGCTCCTGCACAAGCCCCCCCTTCTGCTTTCCAGGGGCTTGAAACTGCACAGGAAGGAGGGACGGGGACAGAGAGCTGGCATGAATGCCGAGGGGTGGGGGCTGAGCTGGTGGCGCAGGCAGCACTGTGGGGACCGGGAGGATGGCCTGTGGGCACAGGATGACACACGGGGGTCGTGATTAAGAGAGAAAATAGGAGGGTCCCCTCTCCACAGGGACAGCCTGGACTGGGGCCCGGTGAGCTGGGTCTGGGCACTCCTGACTGCTTTTCTCATCTCCATTTCAGGTGCCAGCAGCTGGGGTCTCCCCTCAGCCCTTGAGCGGCCATGTCCAACCCCAGCGCCCCCCCTCCGTATGAGGACCGCAACCCCCTGTACCCTGGCTCTCCGCCCCAGGGGGGCTATGCGCAGCCGTCCGTCCTGCCTGGGGGCTACCCTGCCTACCCCCAGCCTGGCTACGGTCACCCTGCTGGCTACCCGCAGCCTATGCCCCCCATCCACCCGATGCCCATGCGCTACGGTGAGTCCCTGAAGGGAGCCCCGGGGTGGGGGCGATGGGGCAGCACTTGTCCCACACGAGCCACCTCTTTTCCTTCCCTCAGCTTCCTGTTTCATCCCTTTTTTCATCTCCTCTTTAGTTCTTTGTTTCCACATCGTTGTTACCTCCCCACTTGCCCCCTCAGCACCTCGCCCCCCCCCCCCCCCCCCCCCCCCCCCCCCCCCCCCCCCCCCCCCCCGCCACCTGCCACCTCCCCACCTGCCCCCTCAGCACCTCGCTCCCCCGCCCCAGACGCCTGCTAGCCACTTTATTCAGCAAGGAGACCGAGTCCATAGTCACACACCAGAACTTACACATCAGATGAGAAAGTGGCAGGATGAAGTAACTAGTTACTTCAGAGCGGCTACCTTAGGAGGAAGCCATTTCCGTGTCCTAACTTTACAGGTGCCACCTCTGCCCCCAGAGTCCTCCCTTAGGAATTGCCTTTAGAACCTGAAACACTTTTTTTTGGGCTTGTTTTGTTAATATTCTCGGTGCTAACAGGTCCTCATCTGTTAAGGTAATGTCTGAGTTTTGCAAACATCCAGAAGTTATTTGGATGTTTGATAAATGTCATGGCAGGTAAATGCCCTGTCGGGTCAGAAGTGAGACATGAGATGCAGCGCCTTTTTGTGAATGGCTCATGTGTGGATTCTGAAAGCGGTTCCTAAGGAGGCACTGAGGGAATGTTTTGAGCCCCGCAGCCTCTGGAATGCTGGGGCATGGCCAGCTCTCAGCTGCCCATACGTGTTCATACGTGTTCTGGTGGGGATGTTAGCGCACCGGTCACGTTCACAGTCACACCTTGTCCTGGGCACGTGGACCCCTGGCATCCCTGAGTGCTCAAGCTTGCCGGATGGAGGACATGGCCCTCACTCTGTTCTCCACCCTCCACACACGTGCTCTGTGTTTCTCCCTGCCTTTCCTCCTTTCATTTCTGACGGCCCTGGCATCCTGCCGCTGATGCTCCAAGCCCTGCCCATGCCTGGCCTCCTCACTAGGTCGTGACCCCTAGATGGCAGGGACCATGTGTGTTTACACCCCAGAGCACCCAGGTGTGGGCCGGACACCCTCACGCAGGAGCCCTCAATGAATGCGCACTGATGGATGGGCTCACACCTAAGGCCCCTTGTGACAGGGACACACGGCTCCATGTGGTGCCCAGGCCAGCCCTGGGTCACTCTGAGGGCGTCTAGAGGCCCTGGCTTGGGTGAGGAGCTCCTGAGTTATGGCACCTGTCTTTTGGCTGGAGATACTGGAGACTCTGACATAATGTCATGCAGGCTTTGGGATTGAGGCCACGTGTCCCAGTCCCCGGTTGGTCACACGTGATCTGTTCCTCCAGGCCCAGGCCAGGGCTATGATGGGGAGGAGAGAGCAGTGAGTGAAAGCTTCGGGCCTGGTGAGTGGGATGACAGGAAAGTCCGGCACACCTTCATCCGAAAGGTGAGATGCGGGCTGGGAGGCCACTGTCCCCGGGCCCCTTGGGAGGTGGGAATGGGGTGCGGACGGGGTGCGGAGGGCCAGGCACTGTCAGCCCCGGGCACTCATTCCCATGGAGATATGCTGCCGCCTTCCAACTTTTTTCTAGCTCTGCCCTGCCCTTGGGAGGGGCGTCAGCTCCTCCTGACCCATGTTCCCTGCCTCTCAATCCTCTCTTCCTTGACCTTGTGGCAGGGGACAGATTCAATCTAGGAAAATCTAGGCGGGCTCTGCCAAAGTGTCCTGCCCTCCCCAAACTTCTTTCTCTTGTGGGACTGGAAGCATCTTGAAGCCAGAATGATCATACTTGTTTATACTCCTCCTCTCCCCGGGCTCCCGTGTGCACAGCACCCTGCTGAGTAGGCACAGAAACTGCTGTGTGAGCGTGGAGGACTACCTGGTAGTGAGGCAGGGGGAGGAAGCAGGGAAGCGAGGCTGGCCGTGGGACATGGCGGGTGGGGAGAGATGGCAAGGAGCAGCCGGAGGTGGGGGTCAGCCCTGAGGGTGTGGGTAGTCTCTGAGCCAGACTCCTCACTCCAGGGTGGCCTTCAGGACAGGCGGCAGCAGGGAAGGGCCCCTGAGTGGAAATGAAATAAGAAGAGATCCTCCAAAATTAAGAAAGAGCCCCCTCCCCGCCAGTCAGAGAGGGTCTTTGGCCTCCTGGGTGGGGGGCTGGCTGCTTCCTGGGGGGATGGGTGGGACAATGACACGTGCCGCCCCCACCCTGGCTTGTGTTCCAGGTTTACACCATCATCTCTATCCAGCTGCTCATCACGGTGGCCATCATCGCCATCTTCACGTTCGTGTGAGTCTGAGGACGCTGCCCCGGTCTTACTGGGTCCCCTGCGAGGCGTGCGGGGTGGGGTGGGCCCTGTGCTCAGATGGACCCTGAAGGGAAGTGGGGGGGGGGCCTGGGCAGGGAGGTAGCCAAGCCTTGTATGACTCCTCTCCCCTCCCATCCTAACCCTGCTCCACAGGAAGCCAGTTGGCGACTTCGTGAGGAGAAACCTGTATGTCTACTATGTGTCTTAGTGAGTCTCCGCTCCCCTCTGCTGTATGTGTGTTGGGAGAGGGGGGCAGGGAGATGAGGGGGGACCACTGACCAGCTTCTCTCAGGGCAGGGATCCAAATACGTTTTGAGAGGGGCCCTTCAAGTTGCCAGCTGTGCTGGGGAGTGTGGGTGTGTGGGAGGGGCCAAGTGAGGCGTGACAGCACCACAGAGCGCCTGGAAGCAGGGGTAGGAGACCGGTGGCAACACGCAGACTGCCAGCGGGTCCCCAAGTTCTCTTAGCTTATCTGCCTTGGTCTCCTTCAGCCTCCGTCCTGGCTAAACCCTCCGTCTCAGAGGTTTTCAGTGCCCTTGGCTGGGGTACTCTTGTCCTGGGTGGCTTCCCCTCAGACTTCCAAAGGGTTCCATGGGCCCCCAGCCCGCCGGCCTGGGGAGTGCTGCCAGGCGGGTCCCGGAGGGGGCCGAGGGGTGGATCAGGCTTGTGGGCTACTTCCTCATCTCTTTCTTCCCAGTGCTGTCTTCCTGGCCACCTATCTGACCCTCGCCTGCTGCCAGGGACCCAGGTGAGTCCCAGACAATGAGAAGGGATGGTGGGGGGCAGGAGAGGGGGGACCAAGTGTTTGGGGAAGAAAGGGGATCCCTATAGCAGCTGTGTGGTGATGGGCGCAGCTGAGGTTCAGGTGTGTTCAAAGTCCCTTGCCTGTGTGTGATCGATTCAGTTGTGTGGCTGTTATTTTTACGGTACCTCTGCAAGGTATGTAGCATTTTAACCATTTAACAAATAGGAAGCACCCAGGGCTCAGGGAGGCTGAGTAACTTTCCCACAGTTAACACAGGCAGGCCGGGTAAGAGCTGCAAATGGATCCGGGTCTTTGTGGTTCCACAGCCCAGGTCTGTCCCATTGGCCCACGCTGTCCCTGCACAGAACACCTGAGCAGGTCCCAAAGGCCATGCCAGCCTCCCCGCCCCCCCCCCCCAAGTCAAGGCCACATTCTCCAAGCACCTGAGCCAGAACTACCTGCTGCTGAAAGAGCCTCTGATACCTGGCTGGCCCCAAGTCACTTAATCACGGTCTTTTTCCCTTCAGACGCCGGTTCCCATGGAACATCATCCTGCTGACCATTTTTGTAAGTCAAGAAGGGGTGAGGGAGGGTGGGTCCGAGGGGAGGGCTGGGGACACAACCGTGGCGATGTCCCTGGCTCTCTCCCCAACCCTAACCTGACCCACGCCCTTGGTCTCCTCGTGGCTGCCTCTTTCCTGCTCGGTCACATGTGCCCCCAGCTCTGGTAGTCCACCTGGGCTGTGCCTGCAGGGGCCCCGCCTTTCTTACGTGTTCCACTCTTATCTCTGTCCTCCCCTCAGACTCTTGCCATGGGCTTCATGACGGGCACCATTTCCAGGTACACTCAGGGACAAACCATCACACTCTTGTGAAATGTGTATTATGGGGGAGTGGGGTATCCCTGGGCTGGCAGTCCTCTGCATTGGGCGGGGGGGGGGGGGGGGGATGCCGGGCAGGATCCTTCTAGAAGTGGTAGTTTTGAAGTCATTCCTATATGACTTATGCCTCTGGCCTCTCCGAACTCCTTCCCCTCAGTGTGTATGAAACCAGAGCCGTCATCATTGCAATGATCATCACTGCTGTGGTGTCCATTTCAGTCACCATCTTCTGCTTCCAGACCAAGGTGAGGGTATGGGGAGGGGTGGGGGGCACTTCCCTGGCCACCCCACCCGCCCTTTCTTTATATAAACCTGGCCCTCCAGGCTTGGCACTGCAGCAGGCCTGCCAGGGCCCAGACCCGTCTACACCAGGGATTTCCCTTAAGAGACCCTAATCCCCTTCCCTTCCTATCTGCACCTATAAAACTGTTCCCTGTGTCTGTCTTTAGAATGTCATGGTTACTCCCGTGCCTTCTAGGAGGCGGCACTGGGATTCCCTGGTTGGGGAGGCGGGGCAGTCTGGCTGGGCTGCTGGTTGTGACACTCGTCTGACAGGTGCCTCCTTTTCCCTTTCTGGCAGGTGGACTTTACCTCGTGCACAGGCCTCTTCTGTGTCCTGGGAATTGTGATGATGGTGACTGGGATTGTCACTGCCATTGTGCTGTCCTTCAAATATGTGAGTGTCCTGGGAGAGCTGGGGTCAGCGAACCTAGCACTCGGAGGAGACTTTCTGTATCAAGTGTTGGCCAGGCCTTCTGGAAGCTCACAACTGGCTAGCAAAGGCTCCAACACGGGAGCACCATCATTTGGGTTAGGGTAATCTCTATGTGGAGATGAGAAGGGCCTGGGAGCCGTAGAACCTAAGGCCCTGGATGGCATTGCAGAATTCTCGTGGGAAGTAGTGGGGAGATCTGCCTGGCAGCTTAGGTTAGGTTCTAGAAGAGAGATGGGAGAGGCACCCAGGACTGAGAAGATGGGCTTGCATGGAAGGGACCTGCGAGGAGGGGAGCACCGTGCTGTGAGGGCACCTGCCTACTGGACCATGGCTGGCCCTGCCCTTCTATGAACAGGCACCTGGAGGGCTCCAGGATTCTGGCAGTCCTTAGGGTGGCTGGGCTTCCTTCCCAGGCTGGCTGCAGGAACCATGACTGAGCGCGGACTAGGACTGGGGGAAAGGGGACAGGGCTCTTCGACCAGTGCTTGCCTGGCTCTGTCTCTCCCAGAGCTACAACACAACCACCTGCTTTTTTCCAGAAGTACAGTGGACACTTCTGTACCCTAACTTTGGAGATTGGTTTCATATGACCACTGGAGGATGGCCTGTTTTCTCTGTCCGAATTTGTTACTCTTCTTTTTTTTTTTTTTTAAGTAATCTCTACACCCAGTGTGGGGCTCGAACTCACAACCCCGAGATCAAGAGTTGCATGCTCCACTGAATGAGCCAGCCAGGCATCCCAAATATGTTACTACTACTGCTTTCTTCCCCGATCTAGAAGGCAGAAGTGGTCCTTTCATGTAGCTAGCTTCCTGGGTCTCCCTGCTCTTCCCTATTCCCCTAGGGGGAAGCTGGTTCTGAGGGACTGCCTGGGTCCGTGCTTTGCTAAGATTTCTAACACCATCCCTGTCCCCTCTCCCCAGATTTATTGGCTCCACATGGTCTATGCTGCTCTGGGGGCCATTTGCTTCACGTTGGTAAGTAAGGCCCTGCTCCCTCTTGGCAGGGGAGCTGAGGGGCTGGAGGGGAGCAACTAGACAGACAGAGCATGAATTCGGGCTGCTTGGGAGGCAGGGAGTGGGCCACAGTTACCTTTCTCTCTCTCCGCTGTCGAGATGACTGATGTTCTGGGCGATCCTGCCACCTCTTTCTTGTTCACCCGCCAGCTATGGAGCATACCCAGCAGGCCCTATTACGGATGGGGGTGTGTCTCTCTCCCTTTCTAGACTCTGAACCAATTGAGGGTAGAGACCACGTGCTGTGCTGTTCGTTAACGTGTCCCTAAGCATACTGCATGGCACGGAGGCTCCCAGGACGGATCTGCTGATGAAATGAGAACCAGGAAGGAGCTCCGGCCACAGAGCCCCTGGGTCCTCACGCGTGCCTTCCCTATTCCTACAGTTCCTGGCTTATGACACGCAGCTGGTCCTGGGGAACCGGAAGCACACCATCAGCCCCGAGGACTATATCACTGGCGCTCTGCAGATCTACACCGACATCATCTACATTTTCACCTTTGTGCTGCAGCTGGTCGGGGATCGCAATTAAGGAGCACCGCATTCCGCCCCACCGTGGGCTCCCCCTTCCCTGGAGGGCTGGGCCCTGTGACCGGAGTCTGGACCTCAGATCTCTTTCCTTCTCCCTCCAGTAACATGCCCAGTTTCTGTTCTGTCCTGGAATGGGTGGCCTCTCTGGTGATAGATGCACAGGTTAGCTGGTGGGCTGGAGGAACTGGGGACTAACTCTTGCCTTTGACAGACCCAGAGGGTACTAGGCAGATGTGCCTTCTTCCTCCACCCACTACATGGCACCAAACTCTTCTCAATAGCTGGGGTTGCAGGGAAGGACAAGAAGAGCCTACTCTGTAGCCAAAAAGGAGTATGAGGGGTAGAAGTGACTTTGAGGTGATGAAGTGTCCCCTCCCACCTCTGCCATAGGCTTCTGGGCTCTGTAGCTAGAGCTATTTCCTCCCTCAACCCCCAAGTCAGAGAGCTTTGTCCCCAGCCTCCTGGACTCCTAGGCCATTGTCCTGTACTCCTTTGACAACCCTTCAAGCTCCTGAAGGTAGAAGAGATCTGTGCCCATGGGTCTCCCCTGCTTCAATCCCCCTGTTTTTGATGGCATATACATATACTGTTTATTTGGAGCAGGGGAGGAAGAGGGGAGTAAGCAAAGTCAAGCACAGGGGCCAATACAGAGTGGCATCTACCCTGGGCTTCCTCATGGCTTCTGGTGGTGGAGAGGACAGGCTTGTTCGCAGCCGTCTGGTCCCCATTCTCCAGAGCTGCCTGGGGCCTCCCTGGCTGCTTCTGAGATCTCTGGTCAGAGAGACCTCTTGCTTCCAGCGCCCAAGCTGCTCAGAGCAGAAAGTGAGGAGCAAAGGTCAGGAGATGGGGTGGTTTGTAGGACTGTAAGTGTGGCCAGGAAGTAACGAGGGTGAAGAGAGGCCAGGGTGGGGGCAGGGGAAAGGCTCTGGGGTCTTCCGCCTGGTCTGAGGGATATGAAAGCCTCCTGTGGTATCCATGGAAACTTCCGTGTTCTTATGCTAACCTGGGGAGGACCCGGAGCGAAAGGAGACTTCTGCTCTCAGTTTGTACTGGGGGATTTCAGACTTGGGCCTTATCTCTCCAGCCAGCTGCCACTTTTTCGCAACACCTAGTGCCTCAAGCTGGAACGGGGGGAGGGGGACAAGAGTCAATCTGTTGGTGGGGGTGGAAACCAAATTAGCCCAAGGATATAATTAGGACTTCTCTTAACTACTTGGTCCTAAATATATCACGCAAAAGGACATAACTAGAAATGTAATAAAGTTTTATGTTTAGGAGTTAAACCCCTATCTGGCTCTGGTTTCTTTGCTTTAAGGTGGGAGCTCTGGGAGTGCTGGTTTGGCTCTGCCCAAAGCATCCGCTTCCTACCTCTGCCTTCCGGCTTGGCGTCTTCTGCCTTTTCTAAGATAATCAAATATATTTTGCCCCAGTGCTTCCTGGTGATGGATGCAACAGACTGGTAAAGGTTCAACCCTGCAATATTGGGTCTGGCAGGGACCGGTCAGAGCAGTGGCACGTGTCCTTTTCTGCATCCTAGACCCTTTACAAATGCACATGAGAGCTATGAACTCTCCTCCCCACAAAGCTGTATGTGTTCACACGACTTCACATGTGGGGGTGGAGGGAGATGAACCACAGGTTCAAGTTTAGAACCCATGCCTTAGAAATCACTAGTCCAGGGCGCCTGGGTGGCTCAGTCATTAAGCGTCTGCCTTCGGCTCAGGTCATGATCCCAGGGTCCTGGGATCGAGTCCCACATCGGGCTCCCTGCTCTGCGGGAAGCCTGCTTCTCCCTCTCCCACTCCCCCTGCTTGTGTTCCTGCTCTATGTCTCTGTCAAATACATAAATAAAATCTTAAAAAAAAAAAAAAAAGAAATCACTAGTCCAATCCCTGTTACAAACAAGGAAACTGAGGTCCAGAGTGCCCAGTCACTTGGACCGGACCAAGAGGAGGAGTGCTTCCCCCGCCTCACTCTGAATCCCTTTTTGATTCTTTTTATTTTTCATTAGAGGCTCAGTGAGACCCCACCCTCCCGGCCAGCAGCTCTGAAGGCTTGGTCCCCAGGGCCTGAGCCTAAGCTTGTTGTACTTAAGTCTCCGTAGTCTCCCCAACCAGCCAGCCAGGAACACTGAGCACTCCTGTGAGAGGAGCACATGTGAGTAACCAACCCCTCCCTCGGCCCCTCCCCTCCCAAGGATTTCACAAGCCCACTCCTGGTTCCTTTGCGCTCAAAACATTCCAGGACTTTATTTGCCTTTGGCTGGCTTCTGAGGAGGGGCAGGGCAGGGGGCTGGCAGCGCCCTCTGGCGGACCTCATAGGCAAGGACCGGAATCTTGGCCAAACCCAGAGGACTTCAGTCTTGGAGGCCACAGTCAATACAGTCTAGGGGAGGGTGGCTGTGTTCCTCAGGCTTGCACCCCCGACCCTGCTTCAGGAGACGGGGCATGTTGGGAGGAGGCCCTGAACCTCTGGCTCTCATACTCGCCCGTGTTGGATGCCCGCATGTTCTGCCGAGCCTTCATCTGCTTCAAACGGTCCTTGTCCACTTCCCGCTTGGTGAGGATGAAGAGGAGGATACCACAGGGGAAGCCGATGGCCCTAGGGGTGGGGAGATGTGCACGGGATTTGGGGAGGGGCCAAGCCTGAGCCAGAGGAGCTGGGGCAATCTCATTCCAGCTTCATCGGTTGCACGAACACCGCAATACCTCTCGTGTCTCTGCAGCCTCCGCACTGGCTGCTGGAGGGTCAAAAGCCAATCAGATCCTGCTGCCGCACTGCTTAAAACTCTCTAAAGCTCCCCATCACTTCCTGGCCAAATCCAAACTCCTAGGCACAGCACAAAAGGCCCAGTGTGGTTGGTCCCCTGCCCATCTTTTCATTCCTTTCTCGTATAGCTTTAGGCTCCTTGACCTGAGAGCCCTGCGATCCTGCCATACGGACTATGCAAGATTCTCCAGATGGCCCATCCTCCTTCCCTCTCCAAGTGTTGGCAAAGGTTCCCTCTGCCTTAACCGCCCCACATCCCCTCCTCGACTCCCCTTCATCTAAGTAACCGCTACCTGGGAGGCACTTTAGTGTGGGGGGAGAGGGCATGGAGTCATAAGACCTGGTGAGAATCTCACCTCTGAACCTTACTTAGAGTTCCCTCCTCTGTGAAATGGGATGTAATTAAAAAAGAAATTTTTTTTTGTATTTTGGGTTTAGGGAATGTGACATTTATCTCAGAAAAACTAAAACATTACACTGTAAAGTACTGGCACACCTCAGGTGTGGAAAAAACTGTTAATTTTCCCCTCCTTTCCTTTTAATGTTGATCAACAATACATATTAAGGTCAGAGTCAGATCCAAATAACGAAGTATTGGACACCTTCTAGATGCTACTTATACAACTAACATAATCTCTCATGATCTCAATGAAAGAGCTCAATGGGCTTTCAGCCCAAGCTCCCAAAAGAGAGAATGAGGCCAGGCACCCAAACTCAAATCAGATTAGCCCAGCTTACTACACCGAAAACCCACTGTGTCTCCAATTCCACATACTTTCCCACCTCCCTTGCGCCATTCCTCTGAGATTCCAGTCCTCACGTCAAGCAGTTCTGTCCCCACAACCTCAGATTCAACTCACCACCTGAAACTTGAAGAAACTTTCTGGGTCCCGCCCTCCACTGTGCCACTCCCCACTGGTGGGCAAAGAGTTTTAGTTAAAACTCACCAGGCGAGTCCCACAGCTTTCATGGGGTTCTTGCCCCTCTTTCTGGGAATGTATTCCAGCTCAGGGGATAGGGTCTCCGGTTCCTCCTTGCACTCTGGGGAACTGTGGCTTTGCAGTGCCCGGGTCCTGTTCTGTGAGGCCTTGTTAGCTGTGGCTCCTGAGAGAATCCCTGCAGATGGAAGGAAGGAAGGTCAGTAAGAGAGGATGAGAAGAAAGCCCAGGGGAAAAAGGGGAGAGACAGCAGTTTGGAGTAACAAGTGCCAGGGAGAATCCAAAGGGAAAATGGGAAAATTGCCATCGAGGTGGCACGTCTGGAAGCCACTTCCACGTCACTGCGGGCTCATCACCCTGGTGCCAGGAGAGCGAGCTTCGTTGTTCTTCATCTGCTCAGACGACAGAATGTGAAGGACTGCAGTGGGGCTCACATAAGTCGTATCAAGGAAATCCGAGGAAAGGTTTTCAAACTGCAGGATGTTAGCACTGGGAGCTTAAAGGTAGTCTACTCCATCCCCTTATTTTATAGAAGAGGAAACTGAAGCCCCGAGAGCCGAACTGCTTCGCCCAAGGTCAAACTGCTAATTATCCGGGGCTAGAACCCAAGCCTCCAGAAGCCCAGGGCTCTTTCCTCTGCACTGCGGTGAGTGTGAAACACCTGGAGCGCGGGAGTCTAAAAGGCTTCCTCGGAGCTCCCTCTCGCAGCATGACCCCACAGGTGTCGCGTAACTTGAGGGCAGGGGGATGGGCTGGGTGACCTCTAGAGAGTATCTTTGAGCCCCTTGACTCTTTATGATCCTGCAGAGGGGTGCAGGCAGGAATCGACAGCCATGACCTCCTGCTATCGCTGGTTGGGATGTATAAAAAAGGGGATCCCCTGCCGTCCTGCCCTCCCCGGGGTCCCTCTCCTTACCCCGGAGGACGCGGGCATTTCTCGCCCCCCGGCCCTTCAGCGCCGTAGCAGCTACCACCGCCGCCATGCTCAGATCCCACCCCCTCTTCACCGCGCTCCGCGCCGGGAATTGTAGTTTGCGTAAGGGGCCTCCCCCGCTCCTTCCGTCCTGCCTACAGACCAGAAACTACATCTCCCAGAAGTCTCCGAGGGGACCCTGGAGAACTACCCTTCCCAGGAGACCCCGGAGGCGCGCACGCTCGCTTGTTTCTCTCCTGTTGGAGGCGGAGTCAGGCCGGGCGGAGTTTGGGTTCTCCCCGCCACGCCCCGGCCCCTTCTCCCAACTCTGCCCTGTGACTGGTGGGTCGGCCAGTTAGCCCCCTTCGCCATTGGCCTAGCGGCCGTCGCTCTTCCTGCCGGGGAGTCGCCTACGCCTACTTCCTCCCGGGAGGAGGGGCTCGAGTTCCGCGTCGTCGCGCAGAGCTGACTCTGGGAGGCGTTTGGGCCCAGAGAAGTGGATCGGCCGCTTGCGCCGCATGGAGTCCGAATCCGAGAGCGGGGCCGCCGCTGACACCCCCCCACTGGAGACCCTGAGCTTCCATGGTGATGAGGAGATTATCGAGGTGGTAGAACTGGATCCTGGCCCGCCGGACCCGGGTGAGAACTGCCGCTCCTCGGGCCGTGGGACAGGAGGCGCTCACCCCTGGCCTCTGACCCTTGCTTCTCCCCACTCCCTTCCTCTCCCCACCGGTCATTCCTACCGACCTCTTTCGCCCTTCCCCCCTTCCCTGCCCCCACACTTAGTTCTCAGGACTGGCAGGGGTGGGGGTTCCCCTGACGCCTCCTCTGGCCCTTCCCCTCACACACCCCCTTCCCATCATCCCCTCGGTCCTCCCTTCCTACACCGTCTCTGGCCAACCCCGGGTCCTCAGACCTCTCCTGTCCTCCGTCCCCAGTGCCCCCTCCTCCCTGCCGCTTCTCCCCGCGCTTCACCCTCTCTGTCTGACCTCAGCCGACCCTCTTGCTACACCCCAGCGCCTCAGGCCTCCCCACCACTTCTCCCCTGCCCTTTTTCTTACTGTCTGCCGAGCCCCATCTCTTAACCCTCTCCCCAAAGCAGATGATCTGGCCCAGGAGATGGAAGATGTGGACTTTGAAGAAGAGGAAGAAGAGGAAGAGGGCAACGAGGAGGGCTGGGTTCTGGAACCCCAGGAAGGGGTGGTCGGCAGCATGGAGGGCCCAGACGATAGCGAAGTCACCTTTGCATTGCACTCAGGTAGGTCTCTGAGGAGATCCGTCATCAAGTCATTAACTCAGTGCACGTGGGCATCTGAACATCAGACACCTGCTGTGTAGGGAGCCTTCCGAGGGACATGGAGGTGGGAAAACAGAGGCTGGCCTTGCCCTGGAGGAGCTCGCAATGTGAAGGCCTGGGGGAGAGCTTGGCTCCCGGAGCCAGCTGAGACACCTGGCTTCAAATCCTCCCTTTGCTCCTTACAGATTTGTGATCTCTGTTAATCTCTCTGGGTGTTAGTTTCTTTTCAGAAAGTCGTCTTGTTGTAAACTAGAGGTAGTAGTACCTTTTTGAGCATGTTTTATATAATTCTCTCAAATGGTGGCCCTTAATAAGGTAAGTGACAGGGTGCTTTTCTCACTCTGTGCTCAGCCTGGTGGCAGTCCGTGCTGAGACCTGTAAGCCTGCACGTGTACCCTCCTCTTGTCTGTGCGTCTGTCTGGGGTGGTGAACGCAGCAGCCCTGGGGAAGGACTTGGAGCTTGGCAAGCACGGGGAGGAATTGCTCCAACAACTTGATGCTTGAAACTTAGAAGAACTTGGATGCACTCTTCTTTTCCGGGAGGAAAGACATGTTGCTTTGGGTGGAAGGGGGTGGGTTTCCTGAAGGTCCCGAAGGACAGAACCTGGGGTGGGAGCCCTGTCCGCTTACTCATGGCATATCTCTTTGGACAGCATCTGTGTTTTGTGTGAGCCTGGACCCCAAGACCAACACCTTGGCAGTGACAGGGGGTGAGGATGACAAAGCTTTCGTGTGGCGGCTCAGCGATGGGGAGCTGCTCTTTGAGTGTGCAGGTGAGGGAGTACGGTGAGGTCATGTTCCTTTGGAGGTCATAGGGGGCTAGCCTGCAATGGTTGTGCAGACAGCAGCCATTTACTGGTGCCCATTTGGGGCCAGTTCTATGCTGGACCCAAGGACCTCAGAATAACCTAGTCTGTCTTGGGCATGGGGAGGGAGCCAGTATTGGCCAAAGGAGTCTGGGGAAGGTCTGGGAGGAGGTAGCAGCAGCGTAGGATATTTAAAGAGAGGAGCCGGTATTTTGGGCAGAGGTGTGGAGTGGACAGAATGGGGAGGACATAGGCCTGGGCTAGGCATGGTGGAGTGGGAGGCGAGCATTACCATCCCTAGGGAGACCTCCTGGAGTGGCAGTGAGCAGGAGTCACCTGTTACGGTGGGACCCAGCCTTCTTCTCTTCCCAGCTGGTCCTTTCTGGGGGTCAGCCACCTGGGTCCTGTTCTCCTGATGTTCTCCTCTCTTTCTGTCTCCTTCCCTTTGCAGGTCATAAAGACTCTGTTACTTGTGCTGGTTTCAGCCACGACTCTACCCTCGTGGCCACAGGGGACATGAGTGGCCTGTTGAAAGTGTGGCAGGTGGACACCAAGGAGGAGGTGTGGTCCTTTGAAGCGGGAGATCTGGAGGTGAGAGCATCAGAGTGGTGTTCAGCTGCGCGGGGCCTTGGGGAGGAGCTGGGAGCTGGGGGGGTCCAGTCTCGCCTTTACTAGACCGAGCCCGCTCTAAGGCAGCGTGCTCTCCACGTGCAGCAAGAGTGTGGGGCTGTTTCCTGTCCCGTCCCTGCCACCCTCGGAAGCAAGGACAGCTTGGGTGGCGCTTATGGGACGGGCTCCTAGGGGGGACAGGCCTCCCTGCTGACCCTTGCCCTCTGCCCAGTGGATGGAGTGGCACCCTCGGGCACCTGTCCTCCTGGCGGGCACGGCTGACGGCAACACCTGGATGTGGAAGGTCCCAAATGGTGACTGCAAGACCTTCCAAGGCCCCAGCTGCCCAGCTACCTGTGGCCGAGTCCTCCCTGACGGTGAGGGCCGCTGCCCTGTCTGTCTTTCCCGGGGCGCAGAGAGCTTGGCTCCAGGTTCACGCGCCTTCCCGGGCTCCCTCCTGGGCCTTAGCCGGCCGGCTTTGAGCTCTGCTGTCCGGAACACAGACCCAGGCCCCAGAGCCAACCGCTTCCCCTTTCCTGCCCTGACTGGCTGCTAGTCCCTAGTCCGTTCCCTTACTTCCTGGTCTCCCCCTTCCCCCCCATTCCCTTGCCGGGTGTGCCTGTGAGTGCTGTCTGTCTTTCTCTTCGTCCGTGCCTGCGGCCCTTCAGGGAAGAGAGCCGTGGTCGGCTATGAAGATGGCACCATCCGGATCTGGGACCTGAAGCAGGGAAGCCCGATCCACGTACTAAAAGGTCTCCAGGGCAGGGCCAGGGTTCACCGGGTGTCTGTGCAGAAGGCCTGGGGCAGGCGTCGGGGGCCGCGAGGAAGCCTGACTTAGCTGTGTGCTCCGTCCTAGGGACCGAGGGTCACCAGGGCCCTCTGACCTGTGTCGCCGCCAACCAGGACGGCAGCCTGATCCTCACCGGCTCCGTGGACTGCCAGGCCAAGCTGGTCAGCGCCACTGCTGGCAAGGTGAGGGCGACCTGGAGCCTCTGCTGCCCGTGTTGTGTGTCCCCCCCACCGAGGGCTCTCTCGGCTCCTCTCCTGGCCCCTCGTCGCCTTCCCTCCTTCTCATCAGCCCTCCTCCCATCCTCGGTTTCTCTCCCACGGCTTCTAGGTGGTGGGGGTTTTCAGACCCGAGACCGTGGCCTCCCAGCCCAACGTGGGAGAAGGGGAGGAGAGCGAGTCCAACTCCGTGGAGTCTTTGGGCTTCTGCAGCGTGTGAGTGTGAGAAGGGCCTCGGCCTGGAAAGGAGAAAGCTGGGGAGGACGGGGTTTGGCGAGGGGTGCCTGGGCCGGGGAGCCAGGGAGGAGCGTAGGGTGCGTGAGTGCACATCCCTCCATGAGCCTTAGTGGTGCTCTCCTCTGCCCAGGATGCCTCTGGCAGCTGTTGGCTACTTGGATGGGACCTTGGCCATCTATGACCTGTCTACGCAGACCCTCAGGCACCAGTGTCAGCACCAGGTACGGGCAGCCTGGAGCTCCGGCGTGGCACTCTGTGGCCCTCCCCACCTCCCCGCTGCTCTCCCCGCCCAAGTCAGGGCAGGCGCCTCCCGCTCTCCCAGCCCTGACATCCGCTCTGCCCGCTCTGTCCCGTGGCCTCCCGGTGCAGTCAGGCATCGTGCAGCTGCTGTGGGAGGCGGGCACCGCCGTGGTTTACACTTGCAGCCTGGACGGCATCGTGCGCCTCTGGGATGCTCGCACCGGCCGCTTGCTCACGGACTACCGGGGCCACACGGCCGAGATCCTGGACTTTGCCCTCAGCAAGTACGTGAGTTGGGCAAGGGCTGGAGTCTCTGTGTATTTGGAGGGTGGGAATGGCACCTGGGGGGCCGCAGGGTCCTTGGGGTGTGGGAGGGGCTTCCTAAGGGAAGCTGGGGTCCAAGGCCTGGTGTGTGAGCCCGAAGGGCGGGGAGGCCTGAGGGTGACCTGCGTGGGCTCTCACATCTCCGTTCCGGGGCTAAGGGCCTGGGACCGTCTCCCCCATGCTGTGGGCTCTTCTCTGATCCCCTTACTGGTTGCTGGCGTCCAGTGTGTTCACTCGACGTGGACACGTCAGCCTGGTGCCAGGCACCAGGGATCTAGGATTGAGGATGCCCTGGAGGAGGCCACCTGAGGGTCCCTGGGTAATGGGCTTGGGGCCGGGCGCCACGTCCCTCAGTCCCATCGACCTGCGCTTTCTGTCCACAGAGATGCCTCCCTGGTGGTGACAACGTCAGGAGACCACAAAGCAAAAGTATTTTGTGTCCAGAGACCTGACCGCTAATGGCTGCAGTCTCTGCTTTGGTGTTGAGGGGTGAAGGGAGAACCCCACCAGCAGAGGCGGTAGGGTATGGGGGAAGAGGAGGGGGGGCCTCGGACTACTTTCCAACCCCTTCAAACTGACTTGCTCCCTCTTGTCCCTTCTCTTAAGAGACCCACCCCTTGGGTCCCCCCCCCTCACCTAGACGTGCGGGTCCCTCGGGGGGGGGTTGGGGGGGTGGTCAGGCCTCTTTCTCTTTCACCTTCATTTGCTGGTGTGAGCCCCCGGGGGTGTGTGTTTGTTTGTGGGGAGTAGGTCTTTGAGGTTCCCGTTCTTTCCCTTCCCAAGTCTCGGGGGGGTGGAAAGGAGGAAGAGTTATTAGTTACAGATTTTAAAAATGTAAATAAAATATACTTCCCAGAGACGGTGTGCGTGTGGATTTTGTGGCGTCTGGACATGAGGAACCAGTGAGGGACACGTCGGGGTGAGGCTCCCTGCAAAGTCTGCTAGGCTTTGAGATTCCTCAGCCCACCGTCCGGGGCGGTGGCTCGTGCTCCCCGACCGTTGATTCTGAGGGAGTCAGATCTGTGGCTGCGTGTCCGGCTTTGGTTTCTTTGCGCTGCTGTCCCCCGCCCCCACCGCTCTCTCGGAGCTGCGGAGATAACCGTGAGCAGGGCCGGAGGAGTTTATTTGGTCAGGGTGGGGTCACGTAAGGGCAGGGCCTCTGGTCTAGGGTGGTCTAGGGGCTTGGGGACGAGAGGAGACTGGCTCGGTGGCCGAGATGGACAGATGCTTCGAGTAGGGGCCAGCAGAGGCCCTTGCCCCGGTTCGGGTCAGGGTCCACGCTGCTTGCGCTGCTGGTGTGGAGGGCTGGGCCCAGGCCGGGGGGCTCTCCTCCGCAGCACGCGCAGGCACCTCCGGGCGGCCGCCCTCCAGGGGCCCGTGTAGCGCTGCTCGCCCAGCCCCATGGCCACGGGCACGGCCGCCGCGCTGGCACTGCCCAGCGACATGAGGGACAACAGAGTTCCGGGCCCCAGCAGCAGGCGCTGCTCGAAGGCCAGGACCGACAGGAGCAGGGTGACCACGTAGGGACCCCAGCACAGCCCGAAGAGCAGCGTGGCCCCAGCCTGCGCCCTCGCCTGCCTCCAGGTGAGTGCCCGCGCCAGGGCCGAGGGCGCGCCGCGGCTCACCGCCCGCTCCAGCCGGCGGATGTCGCTCAGCTGGCGGCGGGCGGCGGCCAGCACGCGGGCGGACAGAAGGGCAGCGGCCCCCACGGCGGGCAGCAGGAGCCCGTAGACTTCGAGGTAGAGGTAGGGCACTGGGAAGACGGTCTGGGAGCTGCAGCCGGTGCCGGGGTCCCAGCGGTTCCACCCCAGCGCCGGCAGGCTGGCAAAGAGCAGCGGGCCCGCCCAGGTGAGGAGCAGGGCCAGGCGCGGGCGCCTGCGGGGCCGGAGGGGCCACAGCACGGCCACGTAGCGCTCGCCGTGCACCAGCAGGAGGTTGGCGAGCAGGGAGAGGAAGGAGAAGTTGGGCGCCAAGTAGAGGAAGAGGCAGGGCCAGTAGCCCCGGCGGCTCTGGCTCCAGAGGCCGGGCAGCGTGGGCAGCGCCAGCCCCGTGAGCAGCCCGGCCAGCAGCAGGCTCAGGAAGAAGCAGCCGGCGGGCGTGTGGCGCAGCTGCCGGTCCCGGGCGATGCCCAAGGCCAGGAGCAGGTTGGCGGCGACGATGAGGCTGGCCAGGGTCAGGGAGAGCCCCCAGGCCCCCGCGGGGACGGGGCTGGGCGCCTCCGTGGTGCCATTGGGTGTCATCTTGGGCCCGGGGCCGGGGGGCGCCTGGAGCAGCAGTCGGCGGGCCTGCGTGAGAGACGGGCGGCCCAGTGATGCAGACGGTGCCCGCCGGCGGGCCGCGGGCCTTACATGTTTAGCGGGCACGCTTTTTTTTTTCAATTAAGTGCCAGTTACGATTTACATAAAAGTCCGTATTTTGGGCTTCCCACCTCCCGCAGCAAGTCTGTCCCGCGGCTGGAGCTGTGGGGTGCCTGTGTTCACCCAACTCCCCAGGCCCTACCCTGCTGGCGGGCCATTGCCATTCCCTGTCCGAGCCCCTCCGGGCCGCCGCGTTTGATGCCTGCGTTTGGACCGAAGGGCGGACCCACCCAGCCCCAAAGCCCCAGAGCATTTTGTCCACCCCTGCCTCCACAAGGCAAGGCCTCTAAAACTGGCCAGAAGGGAGGACAGGGTCTGGCTGGTGTGAGTGGTTTCTGGCCAGCCATCAGTTGAGAGCCTCCTTCAGGTCGGGCTGGGGCCAGTGCAGGGTGGGGGTGCTACGATGAAGGAGGGGTCTCTGTCCTCAGGTGCTCCCAGCCTGCTTGGCACCAGAGCATTAGGAGAGGGGAGGCTGCTAAGGATTGGGGGGGCGGGTGGGGGCGACAGGCAGAGGCGAAGGCAGGGCTGGCCGAACACCTGAGTTAGCGACAGGCCGGGGCCACGGGTGGCAGCAGCAAGCAGGGAGCCCCGTCCCCTGAGCACCTCCCTCCCCCGCACAGCCGGTTACAGCTCAGTGAGCAGCCTCCGGGTAGGACTTCCAGCCCATAAACTTGACTCATCCGCACCACATTAGCAACAGGGCCCTTCCTGGGAACTGGAGGAAGAGAGGAGTCACTGGGGAGGAGGATGCCGGCAGCAAGGACGGGCCCCACACCAGAAGCTGAGCCCAGAAGTGGCGGGGGGGAGCCTGAGGGCAGGGCCTGGCCGTTCTGTGGCTGATCTGGCCCCGCCCTTCCCTTTCTTGGTTCCGTGTCCTCAGCCCCCTCCGGCGCCCTGGCCCCAGGGCCACACGGTGGGGAAGAGGAGAGTCTCGGCCCTGGGGAAACTCTTGCTGCTGCTGTCAGCAGGGAGCAGCTGCTGTTGCTAGGGTTAAAGTCAAGAAGGAAAGGATTCCCACCTGCCCCCAGCCCCAGCTCACCGGATCCGAGGGCACCACCGCCACCCCGAGCTCAGGACCCTTCTCTTCCCAGCTGCCCACCCCCGCAAGGCCGGCCAAGCCACACCAAGCTACTGCCCCTCTCCCCTCTCCTCAGCCCATTTCCTCTTCCTCATCCTCCCTCACCCCTCACCCCAAGCCCTCTACCCAGGACATCCTTCCCCCTCTATCAGGCCCTTCAGTTTCTGTTCCCTTCGTCCCTGTGCCACCTTCATTAAACCCCATGAGACCTCAGGGTCCGTGACTTCAAACCTGGACTCTGGAGTCCGGAGCTGGAGCTCCCAGCACTGCCCTGGAGTGAGTCCCCACCCCTCCTCCCCCGGGGGCAGCATGAAAGGCAGGGCTGGCCCCAGGGCCACCTTCCCAGAGCTGGGCTGGCCCCGCGAGCTGCACGCCCTGGAGGCTCAGGTGGCTTGGGCGGGCTGCACTGGCCTCTTCAGCACCCGGGGCTGAGGTCTCCCGGTGAGGCTGGGTGCGGGGTGGATGGGGGCAGGTGAAGGGGGAGGAGGGCGTAGCTACTCACATGGCTGTTGGGGGCAGGTGTTGCTGGCCCAGCCTGGGCTTTCCCCTCAGTGTCAGGGTGTTGCCATAGGCAGGCCTGCAGGGCTTCTGGCGCTGTCTGGTGTCCCGGCCGGTGAGGACATGGTGCCTCCACTCCGTGGGGACCGCAGGGCCCCGGGCTCTCGGCTGCCCAGGCTCTGCCCCTGCCCTGGGTTCTGGAGGGATGGAGCTGGGGTGGGTGGGGCTCAGCCTGGCCCCACCTCTGGGGGGGTGGGGCCTGGCACACACTGGGCCGCAGGGGCGGGGAGGCCTTCCCATCTTGGTCCAGTGCCCTTGCCCTGTGCTGTACCCGCATGCCCCCTCTCCAGCCACCAGCTATAGCTTGCCACCAAGGTGGCAGATCCCCTACCTCAGGTCACCCAACTTGGAGCCCTGTCACCTGCTGCTTGCCTAGCTAATGGGAGAAATGCAGTCCACTCAATGAATAATCAGGGTTTCGTCTCCCCCTCTCCACTTCCTGTCCCAGCGAATACATTTACATTTGATGGGTCTTAAACCCCTGGAGTGGCCAGCCGGCTGACAGCACACCCAGCTCCATAATTCTGAAGAGCAGTGTCTGATGGTGCCAGGGCTGGGGGTGTTTGCAGCTTGAGGATCTTCCCATCCTATTACCTGATGGGCCTTTCAGCTTATAAAGCCAACCTTACCTTCTAGAACTTGGGGTCATTCTACACTTTTCTCAACTGCCTTGAGTCAAGTTCTGGGCAATGAGGTAAAAATGGCTCTGGGGGTGTGGCACTGGGCAAGCTAACTTCTGGGCTTGTTTTCCTACCTGTAAAAGGGGAACAAGTAAAACTACCACTCTGGGCTGTTGGGGGAATATCATGGAGTAACATCTGTGACTGCATATATCCCAATGTCTGACACTTAATGGGAGGCCTCCATGGTGAATAAGAGGCGTGAGCCCAGAAAGCCTGGGCTTGAATCTTAGAATCTTGGCTGGGATCCTTTTTTTTTAGCTGTGTGAACTTGGGCAAATTACTGAAGTTCTTTTGCCTTCGTTTCCTCATCTGTAGAATGGGGCTTATATCGCGCTCACCTAGGGCGAGACTAACTGAGCTAATACGTGATGAAGACTTAAATGAGCACTAGGCACACAGGCACTCAATGAAAGGCAGCTGTTAACATTTTTAGGATTTCTGCCCTCTGCATGTTGCTTCCCTCCAGCCACCTGTCCCCGCTAAGAAAACTCCGTAGAGAAAGGCAGACAAAGAGCTCATGAAAAGCAAGAGGGGATGGCACTTCTGCCCCACAGACAGCAAGGAGAGCAGGTACAGGAGAGGAAGGGCAAGTGCAAGGCTAGGGAGCCAAGAGGTGTGATGCTCCCATTTTCACTGGTATCAAGTGAGGCCTTGGGGTGCTAGAAAGAAGGCTGAAGTGGGAGGGAGCAGGTTGAAATTGCAGCAAGAAAGCCGGAGATGAGACAGGACGGAAGACCTCCCTGCTCAAGAGCACAGGTCGATGGAGTGAGGGGACCTCTGCGCCCTCAGCGGGGAAGGGCAGGGAGAGAGAGCCGGGCTGAAGGCTGGCGGCCCGAGGGGTCTAGCTCTGCCCATCCTGCACAGTGGTCAGGGGGCCCGGGGAGGCAGGACTTCTGTTGGGACAAAAAGTGGGAAGAGGAAAGCATCCAGCCTCAAAACCCTCCTCAAGCGAGCTGGCGGCCAGAGGACGCGGGCTTCCAGCAGCCGGCCCTCAGGCCCACGCTATCTGGTCGGGCAGAAGTCAGAGGCTCTGGGAGAGTTCAGACTGGGGCCTGGACACAAGTGGGTGTGGGGCCCCTCAGAAGTTGGGCTGCCAGGAATAAACAGACCTCCTTCTGTTCCCAGCCCTGGCCTCCTCGGGATCCAGGATGTCTGTGTTTCTTCTTCGCTGCTTTGTCTAAACAATGTCTGTGGGATGACGTCCGAAGGGGGCGGCTTAGGCGGCAGGGGCTGGGAAGCCTGGGTCCTGTCTCCTCCTCACTGGACCATGTGGGCCTTCTCTGCTCCCCCATCCATCTCTGGCACTGGCTCATCCCCGGCCTTCTAGACCCTTGGCCCACAGGAGGGCTCTGGTGCAGTTTCCAGACCCTCCATTCCAGCTGCAGGCCAGTCGCCGTGGTCCCCGTTCTCCTCTCCTCAGGCACAGCCTCTATGCTATGGCGGGGCCCAACCCTGCCAGGGAATCCTCCTGGGCCTCCTTCGTCCACTCCATTCTCTTGGATACTGGCAGCTCTTTGCTGACCGTGGGGGCCCAGGGCCGGGTGGGTGTGCTATGCAGGGGCTGGGGCACTCGCTAACTGGATGAGTGCAGGCAAGGAGGCCCCGGGGCTTTCTGGACCCTGGCTGGCCTCCAGGAGCCGCTGTCAACACTCGTCACTCCCCGCAGGCAAGAGCAGACAAGCCCTTGGGAGCCTCTGGAGGGCCCTGGGCACAATCCTGGCCAGGACCTTGGCCTCAGGAAGCCCTGAGCCAGGTCTCTGGGCAGAAGAAACCCTTGTCCTTCCTGTTAGGGTTAAGCCAGACTCTCCACGGCCCCCTCCGGGCCACTGCAGTGTTTCAGCAATCCCTGAAGGGGGCAGCATTGCTTGAACTCAAAAGAGCCCCCAGAGCAGACCCAGGTTTGGGTCTTTGGCCTCAGGAGCTGTTGGGACGAGGGTTTTCACTTCCAGTGGGACCACAGGGAATGGAAATGGCAACTGCTAAGTATGGGCTGCCCAGGACAGGGCTGACGCAGCAGCGGGTACTTCCTTTTCCAGGTCTGCCACCCACCGGAAGCGGGTGACAAGGGGCCACTCCTCCCCAGTGCACAGGTTTGTTGGGATGGGCACTGAGCCCCAAACTAAAGAGCCCATTTCCATGGAGTCCAGGTGACTGAATGACCTATATAGCTTTCAGATTTCTTGATGGTGACCCACAGTAAAAAAGGGTGTTTTATAATCTAATCAAGATGTGTGTACATGAACACACACACTCCAAAATCAATACTTACCCTTGAGAAATGTGACGTACTCTGATCTATACTATCCCATTGAAAAGACAAAAGAAAAAAAAGCTGGGGCGCCTGGGTGGCTCAGTCGGTTAAGCATTTGCCTTTAGCTCAGGTCATGATCGCATGGTCCTGGGATCGAGTCCACATCAGGGTCCCTGCTCAGAGGGGAGTCTGCTTCTCCCCCTCCCCCCACTTGCACTCACTCGTTCTCTCAAATAAAAAAAAAAAAAAAAAAAAGGCCAGTAATGAAGTTACACACGTGACAGACACACAGAAATACACACCTGCCCCGCCTGCCCCCCACGCAGACATGCACGCACGCACGAGTCAGGCCAGACTGTGCCCACGACACAGTCCTGGCCAAGATACTGCACTACCGTCATTCGAGATGCTACCACTGGGGGGAGCTGGGTGAAGGGCACACAGAATTTCTGTAGTATTTCTTACGACAGCATATGAACCTACAGTGATCTCACAAGTTTAGGAAACAAAAATGTCAGGACAGTTCACGATTCATAAATGGGTCTCAAACCAGTCTGAAACCCACTGCACTAGATGGAGACAAATTAAAAGGGAAAGCAAGAAGCTAAAAACGGTCAGGATGGTCCTCAGACCATTTCAGGTGCTCATAAAACTCTCCCGTAATTCTTTACCAAATTTTCTGAACGGTTTTATTTTTGGGATCAGTGTCCTGCTAGCTGGGGGACAGCATACATTGCTAGGCTCGGTACTATTAGGGGAGCATCTCCCCAAAGGGAATTCTGTGGAAGGCCAGTCTTTTGGGCTACTGTATGAGAAGAGAAAGGGTGGCCAGTTACTCTAACGTCTGCATTGGGTCCACACCCTAACACCCATCACTGTCCTGCAGAACACAGGCCACGAAATGCATTTTGGGAAGTGCTGTGCATTATTCATGATGAAAGAATAAGCCAGAAAACACATCACGTGACTGTCACGGTCCTGGAAGCTTCTTGCCACAGACAGAGTAATAAGTAAGCTTTATAGGAAGCACGTTCACGTTTATTCAGAACTGCCAACTAAACTCACTAGCCAGCCATCCTCTCCTCAAAGGGGTGGTGGTGGGGGGGGTTGTCGAGGGACTCCTGATCTAAGGCTTCCCAGATTTGGGTCTGTAGGTTCAAGGGCAGCACCATGTATACCCTTCCTCCCTCTTCCCCCCTTTAGTCTAGAAACCCAGCAAATTCTCATGTAAGATAGAAAGATTTTCTTTATTAATGACCCCAACCGTATTTCTTTAGATACAGGAGTTTTGAACTCAAATACTTAGGAGAAAACAAGTTAAGATTGCATTATCCTGCAACTCATTACCAGTAACATATTGCAAAGCGCAACAGCTTGGAAAAGAGGGAGGAAGGCAAGGGAGTGAGGGAGGGAAGGTAAAGAAAAGGAATTAAGTTGATCAAGTGGAATTTTTTTTTTTTTTTAATTCTTGAGAACTATGAAGTCCTTGCAAGCACAGCTCGTTTCTGCAGATTATTTTCCAAACGTGTACAAAATGGAACCAAAACGGAGAATCCCTTAAGAACCTGAAGAGGTGCAACATGAAAAGCTACGATTATCCAGTAGCAAGCGTTCCAGCCTTCAGCTGCCAGCCGCCTCCTCTTCCTGTTCCCGAGAGTTAGCGGGATGAGAACGTCTTCCCCCTTCAAGAGCAGAGAGAAGTGTGAAGGCCGGTTTCTGGCTCCCCTGTCCTGCCCCCCGCCCCCGGGATGGGATCTCAGAGACACCAGACACAGGTGCGAACGTTCCTCAGAAGATGCGGGAACTCTAGGCCCGGAATAAGGCCCAGCTCCCACAGAGAGTTGATCAGCTCTTTCTTCCTGCTGAATACTTACTTCGGGGAGACCAGGGAGCACCTGTGCCACACCCACAAGGACGGTCGATGTACCAAGTTAGACAGGACAATCCCTTGCCCACAATGTCTGGATGGCCTAGACCTACTTGAATTTCAAACTGGGCTCGACCCTCTTCTGGGTTGAGAGCTCAGGCTCCCCTTACACAGCTTGTACCTTTTCAGCCTCGCACACAGCAGTTCCTTCTATTTTTCACCATGGGAGCAGGATGCTCAAAACTTCCAAGTACAAGAACTTTGTGTTGCCACGCAGTGACCACACTCCGGGTTACAGAACACTCGCCTGACTTTAGGCTCCTGAGTCCTGGCCTTCTGTCCCACCCAGGATTTCTCCGGAAGGGCCAGCTTTGGGAACAGGCTGGTTCCCAAAAACAGAGCTCATTTGGTAAAGCAGCCTGGAAGCCAGGGCTAGGAACTATGAGAAATTGGGGCAAAGAAAGGGGGGCTAAATCTTCCTGTCCTGAATGTCTCAGCCACCCCAAACTGAAACCGTATTTTTTCAACCCCACCCCTCCATGCAAAGCTGGCGAGCGTTCGAGAGCACCAAGCCAGGCCTGCCATCCTATTCCATGCAGCCCCTCCATTTCCGCTGTCTGGGCTGTGTGTGCGTGTGTGTGTCCTGGCTTCTCTACTCATCCTTAGTAACGTGATCTGGTTTTCAGCTTGGATGTGGTTGTTTGCCTCCGCCTCCTCCTTTCTGGGGCCCATCTCTGCTAAAGGGAGGTCACAGGACAGAAAAAGGCAAAGCTGCTCTTTTTAGCTCCCAGGAAGGTTTACGGACAATTTGTTGATTTCAAGGATCTGTCCTTCCCCAGTTACGACCGCACCCATGTCGCAGCATCCCAGGACCACCTGCCGGCAGGCTAACAGGGCAGGGCAGAGGCCCTGTGGGGAGACACTGGGCAGTGGCTGCCTCGGTGGGCTCTTCTGGACAGACGAGAAGTTCCAGGGCTGCAGCGGACACAGGCAGCCCCATGACAGAGTATTTACGAAGCCAGCCTTCCCATTTGGTGTAGGACAGGCTGGCCAGGTCAGGCTTCCTTCTGCTATGCCTGGCTGCCTGTTCACCTCCGAGCCAGTCTCTCCACTGGCCCTGAAAATGGCACAGCATTGGTCACCTCCCGCTCTAAAGTCACCACAGCGGTGCCCTGTGAGAAGGGCAGTCCTGTGGAAAGCAAGAGGGGCAGGGGAACTTGTAAACCCCAGGAGGGAGGCCAGGTTTTAGAAGAGGCGCAAAGAGCATGTGTGTCCCAGGACATACGCCCTCCCCACCCTGTGTCAGTTTTGCCCACTTTAGGCCTTGCCACAAAGCTGCAGAGCAGAAGGTGTGATGCTGCCATTTTGTCACCATGGCACCTGGACACCCCTCTGGAAGCAGAGGATCCAACTATAGACTGAACCCCACTCCCCAGGCTCTGGGCAGGAGGTATAGAGTTACTACTGAGAGAAGTCTTTGGTACCAATTTCATGAGATGGGCAGCCTCTAAAGCCTTCGCCTAAGAAGTCAGGAGTGACTTAAAGTGCTTTTATAACCATCAGAGGTTTCTGAGCTTGAAAACCCTTGGCTCCGGTACCAGGAGTCAGGCACCGCTCTCATCCTGTCAGGTGGCAGCAGAACCTAGCTTGGCAGGAGAGGCCTCCCATGCCAGGGGAGGGAACCCGGAGCCCTGTGCACACCATACCTGCCGAAGGTCCCCCCCGAGAGCAGGAGGCGTTGGCAAATACCCTGGCTGTGAGGGATGTGCAGAAGCTTAGTTCACCTCACGACTTGAGTTCAATGGGCACAAAAGCTGGCAGATAAGCACTTATTCCTTATCTTGAGAACAGGATCACCTCAATTTCACAGAGGGGGAACCAAAAAACCCTGACATTTTGCCTAAAGACCTAAATCCCTATCTAGGCTCTAAACCATGCTGGCCTCTCCTGCATGGAGCCACACACTGGAGCCCCCCAGTTCAACAATTCCATCCCTGAGAAAGACAACGTCATCTCCATGCAAAACTGCCGAGAAGCAGACCAGGGGATAAAAACACTTAAGGGGTGGCTCCAGGCCTGTTCACTCAACTAAATGTCCATAAGCAAATCTCTCCCTTTCTCCAGGAAGATCTTGAGGACTGACCTAACTCAGGCCCAAAGAGAACACAGTGTAATTCAGTAAAAAGGTCCCGTTGTGTTTTCCCTAGCTGACATTCCCCTAGCTCACAAAGATGTGGAAACAAGTGAATCCAGCCCGGCCCACTCAGGAATGAAAACCTGTCCATCTTGCTTTTAGTCAGTCAGGTGGCTATAGGCCCGACCCTGCCTGCCTCTCACATGTAGCTGCTGCCCAGACACCTGGAGGGCCAGGTCATCAACATCCACTATTTCCCTCTTGGTGAAATCAGGAAAGGAAGGTGGTCCTGCTTCTGAGACCGCCCTACTCACGTGATTGTTTTCATTTCTTTTTTCTCGGCATCTGGACGTGCACGGTTCAGCACCTTGAGGAAGTCAGATGTTTTTGCCCGCATACGTGTGTGAATATAGGCCTGGGAGCAAACACAATGGGTACTGAAGCAGTCATGTTCTAGAAAAACAGCTTTGCTTTCAGTAGAAGTTATCAGGAAGGTCTGGGAACATATGCCCTGGGACTGACACAGGGCCTTATGCAGGCAAGCAGGAGGGCAACTTTCTGGAGATACATCTGCATCTCTCTACTATGGGGAGGGGTAGTGGGGAGAGATGGAAGAAAGGCCATGGTATCTTAAAAGTCTCTAGAACCATTACAGTTCATAGCAACAGCCTGGACTACAGCAATGACTTTTTTTTTTTTTAAAGTAAATTCTACCCCCAGTGGTGGTGCTCGAACTCACGACCTCAGGATCGAGAGTCGCACGCTCTACCGACTCAGCCAGCCAGGTGCAGCCCACACAGAAATGACTTTTTGTGTTATTAACTCTGGTGGAGAGAATAACCCGGAGCATAGGAGCTGAGCTGCCGTGGGCCCTTCTCACCTTAGAGCACTTGATGTGGTAGTGCAGATAGTCCCGGAAAGTGTGGATCAGGTTGATGGTGTTGTCTCGAGCGCTGGCATTGGTGTGGCGAGGGAACAGCACTGCCGGCAGGGACACAAACAAGACATCAGGGTGTAACATCAAGGCTGAAGGGCGGGAAGATCAGAGCCTACAGTCAGCCCTGATCTCTCCCTGCCTGAGGACAATGCACTTGTTTCATTCTGCCTAGGCTTTGTCAAAGTGTTCTCCTTCACAAGGAAGGGATGAGTACTGTAACAGGGCAGGTACCAGGGAGTGCAGATGGAGGAGATCATGGCAGAACACCAGGTCTGGGCTCTAGCCTGTGGCTGTGCGTTCTGCCATCTATGCCCCGCCTGCCCCACGCCTACCAGCCTCTGCCTCTACGGCACAGCAGTCTCCTGAGAAGGTGGTACCGCTGGCTGGGGGCGCGGGGGGCCTTTGGAGAAAACACCGTATAGACATCAGCATTAGGAAACAGAAGCCTGCCTATCTTCCATCCATGGTGCTTGAGCCTTCAGAGGCACTTGGTTCTGTGGTCTTGTGGTGAAAACGAGAGACTCTAAGCTCCCAGGACCTCAACTCTTCTCATGAGGACAGGGAGCAGGAGCTGCTTTGGCTGAGGGATGAGAAAAGCCCCTCCCCTGGTGCCATGCACTGAAGCCCCCTGTAGCCACTCCGCCGTCTTCACCCCTTCCTTCAGCTTTCTGGAACCCTCTCCATCTCCTGTACCTACTCTACTCAGTGGTCTCAGCAGCAGTAAAATCCTCCAAGCGGGACGTTTGCTAACATGAAAAGGAATACCTCAAAAGAAAGGGTGGGACCTCTGTGTCAATTTGCCGAGAAGAAACGAACAGCAGGACAAGAGCTAACTATGTGGCATAGCGACTGTACCGTTTCTGCAGCATAACGAGAAAGGCTGCCAATTAAACCGCATGGCGTGCACTGTAAGCTGCGCCCCAGCCTCAAGGACAGTCAAGTGAAAGAAAACGTGTAGCTTAGAGGTCACGGAACATGGTAAGTCAGTGGGCTCATCACCAATAAACAGGTACACCTTCAGTACTGAGGTGACTTAAATTTCAGAAAAGGCAACATTTTAGTGGCATTGGGTGCAATGTGTGAATGAGCTGTTATTCCCAACTGTTAGCTATAATCAGAAGCCAAGCTCACTCGTCTGGAGTAACCATAAGAAGGGAAGACTTGAACTTCTTCAGTGGAGTAAGTGAATCATGGCCAGAGCTCTGGCTTAGTAAGCAAAAAACCAAGAAATGTCAAATGCAAGAGAACTGCCTCCCACCCAGCTGCTTAGTGATGTTCATGTGGTCCCGACTCTTAACACTTGACATCAGGGGCTCTATTTTTTCCCCCAGGATTTAAGAAAAACAGGGAAAAAAGAAAATGATTATGGCACACCCTCCTACAGTCAGAGCACGGGCATATGAGAACGATCTGGTACGCCTGCTTTTGCCCCTTTCCCATTTTAACAAAGGTCTGTGCCGTTTCAGGCACCCTGCAGGGGAAGCCACCAGAGGTGCACGACCTGGCATATCCCCCCAGCCTGCTCACCGAAGGTAATGTAGCCAATGTTGTCGCCCACGGCAGCGTCGGTGTCTTTCAGCTCCAGAGGAGGTTCCCTGTGGCTAAAGAGGACCTGTGGGGCTGTGTGGCTGGCTCTGCGGCCTTCTTTGAACTCCTGCACAAAGCAACCAGAAGAGAGCGTGACGTGAGATGAATGGCAACTTCCACTACAAGGCTGGCCCTACGGGGTGTGACTTCTGTAGCACCCCAGACTGGCAGAGGGCTAAGAAGAAACACCTGACATGAAGCAGGACAAGTGCCGGCTGCTACTGATGCGATCCGGATGCAAAAAGATTTCCCCAAAAGATTTATTTACTTAAGAGCTCGTGCATGAGAAAGAGAGAGAGAGAGAGAGACAGGAGTGGCAGAGGGAGAAGCAGACTCCCCGGTGAGCAGGAAGCCCGATGCAATGCGGGGGCTCCATCCCAGGACCTGGGATCATGACCTAAGCCAAAGGCAGACGCTTAACCCACTGAGCCACCCAGGCGCCCCTGACGAGAGCATTCTTAATCCTGTTCCCTTTCTCTTGTTTGGGAATGACAGAGGCAATTAAAGTTCATCTGACACTAAACAGACAACGAACTGCAAAGCATTAGAACCAGGTTACATTTAGGATTAAGGACTACTGCTGATTGTTTCTTTTGATTTCATGTGAAGAGCCTGTATTTATCAGGAAATCTTGACAATCTCAGGGTGCATGGAACCTAGGCTCTAGCATGCTTAAGACTCAAGATAAAATCTTAACTCCTTTCATCTTTGCCCGAAAGCCCCTTATGAGCTGGCCCATTTCTCACCCCTCCCACCCCCATCCCTGCTTCTTCCCCTTTCTTGAAAACCAGGCTTTCTCAGGGCTCTGGACCTTTGCACAAGTCCTGTTTCATGGAGGTATCTTAGACCGTTACTGTTTAGAATCCACCAATCAGAACTTTAGACTAAATGTAAGCCCTTCTCAGGGGCAGAAGACAACGGAGTTAAAGAAGCTGAGTTGTTTTAGGGTTCGCTGAGAGGAGGAGGCTGTGTGACATGAGAAGTGAAAGCCTGACTGTTAATTCTGGTCTTGAATGGCTACAGACTCAATCACCACCACTCTGCCTAAGAGCTCATCATCCATAACAAAACGTCCCCACCCTCATCAAACGACAGGAAAATGAGGATGTAAAAACCAGGCCATTCCCCCCTGTTTTAATCTTCAAACCTCAAGCTTTTCTAATGCATACATTCCTTTGTACATACCAAAGTGATACAAGGCATCCCTGTCTCAACCCAGATCTGCAAGAACAGAACTAGATTTTCCAGCAATGCCAGTAAAACAGGGTGATCCAAATTCACTGAGTGATAGCCGAAGGACGGAACCAAGGGCTAGGTAGTTCTAGGAGTGCCGAAAGCATGCTAATAGGGCTGTTTCGTCTGCACTGCTCTTCTGCTGCTGCTCAGCTATGACCTCCTCTATCCTGCCATCTCCAAAAGACTCGGGTAGCTGGCTGCCATCTCGTCGGGAGTTCCCATGTCTTCTAAGTCTCTACTATGGCAATTTACTATGCACTAAAGCATCTGGCTTCTCTACCAGGTTGTAAGCTCTGCAAGCCAAGGATCCTCCTTTATTACTCTGTATCCATTCCTCTTCCTTCAAAGAGGCTGGCTAGCACATGGCTTGCTGAATGAAAGTAAGCACTTTCTACCCTAGCTGAGTTACAGCTGTGGCACTGTAAAGGGACAGGAACAATGCTTCCGTTTGTAGGTAGGAAGAATGCACACAGGGCAGCAAGCCCTCAGCAAATGAGTGGCAAAAGGATAACATCTGAGGAATTCTAACGCCCAGTCTGGAATCTCACCTGTTCCACCACCCTGCCTCCTGAGCTGGCACTGCTTGGCTTCTAAAGCTTGGTGGAAGATAAACTAACATAGACAGGTTAGGTTAGCTCCCTATCTTTTGTTTCTCAAATGAAAAATATTTGGAGAGGTATGGAAGGAGTCAAGATCATTCAAAATGGAAATTCCTAAAGCAAAGCTTCTGAGATTACCCTTCTCTAGAAAACGTTACTTTTCATTCTGCAAAGGGGTTGGGAGGTTTTCTCACTTTTTATTTTTACTCTTTAGCACCCCCCCGGGGGGGGGGGGGAGAAGCAGAGAAAATAGAACAGATAATAACTGCCAGCGTTTTCTTGTGTTTAGTAAGTTTCTCGAAGGCTCCAAATCACTGGTACCTGTTGGCATTCATACCCAGATGGGGTGAATGTAAACCCATGGTGACCTATTAGCGTGGCTTCCATCAGTTCTGTGTACGGAAAATGACACGTGGATCTGGTTAAAAATGCACTTCTGATTTGGGTCTATCCTTTCGGCGCTGTCACGTCTTTGTTTCTTCTTGGTACGCTCTCTTAAATAATACTTATGAAACAAATCAACCAACCCACCCAAACAGTTCTCCTTTTTCATTAGGGTCTTTGTCCTGTGCGTGTCAACAATGATGCCTCTTTTTTCTTCCTCCAACTAGGATGTCTTTTGAGTATCACAATACTATTTCTCTCTTCCATCAAAGCACAATTTATGATAGCAAGTTCAGAATAAATCCAAGTATACACAGAAACTGAGTATATGATAAAGGTAGCATCGTAAATTGGTAGTATAAACATGGGCCTTGAAACAATGGCTACTGAGACCAGTGGGTAGCCATTTAGAAAAAACGATGGATGCATCTTTCATACCATATACCAGGAGAAAACTCTGAACAGGTAATCAAAGATTATGTGTAAAATATGAAACTGTAAAAATACTAAAAAATAATACAGGTACATTTCTTTACAATCTTAGAGTAGGAAAGGAGTTTCTAACTATGACTCAAAATCTAGGAGCCGCAGAAGAGACTGACTTAACTATGTGAAAATAAACTTCTGAGTTGAGGGAAAAAAAAACTCCACAAACTCTAATGACAAACTGGAAAAAATATTTGCTACTCCTACCATAGATAAAAGGCTTATCTCTCTAGTATATAAAGAAATAGAGAAGATTAGCAACCCAATAGAAAAATGGGTAAGGATAGAGACCTCTCTCACAGGGAAGAAAAATAAATAGCCTTCAACCTAAGAAAAGATGTTGGACCTTGTTCCCAAGAGAATGTAGATACCATTTTTCATCTATCAGATTGGCAGAAATCTGAAAGTCTGACAACATACTCTGGGAAATCGGGCACTTTCATGCATTGTAGGTGGGAGGCAAAAGGGTACAACCTCCGTGGAGGAGGGTCTGGCAGTATCTACTAAAGCTCCTGACTTTCACTCAGTGCTCCCACTTCAGGAAAACATCCTACAGCTGTAACCACACAGGCAACCAGGTAGACAGGGTTCTCAACATCCTATCTTCACACCTGCCTCAGAGGCAGATTGCCTGTGTCTTGTCCCTGAACATACAGAAACCAGTGGTCTGTTTAACTTTTCTTGGTTATGGGGCGGACGTTAAGATCTAAAAATATGAAAAATATTCTAGTTCACCATACTCTATAATCTCCAAAATCGTATTGTTCCTAATGCTTTTCACAGAATGAGCAGTGACATGGTATCTACCAGACTTTCTCTAGTGCTCAGCTTGCATGCTGACAAAGATAATGCACCAAAGGCAAACACTAAAATATCCATGTGAGTGGGGATTGGAAACTCTTTTTCCCAAAGGCAGGAAGCATCCCTCAGAGTTGGCCTGCTGACTGCCAAAGCAGGAATCGTGTTCTGACCAAACTGGAGGTCCACGCCGGGAGGGGAAAACCCATAAAGGCCCACAGCAAGCAAGTCAGTGACGTGGAGGAACTTCAAACAGTGTCCCTGGGTCCCAGCACTCTGTGCTAGGCATCCACTGTTCTAGGAATTTAAAATAACGAAGTCCAGGAAAAGTCTCAGATGATTTATTTTGGAGTAAAATCTAGCAAAATAAGCCCAGGTTTCTAAGGTCATTTCAAATAAATTGCCCAGCCTTCGACTCCATGGAGAAGGAGGCAAGGCAGATGGCTTCCCGAGCACAGCCTTTTCACAGCCCGGGACACCAGCTGGGGCTGCATGGTGCCAGTCCAGTCACTAACTAGAGATACTGTCAGTGCAAAAATGCAGAGACTTGCTTTTCCCTTTTAGACCAGTGCCCTACTGCATGTATTTTGAGGGAGGAGTTTAAATTCATATGCAAAAAAATACACAATACTCTCCTAAGGAACAAATTTCCTGTAAGCTCTCCAAGATAAGTTCTGTTTAAAGCATAAAATGGAACAAGACTGGTAAAAAACCAGCCAAATCTAAATATATACTTCATAGCTTTTAAAATTAGTTTGTCAGTCTGGATTCAGCCCAATTTCTAAGCTACTGCATTTAATTCCCCTGTCATTTCTGCCTAAAAACAGATGAAATGCCTGTCTGGAAGCTTACATTTAGGACCCAAGATATAGGTCTATATATCTGTGTGTACACACACACACACACTCTCTCTCTCTCTCTCAAAGTTTAGTACTCTCAAATGCTCAAAGTGTCAATATCCTAATTTTTCTGCATTGTGGCTCCAAAATTAGAGTTTCTGATTAATTAGACTAAACACAAAAAGCCACTAGAGATGGATGAAATTGAGGCTCTCACTTTTGAGTATTTCCCTAGCCGCTTAGAGAGGATACCCATAAAATATCCTTACTACATTAAGCACAACCATTTTTCAACTCCATGTAGCAAAAATGATTCTGTCCCGGAATTCTTAAATCTCTTCACCCTGCCAAGCAACACAATGAACGTACAAAAGGTGTTGGAAAATTTACCCACTGTACTAGATATTGAATGCTGAGCCATCTGGGAAGAAATCAGCCTGGTTATCACTTCAACGACAAGCTCTCATTATCTTAGAGCCAGCAACTGGTTAGCAGACAGCATGACAATACCACAATGGGGTATTGTATCAAACTGGAGTCCAACTGTACCAGAAATCCAATTACAAAATGTCCCACTAAGCCCCGTTCCTCTTCTTGGTAGGTGAGCTGCTTCTGAAGGAGGCGCTCTATGGTGACCTCAGGCAAACTCCGGCCAATTTGCCTCACTGTCTGCTCAACGACTCTACCCTAACTGATGTACTATCTACTACTTAGGAATTTTCTAGAGATTCTGTTCTGAGAAGACTTTAGTACTAAATCAAGCCAAGAATGGACCTTGCCAGAAACTGCAGGAAGGGTAGGAAACATGACTAAGCTTTAAATCGAAGACCCTATGGCAGCAAGGGTGCTTAAAACTCAGTCATACCATTAGTATGTTTAATCCTCAATTCACTCTCCAGTCCAATCCAGTCCTGCAAAAGGCTAAAGGCACTAAGGAAAAACTACACGCAGTGAGTCTGGTGGGAGCTGTTTAATGAAATCTTCAACAAGTGCCAGCACCCTCAGAGTGGCCAGTTCTCTCTTCTATGCTCATGGTGTGCTTCAGTGCCAAGGTATAAACCACCACCATGGTGTCCCCCCATAAGATGTCCGATCCATACCTGCATGAACACTTTTCCAATGACCACATCGTCATCATCTTTGAACACTGTGCTGAAGACTACTGTGACTCTGTCCTTTTTAGATTCAACGTACCTGAGGGGAACAAAACCCATGAGGTAAGAAGTACAGAATCAGCATGAGACTTTGTCAAGAACTCGATCTCCAAAGTGAAGTAGGTGGGTAAAGTCCTAAATCTCTTAGTTCATAAAACAAGGCATGCCAAGGGAGACTCAGTATGTATGACCAACAAAGTCAGTATAACACATGCATGCCCTGAGAGGCAGGAGAGGAAAATCACCCTGAGTAGCTGGTACTGACTTGTCTGTGTGGTAGGACATGGAATCTGGGGTTACTAACTCTCAGAACTTCACTTTAAAAAATTTCTTTATATACTAGGAGAGTCCTACTATGTAGAGGATTCAAGAGTTGCAAACACACAGAATGCACAGTCCCCTCTCCCTCCTCGTTACCCCGGCTGTATGACTGAAGGGGAACTTCAATAGTGGTGCCTTAAAGGAAAGCAGTGGATTCCCCTTTCATCTTTTGCCAACTTCTGGTATCTGGAGACCAGCAGAAATGGCCCCCTTTTCTCCTCTGTCATCTACATCCTGGCTTAAAGAATTTTATGAGAAAGACATGTTAGGGGGATTCACACAATAGAGCTTAAGGTCTGACTTAACTGTGTATCTTTCAGTAAGGGCATGTTAACAGCCACACCCAGGCTTTAGGACCAAGTTCTATACTCACATGGTCTCATCATCCCTATAATGGATAACTGCCCTGTTCTCGCCTTCCTTGCCCTCTTCTTGGAATTGGAAATATTTCTCAAAGACAGAGGCAAAACAATTTCGTTTCAACATGCCAGCCTGATGCACAATGGAATCCTTGGATGCTGGCAGATTTTCAAGGTCATATAGCAAAGAGACATTGTACCCTGGAGAGGGGGAAAAAATCAAAAAACAAAAAAAAACAATGGTTATATTAGGAACAAAACCAAAAAACTTTGCAGGTTCTAATGACATTTTATTTTGTGTCAGTGTCCATATTTTTAACCGAGGTAGATTGCTATCCATTCTCATCTGCCTCAAATGGCAAATGAGGTAAGATAAAACTTTCTTATAAAACCACTGTAAATATATATGTAGCTAATTAACAAATGCTATGCAAAAATTTGAATCAATATCAAAGATGACTGATTACAAATAAGGAATAGGAAGAAGCCATAATCCAGGAACTTTAAGTAGAAATTTAGTGTTCTAGACACAGTAGTGAAGGGGGCACTTGTGTATGCTATCAAGCTATAATAATAGGAGTTACAGATTTTCCTCTGATGGTTTAACTGCCAAGTGCTAACGTAAGTCAGCAGCTGGGTAGCTTTTTGATAAAAAAACAAAAACAAAAACCCCTTACATACCATCACAAACCCTTTGTGGTAGGAGGCAAGGTATGGACAAATCTAAAAAATGTGTGCGTGCGTGTGTGTGTGTATAGTGTGTATACTTCCCCAGTAGCTTTTACGTGTAAACGCTATAGAAATTTCACAGTGTTTTAAAATATTTTACTTCATTTGATCTCTGTAAGAATTCTTTGAAGTAGGCAAGTCAGATATGGTTATTCCCATTTTAGAGGGAAAACAAGTTCAAAGGAGCAGAGTGCCATGCTAAATGCAGCATGATATAGAGGTGTAAGCAACTCTATTTTGCGTTGAATAGAACTGGGTCCAAATCCTGGCCTTGCCACTTTGTGACCTTGGACAAACTATCTAACCTCTATAATTCCTGCATCTTATTTAAAAAGGGTGGTGAAATGGGGGAGGCCCTTGGGAAAATTTAGAGAGTGTTAAGTATTTTAAAGTGCCCGGAACACAGTAGGTCATCAATAAATGGGACCTGAAGCCAAGTCTGCTGACCACTGCATGTTGAGTACGAGTTCCAGCAAACACGGTTAGGACAACTGATTAGTTAATCAAACAATTAATACATGCCAAAAAGCCTAGAGGTGGCTTTGCAAGAGTATCTGTACATCACTGAGGATCATTTCATAGTCTAGGTAACGGCTGGGAATAATTTTACCAGAATTGTATGGAATATCTTTTTTTTTTAAAATTTATTTATTTATTATTATTATTTTTTAAAGATTTTATTTATTTATTTGACAGAGAGAGACACAGCAAGAGAGGGAATACAAGCAGGGGGAGTGGGAGAGGGAGAAGCAGCCTTCCCGCCGAGCAGGGAGCCCGATGCGGGGCTTGATCCCAGGACCTGGAATCATGACCTGAGCCGAAGGCAGACGCCTAACGACTGAGCCACCCAGGCGCCCCTGTATGGAATATCTTAAACATTTATACTTTGTCACTATTTAATTTTTCCCCAAGAGCATTCCTGAGGTCTGTTTTTTGTTGGATTGATCTTCACGGAGAACATGGGCTATCTAAATCTCTGTTCTAGACTGTGCTAACATATTTTTGGCACTCCAATATTAAGTAATACCAATCATCATTCCATTTTGGGTACCTGAAAACCAGATAGGCAAACAGACTACAGGATTAAAGATTAGACAGAAAACGAAAATATATAGTTGAGGTTTGTTAGTTTTAAGAAGCCAATAAAACTAAGTAAAACTATAGCTAAAGTCAGACTCTAAGTAAGGCTTTGATATAATAAAGAGAAACATACTGAGGACAGATTAAAAGTAAAAATCTAGTATGGCCTGGACAACTTGCCCAGACAAAGCCACAGAAAAACAGGAGGAGACACACTACTTTCACACGTTTTTATACTTTGCACTTGTATGAACACAAGGTCTGCAATCTGGCAATGGCCTGTGCTTTTAGCAGGAAGTGGAAGAAAAGGCCCAGGGACAGAAACATAAGCACTCCAGTGGTTCTGATAGATTGTAGGATATGAGCTGGGTCAAGCATGCCCAAGAGTTCCAACACAATTTTTTCTGTTCTAGTTCTGTTTCTTTCTTCCTTCTTCTCTCTCTGAAATTCCTGATTCCCCTTAAAGCCTAGTGTTATTTATTTTTTGGTTTTTATTTCTCGATATACTTTTACCATCAATTTGGGGATGAACACATTCTAGTATTCTTTATGGACTGCAGTCAATGCTCCCACCTACAGTACTCCTAGTAACAAGTTACATCCCAAAGACCTCTTTCTGTATTTGGTATTTTGTTTCCACAGCATACAGAAGACAGGGGAAGGTCTTCTCTTGGGACTGGTGAGGCATGTCACTTTATAAAAATGAAAACAAATAAGCAAACAAAAACCACACAAGGGTTGGGGGAGGAAATAAGCTAGCAAAAGTAACAGCTGTGAAAAGACAGATGTACTTCCTTCTTAGAACAATTTGCTAATCAAAGTACCACAGGAACAAAATACTAGTAATATTATGTTCAAAGGAACTTATTAACCACTTGGTCCTCATCAGGGGGCCCAGCTAAATGCTTCAGAATTTGAGGCTACCACTTATTCACAAAGATGAAAATAGTGTTCAGTTTTTCTGCTTTAAATTTCCTGTAAAGCAGTAGGAACGTAGCTGTTGTAATCAAGGAAGGCCATGGTGCTTTTCAATTCCTCTGGCTGCAAAGAGGCTATTTATTCTTTATTACAAGAATGGGTTAAAAGGGGGGCTGAAATTTTTGTTCCTTGAATATGTGAGAATAGTTGTGTTTCCTTCTCCAAAAGTGCAGAGTACAGAAAATGGTACTACTAGGGGCTAGGGCGAAAACCAGTGTTTGCTCAGTCTCAAAAGGCATTTTAATCACCACGAGCAAACAAAAGTGGCTCACTGGTTGCAAGTTACTTGGCTCCAGCACCTAAGTGTTAAAAATGACACACATCAGTTCTGCAAACCACACCGTGTACCACTACTGGACAAAGTAAAGCCCCTTAAAAACTATTTTTATGGAGAGGGTTGAAGTGCGAACTGGGCTCAGGCAGAAATATTTGTAAAATGAACAATATTTAAACGAAATGCTTTGGTTAAAAAATAGCAGAGTACAAACATGACAGGTCTCTTTCCATGTCACTCCACAGTTGCTCATATTACTACATACCTGATTCGGGATTTACCAAGAAACTCCCGTACACCCTCTTTAGTAACTAGAAAATACAAAAACAAATGTTAATCCAAAGGTCATGATAATGTCATTATTTTTTTATTTTTATTTTTTAAAAGATTTTATTTCTTTATTTGACAGAGAGAAAGAGCACAAGCAGGGGGAGTGGCAGGCAGAGGCAGAGAGAGAAGCAGGCTCCCCGCTGAGCAGGGAGCCCAATGTGGGACTCGATCCCAGGGCCCTGGGATCATGACCTGAGCCGAAGGCAGTCGCTTAACCAACTGAGCCACCCAGGCGCCCGATAATGTCATTATTTTTAAAGCACTGTATTTGCCACGCTTCTTCTAAGACAGAATTTTTCATTTGGTGGATGGGACACTGAATACACAAGGGGAAGCAGATATATCTGAGTTCCTAGGCAAGTCACTCATGGAACTGAGATTAAATCCAAAAGGTTAGGGGCACCTCGGTGGCTCAGTTAAGCATCTGCCTTCGGCTCAGTACATGATCTCAGGGTCCTAGGATCGAGCCCT
Source organism: Neomonachus schauinslandi (assembly GCF_002201575.2). Classification (NCBI taxonomy): domain Eukaryota; kingdom Metazoa; phylum Chordata; class Mammalia; order Carnivora; family Phocidae; genus Neomonachus; species Neomonachus schauinslandi. The sequence goes on along the minus strand of NC_058405.1, from coordinate 174,001,581 downwards.
GTTCAGCAGGGGGTCTGTTTCTCCCTCTGCCCCCTACTCATGCTGTCTCTCGCTTTCAAATAAATAAATAACATCTTTAAAAAAACCCACAAAACCTTGCTTAAAAAAAAAATCCAAAAGGTTAATCTAGGATCTGTTTTTCAATCAAGCTCATCTTTTACTCTTTTAGGACCTGGTCACACCCTTTGTATGTTCTCTGTTCTCCTCCTGTATATCGCATATTTGCACACAATCATTTTTGTTTTCAAGAGTGCAAAAGGATGTTAAACCCAAGTGAGAGTAGATTATGTTAGTTACCAACTAAGTACAGGCCGAACCAGTAACCCAGGTGAGTGAAGAGATAAAGCCAGAATTGCTGGGAACAGATTCTAGTTAGCCTGCTTATCTTGTAAGCCTTAAAATTATTTAGCTCATCATCAGTTTTATGACAAAAGACAAGAGATCACTGAACCACAGCCATTTATTTATACTGGTGGGTCCACAGAAAGCTGTACTCTCTAAATGTCCCTCCCCTCAAACCAATACTTACTGCTGGCTACTCTCCAGCTTTGGGGAGTAAATGATAAAACAAGAACCCTTTATACACCTTCCTATTTCTCTGTCAGAGCGACTGCTTTACCCGGTGGAAACTGTTCCTAGGCTGACAGTTATAAGAAACAAACCTTTTGGAAGGACTAGTTCAGACTTAAATGTTATATAGGCTACATTAAGCAGTAGAAAAAAGCAGCTATCGGATGATAGAAAAAAATAAACATTAGAGCCATCAGAACTTAATAACTTTTTGGTATTTAGTAGTCTTGTTTAAGAGGCAAAACAGACATGGCTTACTCTTTTTTTTTTTTTTAAGATTTTATTTATCTGACAGAGAGACAGGGAGAGAAGGTAACACAAGCAGGGGGAGTGGGAGATGGAGAAGCAGGCCTCCCGCTGAGGGGAGAGCCTGATGTGGGCTGGATCCCAGGACGCTGGGATCATGACCTGAGCTGAAGGCAGACGCTCAACAACTGAGCCACCCAGGTGTCCCAGACATGGCTTATTCTCAAACCTCATTAAAAACATACTTAGGGAGGGAAGGTGTCGTCACTATTCCACAAGGGAAAACGGAGGTCCATGTATGTAACAGTATATTTAAGATTAGTACAACAGGCTGCAGGGTTTTGTCTCTAGACATTTAGTCAATTTCTCAACACTATCTCACCACAAACACACTAATGATCCTCTGGAATTTTCCGGGATATCAAAAAAAAAAAGAAAAAAAAAAAGGACACTTAATCTATGACAAGTTACCAAATTAAAAGTAAACAAAAGCATTAACTTTTGTTTTAATTGTAAGAGTTACACATGCAGGTTTTACAGGATTCCATCAGCCAGAGAAAAGCAGTGCTAATGCAGGTAGTCCTAGAAGGGAGCTCCCATGTGAGCAGGCTCTGGTCTCTGCACCCACTCATGCCTGCATATGGGGGCTGGCAAAAAATAGAGCTGAGTGAATATTGAGGTTTTTTTCCTAATCTTACTTTCCATGTACCCTCTAGATACTAAAAAAAAAAAAAAAGCGCAGCAGCAAACCATGTATTTTACGTCCTGTTTGAAAAAATTATCACATGGTGAGGTTCTTTCCTTTCTGTTCTTAAATACTCTTTAATATTCCACGTATTTATTTTACCACTTTCCTATAGCTGGAAGAAATTCTCTATCTGCAAACTATGGAAACAGAACAGACCTCAACGCCCGACTGTGAGCACACTTGTCTGTATATAGGCAAATGACAAGTAATGCCACGTGCAGTTCCGACCTGGTGACCATACAGCCACTGTAAGGTTCTCTCTCTTACAGAAGAGGAACTGAAGGGAGCGGTTAAGGTCACAGAGTTTGTTGGTGGCACAGAGAGATCTCACCTGTAGGTGCACCATATACTACTTCTCCTAAAGACTCTTGCGGTGGGGGAAGTAACAGGCACCTCCCAGAAGAATTTTAACTAGCATGGAATCTCTGAGCTGCAGTACTGCACCGTGTGTCCTGTGGGTACTTGGAGGAAGGGGAAATTCGATGTGGAAGAAAAAAACATAGCTCCTAAGATTTAGTTTAATTCCAAGCTTAATATTCTGAGATCTGAAAGGTTCTTAGAGCCAAACATACCGTTTAACTCCTCTGCTCCTTCCACTTGGCAAAACCAGCCAACGCTTCCCTGTTGATATCACTTGCACGTTTAACCACGATTCACTTTTCTACTGAGTGCCCCCCTCTTCCAACCTGACGCCAGGAGATGGGTGGAGGCACCCCATCAGTCCTCACCATCAGACTTCCCACCACCAGACTTTCCCACCCTAGCAGCAGGGGCTTTCTGCCTTGAAAAAGGGCCTGGGCAAAGTAGCAAGCTTCCTCTGGTTATCACAGGCTGGTCACTGTTTAACCAACCCAGAGAGCCATTTACTGTGTACTCTGCTCCAAAACTGTGAGTGTTACTTGCTCCACCCACTTGGGCGGGTGGGGTTGGTTGGTTGACCCTGTGGGAGCTACAAGAATAGCACTGTGTTGTGGAGTTCCAGTGTGCAGAAGGCACAGACTGGAAAGATTTAAGAAATCTAGCTTTAACGCTTTCTTTCACTTCCAAAGATTATTATTATCATTGTGCCTGCATCTTAAAGAGAGGACTGTCTGGGGAGAATGATTACACAATTTTGAGTTGTCTGTTCAAAGCTTTAACAATTCTTTTCAGGTAGTCATTTTATGGTTAATCAAAAGCGGGGCCACTTTAACAGTCACTTGTTCCCTTTTGTTAATCTGGTAAAGGGAGCTGGCCACTAACTTTCATAGAATGATCCTTCATATGTTTTATGAGACGAGGTCTTCCTCCTGAAGCTTTTCTTTCAGATAAAATCACCCCGAATACAAATTCTCTACACATCTCTTCTTCCATTGAACTTATGAGGCAAATGAGAAAAAGTTTTGGCTCTTCCCTTGAATTGCCGGGACAGATCAACTGCTTACGAATAACTAAGAAAAACGACTGCCTATGGCTCTTGGGACTGTATTTAATATCAGTTTTGGTTTTAATACCAAAATATTATTGAGATGGATTTTGATCTTTTTTTTATTGCAAACAGCCTTTTCATTGCATAAATTTTAAATATTTCAAAAGCTACTGCTCTTTATCAGAAAGAAAATAGAAATTACTGCTCTTTATCAGAAAGAAAATAGAAATAGCCGTATCTTCATTCACCGGATTAAGGAGAACCTAGCTTGTTAAAACTAAAAGCTGAAAACTGATTCAGGAACTGAGTCATACTTCCTGCTTTGAGACCCAACCACAACGTGTGCACACTAGTGTAACAGCATTTTCTTTCTTCCATAAATGGCTCTCCCCAGAGCAAATATAGTTCAACGGGAACCAAACCTGCTACTTTAGCTATAGAAAGAAGCCAGTGAATGAGGCATGGCCAATGGACAGCCTTTCTTACTTCCCCAAAGGTAGTCATAGGGAAGAAGAGAAACTTAAAGCGGCCAGCTCTAAAGAAGTTTAAATCAAAAAATTTAAAGGGCAGATTTGTGCTTAAATTTCCAGAATGAGAAATTAAGACCATAAACTTTAAAGGCCAGAGCTGTATACCTGCTTCACAATATTATAGAAATAGAATGGAACCCATCTATCTTGAGATAGCTATTTCTTAAGTAGGCTCCACAATGTGGAGCCCAACGCAGGGCTTGAACTCACGACCCTGAGATCAATACCTGAGCTGAGATCAAGAGGTGGATGTTGACTGACTGAGCCACTCAGGTGCCCTGTGATAGCTATTTTTATAGTGGTCAAAGAATGTATTCTTTGGTGTATTTTTGGGGAACTAAAGTTGTTTTTGTTTTCATTGGTTAGGGAACACCTTTATTTTTCTAGAGTAATGAACAACAAGCAAAGCTCCAAAGCTTTTTCTGAAAAACACGCTTCTTTATATCATTATGGGTCAAGAGGCCCTGGTTAGGTGAGCAAGCTGTCCGGAGTGGCCAGTGCCAGTAGGCGTGACCAGTGCCACAGACCTTCTAGGAGTGGCAAGCTGCCAATAAGGTGAAGAGGAAATAAGAGTCCCAAGGAAAATGATGTGGAACATACCTCATCAGCACCATGTGCCTGAAGTTCCTTGTAGAATTTCAAAGAAATACTGACCATCACTTTTGTTTTGTCTCCATTAGGATTTGAAATATGATAGAGGACTCCATCGAAATCTGTGAGAAAAGTAAATAAAACTGCTTAACTTGGAAATGGGAAATAAGATCTCAAAGCACCTGCCTACCTTGTTACAGGCCACAAGGAGGTCCTCCTTGGAAGCAGGCATACAAGTAAAATGGTATTTATTTTAAATCCATGCAGAAAGTCAGCAAAAACACTGGGATAGAACTATCAAGTACTTATCTCTTTGCTCTCTTCTAAAATTACAAAACTATTCTTACCTTCATCACAGCTTGGTACTGAAAGTATTTTTTTTTAAAAAGCTTTTGCTGGGATGTATTTTATTTTTTTTAAAGATTATTTATTTATTTATTTGAAAGAGAGAGAGAATGAGAGAGAGAGCACATGAGAGGGGGGAGGGTCAGAGGGAGAAGCAGACTCCCTGCTGAGCAGGGAGCCTGATGAGGGACTCCAAGAGTCCCGGGACTCCAGGATCATGACCTGAGCCGAAGGCAGTCGCTTAACCAACTGAGCCACCCAGGCACCCTGCTGTGATGTATTTTAAACAAAGCTACAATATAACGTATAACGGACCCCTAGTTTCCTCCATGTGACCTCAACAATTATCAACACATGGCCAACCTTCTTTCATTTAGACGTCCCCTCCCAATGATTTATTCTAAAGCAAATCTGAGACATCACATCATTTCATCCATAAGTATTTCAGAATGTATCTCCAATGATAAAGAAGGATTTTTTAAAAAACACAGCTACAATACCATTGCTATGCCTAAATTTTTAAAAACAACCTCTTACTATCAAATATCCAGTCAAGTGTTCAAATATTCTACCCCCCCCCCAAAAAAAGGTTTTAAAATACTGTTGTCTTATTTGAATTAAGATCCAAATAAGGCCCCACACTGCATTTGGTTGTTTCTTAAATTTCTTCTAATCTATATCCAGGCCTCCCCTCTCTTTGGCTTCTATTTTTCTACAGTACAGAGAGGATTTACCCTGTGTAGTCCCTGAAGCCAGGTGCTGAATGCCATCACTTTAGGGAGACCTGGCATTGCTAGTTAGTGGGAGGGGACAGGGATGGTGCCTGGCCTCCAGTCACAGCACTTCAGAGCTGCAAAAAGTCTTCCAAGATCTAGTCAAGTATCCTCACCTTATAGAGGGTGATTGTTTAACTCCTCAAAGTCCACACAGCAAGTGAGTAGTATCAATATCTTTTTTTTTTTTTTAAGATTTTATTTATTTATTTGACAGAGAGAGACACAGCGAGAGAGGGAACACAAGCAGAGGGGGTGGGAGAGGGAGAAGCAGGCTTCCCGTGGAGCAAGGAGCCCGATGTGGGGCTTGATCCCAGGATCCTGGGACCATGACCTGAGCCAAAGGCAGACGCTTAACGAATGAGCCACCCAGGCGCCCCTCGATATCTAATTCTTAACAGGGAATAGAAAGCAGTAACCTCTCTCTGCCTTGTTGAACAGGTCTCTAGTATTTTCCATGTTTTCCCGCTACTCTAGTGCTAGGCAAACTGAGATGAAGACTGCCTGAAGACAGTAATTTAGCATTTCCAAATTAAATAAACTTGAGTTTATACCACAACAGTAAGCCCAAACTTCTAAAATATCAGCAGGTAACTTTACACAGTTCAATAAATCCATGAAATAACTATCTAAAACAAAGACCTTGAAAAGACTTGACAATCAAGGGATAGCACCCCAAATCTCAAAACTTATTTTAGGAATGATTTTGTTTTCTATTTTTATATTGTGCTTTCTCTTAACAGGGCTGAAGGAAGGACACTTACCCGCAAATGTTACTTCTACTGCTTCTGGTTTGTTACTGCAAAACAAAAAGAAAAGTCCCTTAGTTAAGATTAGTTGTATTGCTGCTTGGCTTCAAGGGGACTTGCAAAGACTTCTGAGCTTTATTTCAGATAGGAACATTCTGGACCAATCTTATGCTTACTGCTGACCTGAGAACACAACTCATTTTCTCATGTACCTGAACCTTTGGGCTCACTTAAGGTGGAGGATACTTTTTTGTAGCAGGACAGATAGTTTTTGTTTTCCAGCTGCTGTCGAATCTTTGTCATGGTTGGTGCTTAGCTTCAGTTCAGAATTCCTTAAGACTATGATATGCACATTTGCATACGTGAACTACAAAATGCTATCTTCTGATCAATGTCTCCCCCACAGGACAGTAGTGATGGATGTGGAGGTAGTACATGCAGCAGGAAAGCTGCTAAACAGAACGTAGAATTTTTTTTTTTTTAAGATTTTATTTATTTATTTGACAGAGACATAGCAAGAGCAGGAACACAAGCAGGGGGGGTGGGAGAGGGAGAAGCAGGCTTCCCGCAGAGCAGGGAGCCCGATGTGGGACTTGATCCCAGGACCCTGGGATCATGACCTGAGCTGAAGGCAGACGCTTAACGACTGAGCCACCCAGGCACCCCAGAACGTAGAATGGTTTTAACTCACTAAAGATGAAAGGATAATTCCAGGCCATAAAACAAAACAGGAAGTTCTATACCATTTCAAAGACAATCTCTAAGTCTTCCTACACGTCTTTCCCTCTCCCTTAATGTCACCCAAGTATTCAACACTCTACTTCACGAAGCCCTCTGCCTGGTTCTACCCTAGTTTTGTTTTGAAATTCCTGTGCTGCACCTGCATAGAAAGCATAGCACAAAGTAACACTGTGAAATCACTGGCAACAGTCAAGACACCAATTTTCCAGCTTTAGCTTTTCATCAGGACCATGTTTTCAGACAAATTAACACCTGCACACCTTTATTTTCTCTTACTCATCTATAAAATGGGAGAATACAAGTGATCCTACCGACCTCATAGAACTGCTAAAGATAAAGCAAGAGAACAGATATGAAACTTATCCTGGAAGGCAATGACAACAGCCTGATACTTTCTGTGCAGCTCCCTGCTCAGCCTCGTACAGAAACTTCTACTTGATAAATGCTGCGGAGTTATTACCTAGAAGGCATGACATACATCCTAGCTATAAACAATCATGGTCAATTAACCTCCCATGAAAAGCAACCTTACGTGATTTCCCCACTTCTCAAAGCCCAATGGTAGGAAACAAAGGAAGACTCCACGTTTTTTGTTTTAAAGATTTTTTATTTATTTGACAGAGAGAGACAGTGAGAGAGGGAACACAAGCAGGGGGAGTGGGAGAGGGAGAAGCAGGCTTCCTGCTGAGCAGGGAGCCCTATGTGGGACTCGATCCCAGGACCCTGGGATCATGACCTGAGCCAAGGCAGATGCTTAATGACTGAGCCACCCAGGCGCCCCAAGGCTCCACGGTTTTATCTCTAACGACCTAGGACTCTAATGATTCCACTTTGTTTTATGGACCAGCAGACAAGACACACACATTTCCACATTTATCCTTGCCTAATTTGCTCAAGACCTCACCATGAAGTACATCTTTTTTACTTCTTTTTACATCAAGTACATCTTTTTACTACTTCCGCTCCCCTACCTGTAAAGGGCACCACGACTGAGCTGCCCTCTAGGTTGCTGGGAAATAATGGAATACACAGGGGAGTTTATGAGTGTTAAAAAGCTGCTGCAGATGTTATACAATACCGTTCCAGGAAACTGGCTTCTATGAAGTGTACGTTAGCCCTGTTGAAAAATCAACCGATATAAGTCACATACAGAGTTCTACTCTACTCTTTCATCATAGCCATCCATGTGTGGTTTAGGAGAATCACTCTGGGAGACTCTAAGAATGAAAGCACCGAGTGGGTTTACAGAGAAGCAGTGAGTTCAGAATATGATGAAAAGAGCGTGATGAAAACTTAAATTGCTTCTGATCTTTCATTTGAAACTACAGCCAGGAGACAAAGACAATGAATGGCCAACCACCATTCTTCACCTCTAAAAAGCCAAGAGCAAAGGAAGAAGCAGCACAAACATTAATCTAGGGCTCACCTGAATGAATTATGAAGAGGCTGCACAATGGGAGGGAGCACCAAAGTATATTTTCCTGGGGAAGGGTGGCTATGCCAAAAAGTCAGGGTGGAGGCTTGTAAAAGTCCATATTGCATCACTTAGCAGGTGGCTGGGTTTTTCTTTTTTGTTTTTTTTTTTTAATCCTTAGGTTTTAACTCAGCCAATGAAGGACTGAGTTCCTCACTCTCCTACTTCAACAGATGGAGAAAAATTAGGTATAAATAAAAAACCTTAGGGTTCCAAGCTATAAACATTAAAAATTTTTGGAGTCCAATGCAGGGCTTGAACTCATGACCCTGAGATCACGACTGAGCCGAGATCAGGGTTGGAAGCTTAACCGACTGAGCCACTCAGGCGCCCCCCCCCCAACCTATAAACATTTTAACTGAAATTCTGAATTTCTCTAGGCTGTAAAGTTCCCTAAGCACATATCCCCACTGGGAGAAGCTGCTTAGGAAGAGCTATACCAAGTGGTTTGCTGCCTGACTCGGGAATATTTGTCAACTCACCGCCAGTAATATTTTAGTTTACTATTTGTGGCTGCACAATAGGTTATAGAGAAGACAGGCTGTAAAGGAGAGCATTTGTCCAAAGGAGTCTTCCTGAGAGGTCATGTGGGTCATGTGCCCCAACAAACAGACCATAGCAAGAGTGAAATATACCAAACAGGATGGTGTGTCAATTCCAAGACCAGGTGTTTGTTATTTACTTCTGTGGTTTAAAACCATGGAGCTAGAGGGGAATAAGACTGGTCTGGGGGAAAGGGCACCACTTTAACAGGCCCAAAAGATAAATGGATTAAGTTATTTTTTTGTTTTACCATCTGCTAAAGTTTCAGATGCTGGGAATGAGTTTAATCACAATAAAAGCAAGTCCTTAAGAGCTGACAGTTCAATTCAAGTCCTGTCACTTACTGGCTATAAACCACACTCAATGTTGTTCAGATATTGCTGAGCCTCAGGTTCCTTTTCTAGAAAATGAAAATTAAAAGGTTGTTGTGAAGACTAATTGAGATGACATGCGTACAGGAAAGTTTCCCAACCAGTGTCTTGTGACCAAGTTACAGACATGCTGAGATAATGATCCTCACAGCCCTCAGAGCCACCCAGTAGCAGGAGCTCTAGGCTAGACCATTTACTCAAATGTGCCATACAAATATGTTGTGTGTGTGACAGATCATAAATAAGGTTAGAAGTCACCAGTGAAGGGTATCTGCACAGTGCTTAATGAATTAGTCTACTCCTTCCACAACTCCCAAGAGGCCCAGTTTTCTCAGCTGTAAATGGGAACTGCTGTCACACAGGCACATTTTGAAATCAAATGAAGTTACAATTTCAAAGCTTAGAGCAAAGTGTCTAATTCATAGACGGTGATCGATGAAATTCAGAATTTCAGTTAAAATGTTTATAGGTTGGGGGGGCGCCTGAGTGGCTCAGTCGGTTAAGCTTCCAACCCTGATCTCGGCTCAGTCGTGATCTCAGGGTCATGAGTTCAAGCCCTGCATTGGACTCCAAAAATTTTTAATGTTTATAGCTTGGAACCCTAAGGTTTTTTATTTATACCTAAAACTAATTCAAAACCTGAATTAGTTTTTCTTCTACGTGAAGTCAGAAGAGACCAGACTTTGAAGCCATCCATGGTTGGGAGAAGTTGTGGGATTGTGCTAACTCCCAGAATCAGGAATTGGTCAGCACTGTAAGGAGAAACAGAACAGTGTTGTGATATCCAGAATCCTAGAACAAACCAGCTAGATAAGTCCTCAGGGTTACTGACTGGATAGCACAAGACACTAAAATACATTCAATTCATTCAGACGGGTTTCAAAAGCTATTCTTAAAATCCTTAAAGAACTCCTGACAACTGTATTTTCCAATCCTCTTTTCTCATTAAGGATTTTGGAGTTTTTACTCCTGAATGCATCCAATTCCCCATCCGGGCACTTATGTGCCTCTTCTACTTACCCCTTCTATGAGCCGAATGAGAGAAATTATTGAATTCGGCTATCTCACCGTAAAGTTTTCGATCACTCTCCAGTTAATTCCCCTATAAGGCTCCCATCAACCTATTTGAGCCAAGACTAAAAAATGTGGTCCCTACTCTCTGCTAAGCCAGATCTCAAAATATGCAGAACAAAGATGATCTAAAAGCTGATTCACACAGTATCAGAATAGTGATAAATTAAGCACCTAAAGAAATTAAGATCCATTCCACCTGGCCTCATCCATTCCTTCAAGAGAATAGTTACTGAGCTAACTATACATACAGTGAGGATGCTGGGAAAGAAAGATGACCAAAGTGATAGGCCCTGCCCTTAAGGAGTCATCAGTTTCTTGGAGTATAGCTCTGGAGCTTCATGCACAAAGCGGTGCCGAGGAGGTCAGAAGCCAGGCAGCAATGTGCAACTATAATGACCTGTAAAAAGACCAACCAGACCGGGCACCTGGGTGGCTCAGTTGGTTAAGTGACTGCCTTCGGCTCAGGTCATGATCCTGGAGTCCCAGGATCGAGTCCCGCATCGGGCTACCTGCTCAGCAGGCTTCTCCCTCTCCCGCTCCCCCCTCTTGTGCTCTTTGTCTCTCTCAAATAAATAAATAAAATCTTAAAAAAAAAAAAAAAAAGACCAACCAGACCATTCCATTTCTTCTAGATGTTTAAGCAATGTCCCAATTCCAAATCACTTCAAATCAGTCTGTCTCTCTGAGGACACATGCAGCATATTTAGGAATCAGAATAAGGTATCAGCAAGATTTAATTTATTCCTTTCTCAAATTTCTCCTCCCACAGTCCTTGCCCACCCCAACTGGCATGGCTTGCTTCACTCCCCCTCACACAACCACAGAGCCTCACAATATGCACAGCTGTGGCAAGGAGCCAGCATGCACTTAAAATCAACAGCAATTCGCATCTGACAGCATTTCCTCAATTCTGGACTCCAGACTTGAAGTTGACAGGCCTAGCTTCTGAGGCTGAAAGGTTCTTGTATGTATACAGTAACAAAAAATTAAATTAATTTGCCAGATTATTTCTGTTTTAACTGGGCATCTGGATAAGAATTCCTAAATGAAAAGGCAATGCTGTTGACAAGACCTGCACAAGCTTATTTGCAGTGTTGAGCATGGCTTCTTAATCAGCATATTCTCATAGTGTGTAGGATGTCGAGTAGACAATTTACCAATAATTACCATTTTGTGACGATATATGAACCATTCCAATAAGCCATTTTCCCCAGGAGTGTGGTAGGAAAAAATAAAAAGCAATTTGTTAGGAATGAATCTTAGGCTTTTTTGGAACTGCCTCCAAATTAAAAGGTGATCATGCCTAAATGTTCAACAGTTTAGATTAACAATTGCTTTACCCAAAGTTAGTTTAGACTCTTAGTAGGATGTTATAGGCAACATTCAGCAGGATGGTCTGAGGCATCATTTAAAAAAAAAAAAAAAATCAACCTCAGGAGGAAAATTACTGCAACTGTATTTTGAAGCATATATCACAGACTATCTCATGCTCGCATGTTCAGTAGCTTCAACAGTGCTACTGCTATTCAATAGAACTTTCTGCAAATAGTGGAAATGTTCTACATGTGTTCTGTCCAAATATGGCCGCTACTAGCCACATGTGGGGGCAACTGAGCACTAGAACCCTGGCTGGTGTGAGGAAGCCACGGTTACATCTGCAATCCCACCTACCTCCTACCTCCTAGGCCTGCTATCAGGGTCTCTTCAAAGATCTTCAGAGCGCTTTTCTGCAGAGTATGTTTTGAGCCCACTTAAAGTCACATCTCAAAGGGAAGACAGGCCACAATAGAAGCCAAAATTTGCTGCCCTGCCCCAATATCCAACATTGCTATAACATATACCTCGTTAAGAAATGTCTTAGAAGTTCTAACTTATGCTTCCAGACTTGAGTGCCTATTTTAATTCCTCTGAAACGGTACTTTGTTAAGAGTTAATTTTTTAAAAGGAAAAGAGCTGATGTTCTGGATAATGGGCTTCATTTTGGAATCACAAATACACAAATAGATGTAAATGTACTTCTACACTACAAGGCATGCTTCTACTTGAAAATGAACAGACATTTATCTTGTAGATCAGCTTATAACCACCCAGGTCTCATTCTTTGCTAGTCTGAACTCGAGAATGCACTTAACAGATTCAGCTGTGAAAATGCAGAAGTTAATTTAACTTCCTCCGATGTGCTACACTGCTCAAAAGAAGTACCCAGCCATCACCCAAAATAAGACTCTGAGCTGATTCACTCAAACATTTAAAATGCAGAGGAACTGGTGAGACTGAAGACAAGAAGCAAGTTAGCTTCAAATATAAGTAACTGCAGCCCCTGGCAGGAAACAGCAGCTACTGCTTACTGTAAGCCTTACTTCAACTAAAGCCATGCTTTACTTTACAGATAAAATCTGTGACCTTATAAAAGAGACAAGAGACACAGTCTGTTCAATTTAAGCAGTGGGTTAGAAGTATTTTTTTTTAATGCCTCCAAGCCCCAAGTTCATTATGAGCACTTTAGAATTTCCCCTGCACCAACCCTTTCCCATCTGCAGATCTCCAAGTACTTCTTTCTTATGACTAGTTCCCAGTTCACCAGAAGGTTTGCACTTATTTCCTCAACTGTGCAACCAAGAAGCGAAGCCCGGGGAAACGAGGCAAAGGGGCTGGCTACAGGCCACCGAAAATTAGAAGCTAAAACCAGATCCTTGGCTCACGTTTTAAATATTAGAAAAGCAAAGCAGCTTCGGGGAAGGAGGCTGTTTTCTACTGATTCTTGTGTTTCACAGAGAAGGCTGCCTTAGAAATATGTACTAACCTACCTTTAAAAAGGCCAATGATAAATAAAGGTTATCTGAGAACTTTACAGACTTTGGATGCTTCTAAGTGTGTACCTGGGCCAGGATTACCACACTAAAAATCACAGACCAGGGGTTTTATATTAAGAGTTTAAAAGATAAATGGGCGGAGAGAGGAGAATTAGAACCTCATTAGAGAGATAAGGGAGGGGTGTGAATGGGGAGACTATCAGCTCTGCTTGAGAAATATGTAACAAAATGGCCAGTGTGTCTTAACAGTAGGGTTCGGGAAGGGAAACTACACAAGTCGCGTTTTTCCGGCTGCACGACTGGGTCTTTCAGTCTTGCCTCCAGCTCCTTTAGACGCTGAGGTGGGGCTGGGGAGCGAGAAGGCCGGTGGGGACGTGGGCCTGCATCTTCTTCCCTCCTCCAGTCCTGGGAATTCCTGGAAACTCCTTCCAACCCAATCTCAAACGGGCTTTCTTGGGGTTCAGAACAATGACGGGGAATACAGAGATAAGGGGTCCCCTGCTCGCTCCAGAAGGCAATGGGACCCTCCGGCCAGAGTTCCGGCCCCAGCTGCCCTCATGTTCCACAGGTCTCCTGCCCTTTGGCACGAGCGCTCCGGTCCACTCGCCGCTTCCGCATCCTTCCTCCAAGCCTCTCCCCACGCATCTCTGCCCCTCACCCCACCGCCCAGTGGGCGGTCGCCTCCCACGTTTACCCCGCCAGGGCCGTCCCCACACCCGGCCAGGTCTCCCACCTCGTCCCTCCAAGTCTGGGGGAACTGAACGACACTGCGGACTAGCAGGGGTCAACTCTGCCTCCCCCGCCACCCACCGGCCCCGGGCGCGCGCTCACCCGGCGGCCGCGTTCTCGAACTTGAGCGCGAGCGTCTCCTCGATGATGCGGTTGTTCACCTCCAGCAGGATCATGGCGGCGGCTGCCCCGGGTAGGGGAAGGAGAAACAAGGGAAGGTGAGGGTGGGTAAGGGAGGAAAGGACGGAGGGAGCGGCCCTGCTGCCCCCTGAGGAGGGGGGTTGGGTGGGGTAGGAGGTCAGGGGAAAGGAGAAGAGGGACCGGGGTGGGAGAGAAGGGGAAGACGCGCGCGCTCGCCCTCGCACGCACTGACTGTGGAGACGCCCACCCACCCGACCGACCTGGCCCCCGAAGCCTGAACCCGCCTGCCGAGCCGCCGCCGCCACCGCTGCCGCCTCACCGACAAGCCCGGTCCCCGCCCAGCCCCCGGCTCCAGCCGGCCACTTCCGCTCTCACACCCACTTCCGCTCGCTGCCCGGACGCGCGGCCCCGCGGCCCCGCGGCGCCATTTCCGCTTTGACCCCTCGTGCACGCGCACGCAGGGGCGCCGCGGAGGCTGGGCTGGCGCATGCGCGACCCTCACCCCATCCCCCGGTTCCTTCCGCTTTCCCACAGCCTCCCCTTCACTTCCAGCTCCTGCAAGTTTGTCTCCTCGTCAGGTGTCATTCTCCAATGCCTGCCTCACTGTCCAGCCCCTCCCTCCCGCTCGTCCCAGAGGTCCAGCTCTACCCTTCCGGTCGTGTCATTTCAGAGACGCCGCGAGGAGCTCGCCCTTGTCCTCTCCTAGCCGGCTCCTTTGCTCTCAGCTTGTCGGCGTGCCCCTTACTTAGGCCACACTGATGGCTTCTAGCAGCACCATCACGAATTCATTTCTCCAACCAATATTTAGCAGGCTCCTGGCTCTGTGCTGGGGGTACAGTGGTGAATGATACTGACGACATCTTGCCCTCATGGAGCTTACAGTCTGGTAAAGGAAACCAAGTCTCAATTATATAACTACAAATAATTAAACGAGCAATGAAGGAAAGCAATGAGAAGTCACCTAGGTGAATAGGCCTCCCTGGGTTTGTCATGCCTCCGTTTTTGTGCCTGGGAGCTGCCTCTGGGTGCCACGAACATGATTTGATTTCTGTCTGACACCCTTACGTTTCAGTGCCTCTGCCAGAGACATACCTTCATACTTATCTGAAGGTGTGTGCCTTGTTCTGCATTTTCCCTCCTCCAGGGAGAATCTAACAAACTTAGTTGAGTCTCTTCTACATGCATTGATTTATTTTCTGCTATGTACTCTTGGGGTGGGAGTGGGAGAATCCAAAAAATGAACAAAAACTAGTGCCTGTCATCGAGGCCCAGACAGCACTTTAAAACAGATTCTTATCTGCTAATATTTTAGCATTAATGTTTATTGAACTAAAATAATGCACATACATGATGTAAAAAAATATATATGTATATATATATGTAAAAATATATACATAAGCTAAAAGTCTTGTAATGGTCTACTTTGTAAAGGCAGTATCTTCAACTCTTATGTATGCATCCTGATTTGAACCATGTATCGAAACAAATGCTTGTAATATTCTTGATTTGTTAATTTTCAGCATTATCTGTTGACTTCCTGCCGTAATAAGAACATGATATTTCACTTCTGCCCCCTGCTCCCTGCAGTTATGTAACAATTTTTGGTGAAACAGATAATCATTTAAATTATTATGTATGCACATACTGCTTACCAGTGAGCCCCAGAGTACGCTACAACCATGCCTTCTAACTTATACAACCTTTCATTTTTTTAGACTTAATTATTGCCTTTTTTCTCTCTTGTAAATTTTCTGTATTATCTACAGTTGACTGCCCATCCCCTCTCCCAAGTGCTCTAAGACTCTGTCAAAGTCTAGCAATATTTTCCATATACTCAAATACATAAGTTCCACTTTTTCTATAGAGTCTTTGTCCCAGAGCTCTCCTTTCTCTTGTTTTAATCTGGATTGACTGCTCTCTAGACTTGCTGTACAGTTGTCATTCTGGGATTTTCCTTACTGCTGTTTTGGGCCGTTTTGCCCACTTCCTGGATCCAGTGGCTTCCTTTTCTTGCTTTACATCCTTGTTTTGCTAAAGCATCTTCTCTAGTAACTTCCTAAGGAAGAGACTTAAGGGATATGTTGTTGGAATCTGCATTTTTTTTTTTTAAAGATTTTATTTATTTGACAGAGACACAGCGAGAGAAGGAACACAAGCAGGGGGAGCGGCAGGCAGAGGAGAAGCAGACTCCCTGTGGAGCAGGGAGCCCGATGCGGGCCTTGATCCCAGGACCCTGGGATCATGACCTGAGCCGAAGGCAGACGCTTAACAACTGAGCCACCCAGGTGCCCTGGAATCTGCATATTTGAAAATACCTTTTTTTTTTTTTAAGTAATCTCTAGACCCAAAGTGTGGCTCTAACTCAGGACCCTGAGATCAAGAGTCCCATGCTCTACTGACTGAGCCAGCCAGGTGCCCCCATATTTGAAAATATCTTTATTCTAACACTTGGATTGTAGTTGGGCTGTGTTAAAAAGAAAAAATGGTGTTACTTAGGCCAACTCACCAACCTGGGGCTTAATACTTAACCAAATTATGCTTTCAACCTCCCCCAGAAATATAGTCTTAACCATTATTCAGAAATTTTCTGATCAGCACCAGTAAGGTTATCAGTCTCATGGGCCCTCTCCATCCCCAAAGGAAGATGAAGTAATCCACCTACTAAGACCCCTCTGTCCCCAAGTGAAGGTGACTTCACCTGAAATAATCATTTTTTCTGTTTGACTTCCTTGTCCTGCCTTTATAATAAGCCTTTCCTGGGGTGCCTGGCTGGCTCAGTCTGTAGAGCGTGTGACTCTTGATCTCAAGGTCATGAGTTCAAGTCCCACGTTGGGCGTGGAGTGTACTTAAAAAAGCAAACAAAAAACTTTTCCTTTTCGGTAACCCCTGAGAGCTACCCTCTACGGATGGGATGTTGCCTGATTCATGAATCATTTAACAAAGCCAATTAGATCTTCAAATTAACATGGTTAAATTAAAAAAAAATTCATTTATTTATTAGAGAGAGAGGGTGCGTGCACAAGCTGGAGGGAGGGGCAGAGGGAGAAGGAGAAGCAGACTCCCTGCTGAGCAGGGAGCAGGATGCAGCACTTGATCCCAGGACCCTGAGATCATGACCTGAGCTGAAGGCAGACACTCAACTGACTGAGCCACCCAGGCACCCCTAAATTTTGTTTTTTTAACAGCTGGGTATTGATTTCAAATTTGAAAATAATTTTTTCCTCATAATTTTGAAAATATTACTCCATTATCTTCAACCATCCAGGGGTGCTATTTAAAAAGTCTGATTCCTATTCCTATTCCTGATCCTTTGTGTATCTTCTCCATCTCTGGAAGCATTAGAATTTTCTCTTTAGGCTATTGGTTGGAAATTTTAGAAGTCCAATGCGCTATCCATTGCGCAACAGAGCCACCCTGTTTGGAAATTTTATAATGATATATTTTGCTGTGACTCTTAATGTTTTTGTGCTGAGCACTCATTCAAACTGGAAACTCATGTACTTCAGTTTGGGAGGGAATTTTCTTTTATTATTTCCTTGATCATTTCTTCTCTATTTTCTTTGTTCTTTTTCTGGAATGCCTGTTATTTAGAAGTTTCATTTCTGGATTGATTCTTTAATTTTCTATTTCCTATTTCTTTGTGGTTTTTTTGTTTGATTTATTTATTAAGTTTTATTCATTTAAATAATCTCTACACCCCATGTGGGGCTTGAACTCACGACCCCAAGATTAAGAATTGCATGCTCTTCCGACTGAGCCAGCCGGGTGCCCCTGGTTTTTATTTTTAGTTGTGGTTAAAATACACATAATATAAAATTTGTTGTCTTAGCCATTTTTAAGTGTACTATTCAGTAGTGTTAAGAATATTCACATTGTTGTATAACCACTTGTTTTCATCTTGCAAAACAGAAACTCTCTTCCCATTGTTTGTTGGTTTTTGTTGTCCTGTTTTTCTGGGATATGTCCTTGTCATTATCTTTAACCATGTTAAGTTTCGGTTTTTCTATCTTTAGTTCCCAAGACCTTTTTAATGACTGACCCCACCCCATATTATTCTATCTTTGTTTTATGGACAAGAATATCTTCTATCTCTCTGAGACGTTATAGTGTGTTTTAGTTTTTCTTCTGCTCTCTGCTTTGATCTGTTTCTTTGGGTCCTTTTTATGCTCATTTATTTAGGTCTCTTTCTTTTATGTTAATGGCTATCCTCTAAAGTCTGGCTACTCTAGCAGTCTGTTTATATTGAAGAATGAGACTCTAGGAAGCAGAAGGGAGACTCAATGTGTGGGCAAGATGAGTTCACTAACACCTTGCTATTCAGAAGGGACCACCAGCATTGGCTTCATCTGGGAACTTTTTGGACATGCAGAATTTCAGTCCCCATTAGAAACTACAGATTTAGAATCTGCATTTTTTTTTAAGATTTTATTTATTTATTTGACAGAGAGGAGAGAGTGAGAGCACAAGCAGAGGGAGTGCGAGAGGGAGAAGCAGGCTCCCCACTGAGCAGGGAGCCCAATGTGGGACTCAATCCCAGGACCCTGGGATCATGACCTGAGCCTAAGGCAGACGCTTAACCAACTGAGCCACCCAGGCGCCCCTAGAATCTGCATTTTAACAAGATCACCAGGTAATTTAAATGCATGTAATATTGTGAGAAGCCCTGGATTAATGGGCTTCACTATAAGGTGCACCAATGGTGTGCCAGATTTCACTGGGGGCCCACAAAGTCAATACTGGGAGGTCTTTCTCCAGAAAAGAATCCTCTAGTTGTGTTGGGGGCTTTTAAATTTGGCAGTGAGCATTCCCAGAGTGTGTGGGAGTGGGGAAGAATGCTTTGACTCCCAGCTGACTTCTGTTTAATCCCATTATTAGCCCTGCACCTCCCTGTTGCCTTCCACTGGGTTAGAGTCTATAGGAAATGAATCTTTGGTGGTAGTAATGGAGGAAGGGGTGGAAGTGGGGCAGGTGGGGTGGGAAAGGGGTAATCCCTTGACTGCTGGTGGACTTGGAATGCCAAAGACTTTTGATATGGATTTTCTTTATCTCGGTTTTGGTTTATTTAAATTTATAACTAATAGGAGATATATCTTTGTACTACCACCCACTTTTCTTGAATCTTAACATTTTATAAATAAACCTTCTTCAGAGCTTTTTAAAAAAGAATTATAGTTGAAACTTCCTGTGAATCCCGCCAGATTCCATTCCTTTCTCTCCTTCCTTCCCCACTCCATAAAGGTAACCATCACCCTGCATTTGGTGTTTATTCTTCTCATGCATGTTTTTACACTTTCATTGCATTTGTATGTATCCATAAACAATGTATAGCACATTTGGCTGATTTTAAGCTTTTGTTAATAGTTTTATACTGTATATCTCCTTTGAAACTTGTTTCTTTTAGTCAACAATGTATTTTTGAGATTTACCTATGTTGTTATGTGTAGGTATTTTAACTGTGATATAGCATTACAATGTACCATTATACATTATGATTTTAAAGGTATTCATCCATTCTCCTACTGAAAACACCACAGTTTTTTTTTTTTCCAGTATTTCTGCTATTATAAGCAATGCTACTTTGACCATTCTTGTACCTATTTCCTATATATAGATGTGAAGATTTCTTTAGGGTATGTTCCTCGGAATGTAACTGCTATTATGTGGGCTACAGACATCTTCAACTTTGCTGGATGTTGTCAGATTGCTTTCCAAAGTAGTTGTACTGATTTATACTTCTACTGGCAATGTATGAAGGTTCTCATTGCTCCCTGTCCTTGGTTGCACTTGGTATTGTCAGCCTTTGAAATGGATGGATATGAACAAGCATCTTATTGTTTTAAAAATAAGAATTAGCTAGGTGAAAAAGAGGGATGTATGAAGGCCTAGAGGTGAGAGAACACGATATCTTGCAGAAAGTGAAAGACCAGTAATTGTGGGGTAGAGCTGGAGGGGGGATGTGCCAAGAAATTGACAGCTGGAGGCACAATAAGAACTAAGATTTATTGCAGTTGAAGATTTATTCTGTGCTATGTACTGTTTGAAGAGCTTTACGTGTATTATCTCATTAAAACCCTGGGACAACTCTGAGAAGTAGGTACTCCTATTTGTTCACTTTGTAGGTGATGAAACAGATGCTGAGAGGCCGAAGAATGTATCCAAAGTCATATATGTGGCTGGTCACTGAGCTGAGATTTAGGCTTCAACTGTCATGCTTTTGATCACTCTGCAATATTGGTATCTGGTGCTGAACTGGATAGTTCTGTATCTTAGTTTCAAGGGTGATCAAATCAATGTATAAAAAAACTGGACCTGGGCGCCTGGGTGGCTCAGTTGGTTAGGTGACTGCCTTCGGCTCAGGTGATGATCCTGGAGTCCCGGGATCGAGTCCCACATCGGGCTCCCTGCTCAGCAGGGAGTCTGCTTCTCCCTCTGACCCTCCCCCCTCTCATGCTCTCTTTCTCTATCTCATTCTCTCTCTCAAATAAATAAATAAAAAATCTTAAAAACAAACAAACAGAAAAACTGGACCTAACACTCCATTAAAAATGATGGCAACAGCTTCTAGATTGAACCTTCATCCTGCTGAACCCTGATGTCCAAAGTAGGGAAATTGTTCTAAAACAGTCAGAAATTTGTTGCTTTTGGGCTTGAAGATAAAGGTGGGAGCTCATCCTGGGGCTGGGAGGCTGTCTGGCTGTCCTATTTAGTCCTCTGGATCTACTCTTCAACCTCCACTCTCACATAATCAGGGCCCTCTTGCACTTGGGCTTTGTGGGCTAGTAGGGAGGCCCAGCAGGAGGAGGAAGGAGAGAGAGAGAGATATCAAGGTATTTAATCTCCTGCTTCCTCCTCCTCGGGAGGTTGCCTCAGGCTGGCTGTGTCCCTTCAGTACCTGGTAACCACCTCTATTCCGCAACGCTGAGGGCCTGGAGGTGGTATCAACTTGACTGCTGTTAGTCCTAGCTTACTGCACTCTCTCTTGTGGTTCCTGTACAACCAATCCAAAAAAAAATTTTTTTTAAAGATTTTATTTATTTGAGAGAGAGAGAATGAGCGGGGTGAGGAGGAGCAGTGGGAGAGTGAGAAGCAGGCTCCCCACTGAGCAGGGAGCCCAATGTGGGGCTTAATTCCAAGACCCCAGGATCATGACTTGAGCTGAAGGCAGCCACTTAACTGACTGAGTCACCCAGGTGTCCCACATCCATCGAAACAATTACTGAGCTGGCAAGAGCTGTCAGAGACTTTTGGTGAGTCTCAGTGTTTTACGTAGCAGCTACCATCCCTCATCCCTATAGGAAGTAGTCATGTGGATGGCATTCCACATCTCTGGTGTGCCTTGCTGATTCAAGTGTGGGCAATAGGGACCAGATAGTTCTGTATTTTAGTTTCAAGGGTGAAACTTTTCTTTCTTTTCTTTTCCTTTCCATTCTTTTTGTTTCTGGATCCAGAAATCTCTGTCAGGTCACTGACTGACTACAGAGATAATAAAATGAGAGTTCAGTGACTACACATAATAAAGAATATAGTCTTTGCAAAAACGGTTTGGGAAAGGTACTAAATAAACAGATGACTGCAAACTTCATCAAGCAATAACAACAGTCCTTATATGTGGGAGAATCTGATTTCCATAGTTACCACTTTAACATTCAAAATGCCTAATTCTGGGGCGCTGGGTGGCTCAGGCATTAAGTGTCTGCCTTCGGCTCAGGTCATGATCCCAGGGTCCTGGGATTGAGCCCTGCATCGGGCTCCCTGCTCGGCGGGAAGCCTGCTTCTCCCTCTCCCACTCCCCCTGCTTGTGTTCCCTCTCTTGCTGTGTCTCTCTCTGTCAAATAAATAAATAAAATCTTTAAAAAATGCCCAATTCTTATGTAAAATTGGAAAGTATACAAAGAAACACGAAACTATGGCCTATTCACAGTAAAGAAGAAGAAGAAGAGGAAATTGATAGAAACATCCCTGAGGAAACCCAGACATTAGACTTACTAGAAAAATACTTAAATAAACTGTCTTAAATACACTCAAAAAGTGGAAGGAAACCACGGACAAAAAACTAAAGAAAATCAGGAGAATGATGTATGAATACACATACAATATCTTTAAATAAAGAGATAAAAATTATAAATAGGAACCAAGTAGAAATTCTGGACCTGAAAAGCACAAGAGTAGTTTATCAAAAGGTTTGAGTAGGCAGAAGGAAGACTCAGCAAACCTGAAGATAGGGCACATTAAAATTACCTAGTTTGAGGAACAGAAAGCAAAGAGAATGAAGAATAATGAACAGAACCTAAGGGGCATATGGGACACCATCAACAATATCAGCATACACATTATGGAAATCCCAGAAGGAAAAGAGAGAAAGGGGGAAAATATCTGAAGAAGTGATGGTGACAAGCTTTATAAATTTGTTGAATGTCATGAATATACACCAGCCAGTAAGCTCCAAGAACTCAAAAGTAGGATAAACACAGAGATCCACACTATAATACATTATAACCAAACTGTTGGAAGCTAAAAACAGAGAAAATCTTGAAAGTAGCAAGAGAGAAGTGGCTCATCATTTACAAGGATCCTCAATTAGATTTAATGCTGATTTCTCATCTGAAAATACAGAAGTCAGAAGGTAGTGGAATGAAATCTTTAAAGTGCTGAAAGAAAAAAAACTATCAATCAAGAATTCCATATCCAGCAAAACTATCCTTAAAAAAAATGAAGGCGAAATTAAGACATTCCCAGATAAACAAAAATTAATGGAATTCATTGCTAGTAGACCTTCCATGAAGAAATGCTAACAAGAGCCCTTCAGGCTGAAACAAAAGGACCCTAGATGGTAACTTGAAGTATTATGAAGAAATAAAGTTTATTGGTAAAGGTAACCACATAGATAAACATAAAAGCTAGTATTACTGTATTTTGAATGTAACTCTTCTTTTTATTTGCTATATGATTTAAAAGCCAAATGCAGAAAATAATAATTTTTAATATATGTTAACAGGCACACAATGTATAAAGATGTCACTTGTGACGATGACAAAATAAAGAGGAGATGGAGCTGGATAGAAGCGGAGTAAATGTATGCTATTGAAGTAAGTCTATATCAATTCAAACTAGATTTTTATTAATTTTTTTTAAGAAAGACAGAGGGAGAGAGAGGTGGGGAGGGGCAGACGGAGAGAGAGAGAGAGAATCTTAAGCAGAATCCAAGCCCAGCATGGAGCCCGCCATGGGACTTGATCTCCAGACCCTGATATCATGACCTGAGCTGAAATCAAGAGTTGGATGCCTAACTGACTGAGCCAGCCAGGGGTCCCTCAAACTAGATTTTCAAAATAAATTTAGGGGGCGCCTGGGCGGTGCAGTGGGGTAAGTGGCCAACTCTTGGTTTTGGCTCAGGTCGTGATCTCATGGTAGTGGGATTGAGCCCCATGTCGGGCTCTGCACTCAGTGCAGAGTGGGCTCGGGATTCTCTCTCCCTCTTCCTCTGCCCCTCCCCCTCATACTCATGGTCTCTCAGATAAGTAAATAAATATTTAAAAAAAATAAAAATAAATTTAGGATGTCAATTGTAATCTCCATGGTAATCACAAGATAATAACTGAACAAATGTATGGAAAAGGAAATGAAGAAGAAATCAAAACTCTACACTAGAAAAATCAATCAAACAAAAGTAGGCAGTGTTGGAGGAAATAAAGAGCAAAAAAGATATAAGATGCAGAGGAAACAAATAGCACATAGAAGTAAGTCCTTCATTATCAGTAATCATTTAAAATGTAGATAGACTAGGGGGAGGAGCAAGATGGCGGAGGAGTAGGAGACCTAAATTTCGTCTGGTCCCAGGAATTCAGCTGGATAGGGATCAAACCATTCTGAACACCTACGAACTCAACAGGAGATCGAAGAAAAGAATAGCAGCAACTCTCTGAACAGAAAAGCGACCACTTTCTGTAAGGTAGGACATGCAGAGAAGTGAATCCGAGGGGATATTCGGGAGGATAGACAGTGGGGGAGGGGGCCTCCATTGGCCGCTTCTGGCAAGTGATAGAGCTGTGGAGCACAAAATTGGAACTTTTAGAAGTCGGCTCCTCTGAGGGACGTCGCTCCAGTGGCTAAGCCGGGGGTGGAACCCTTGTGGGACAGTGTGGTCTCAGGACCCTCGGGGTCACAGAAAGACCAGGGGTGCCTTAGTGCGGCAGAGCTCCCAGGTATCGGAGCGGGGAAGCCGGCTGCAGAGACGGAGCCCAGGCGCAGGCTCTCAGCTCGGGGTTGCCATAAACTGTGATCCGCAGCACAGTCAGGCCACTGCTCCTCCAGCAGGGACCCAACAAGCGGCAGATCCGGGGAGACTCACCTTCCTCCCCCGGGAGGAGAGGCGCAGGAGTGCACTGCAGGGATCTGCTGGGTTTGGAGACTCCACACGGGGTCGTGTGCCAGAGATAGAAATGCTCGGTCACAGGCTGGGTGAGCACAGAGTGCAGCCGGAGACTGGGGAGACCGGAGTGACTGACTGCTTTTCTCTGGGGGCGCACTGAGGAGTGGGGGCCCGAGTTCTCGGCTCCTCTGGGATGGAGATTGGGAGGCCGCCATTTTCACTCTCCGCCTCCAAAGCTGTACAGAAAGCTGGCGGGGAACAAAAGCTCCCGAGAGCAAACCTGAGCAGATTACTCAGCCCGGACTGGGCAAGGGTGGGGTAATTCCGCCTCCGGCAAAGACTTTTGGAAACCACGGCAACAGGCCCCTCCCCCAGAAGATCAGCAAGAACAGCCGGCCAAGACCAAGTTTACCGATCAATGAGAATGGCAGAACTCCAGCGCTAGGGGAATACTGCACATAGAATCCATGGCTTTTTTACCATGATTCTTTAGTCTTTCCAAGTTAATGTTTTTAAAATATTTTTTCTGAATTTTTCTTTTTCCCTTTTCAACCAACATCTTATCAATCCCTTTTTTAAAAATCTTTTTTATTTTTCATTTTTAGAGTCATATTCTATCCCTTCATAGTAGTTAACCTTATTTTTGGTATATATATAAGTTGTTCTCTCTTTAAAATTTTGGAATACAGTTTCTTCTAACAGACCAAAATATACCCTAAATCTCTAGTGTATGGCTTTGTTCTAGTCTCCTGCCTGATCACATTCTCTACCTTTTTTTTTTTTAATTCCTCTTCTTTCTTTTTTCAACCAACTTCTTATTAATTCCTTTTATAAAATCTTTTATAATTTTCATCTTTACAGTCATATTCCATCCCTTCATCATAGCTACCCTTATTTTTATACATATATAAGTTTTTCTTTCTTTAAAATTTTGGGAGGCACTTTCTTCTAACAGACCAAAATACCCCCAAAATCTAGTGTGTGGCACTGATCTATTCACCAGCCTGATCATATTTGATCATATTCTTTTTTTTATCTTTATCTTTTTCTTTTTCTTTTTTTTCTTTTTTCTTTCTTTCCCTTTCTTTTCCCCTGGTTTCAGGTCTCTTCTGATTTGTTTAGTGTGTATTTTTCTGGGGTTGTTGTTACCCTGTTAGCATTTTGTTCTCTCATTCATCCATCGTCCTCTAGACAAAATGACAACACGGAAAAAAATCACCTCAAAAAAAGAAAAAGAGGCAGTACCGACTGCCAGGGACCTAATCAATATGGACATTAGTAAGATGTCGGAACTAGAGTTCAGAATGACGATTTTTTTTTTAAGATTTTATTTATTTATTCATAAGAGAAGGAGACAGAGAGAGAGGCAGAGGGAGAAGCAGGCTTCCTGCTGAGCAGGGAGCCCGATGCGGGACTCGATCCCAGGACCCTGGGATCATGACCTGAGCCGAAGGCAGACACTGAACCATCTGAGCCACCCAGGCGCCCCAGAATGACGATTTTAAATATACTAGCTGGTCTTGAAAAAAGCATGGACGATATTAGAGAAACCCTTTCTGGAGAAATAAAAGAACTAAAATCTAACCAAGTCAAAATCAAAAAGGCTATTAATGAGGTGCAATAAAAAATGGAGGCTCTAACTGCTAGGATAAATGAGGCAGAAGAGAGAATTAGTGATATAGAAGACCAAATGATGGAAAATAAAGAAGCTGAGAAAAAGAGAGATAAACTACTACTGGATCATGAGGGCAGAATTTGAGAGATAAGTGATACCATAAGATGAAACAACATTAAAATAATTGGGATCCCAGAAGAAGAAGAAAGAGAGAGAGGGGCAGAAGGTATATTGGAGCAAATTATAGCAGAGAACTTCCCTAATTTGGGGAAGGAAACAGGCATCAGAAGAAAAAGATAAAGAAAAAGAAAAAGATAAAGATAAAAAAAAGAATATGATCAAATATGATCAGGCTGGTGAATAGATCAGTGCCACACACTAGATTTTGGGGGTATTTTGGTCTGTTAGAAGAAAGTGCCTCCCAAAATTTTAAAGAAAGAAAAACTTATATATGTATAAAAATAAGGGTAGCTATGATGAAGGGATGGAATATGACTGTAAAGATGAAAATTATAAAAGATTTTATAAAATCCAGGAGGCCCAGAGAACCCCCCTCAAAATCAGTAAAAATAAGTCAACACCCCGACATCTAATAGTAAAACTTACAAGTCTCAGAGACAAAGAGAAAATCCTGAAAGCAGCTCGGGACAAGAGATCTGTAACCTACAATGGTAGAAACATTAGACTGGCAACAGACCTATCCACAGAGACCTGGCAGTCCAGAAAGGACAGGCATGATATATTCAGAGCACTAAATGAGAAAAATATGCAGCCAAGAATACTATATCCAGCTAGGCTGTCATTGAAAATAGAAGGAGAGATAAAAAGCTTCCAGGACAAACAAACACTAAAGGAATTTGCAAACACAAAACCAGCCCTACAAGAAATATTGAAAGGGGTCCTCTAAGCAAAGAGAGAGCCTAAAAGTAACATAGACCAGAAAGGAACACAGACAATATACAGTAACAGTCACCTTACAGGCAATACAGTGACACTAAATCCATATCTTTCAATAGTTACCCTGAATGTAAATGGGCTAAATGCCCCAATCAAAAGACACAGGCTATCCGATTGGAGAAAAAAAAAACAAGACCCATCGATATGCTGTCTGCAAGAGACTCATTTTAGACCCAAAGACACCCCCAGATTGAAAGTGAGGGGGTGGAAAACCATTTACCATGCTAATGGACACCAAAAGAAAGCTGGGGTGGCAATCCTTATATCAGACAAATTAGATTTTAAACCAAAGACTGTAATAAGAGATGAGGAAGGACACTATATCCTACTTAAAGGGTCTATCCCATGAGAAGATCTAACAATTGTAAATATCTATGCTCCTAACATGGGAGCAGCCAATTATACAAACCAGTTAATAACAAAAGCAAAGAAACACATCAACAACAATACAATAATAGTAGGGGACTTTAACAACCCCCTCACTGAAATGGATAGATCATCTAAGCAAAAGATCAACAAGGAAATAGAGACTTTAAATGACACACTGGACCAGAGGGACTTCACAGATGTATTCAGAACATTCCATCCCAAAGCAACAGAATACACATTCTTCTCTAGTGCCCATGGAACATTCTCCAGAATAGGTAACATCCTAGGTCACAAATCAGGTCTCAACCTGTACCAAAAGATTGGGATCATTCCCTGCATATTTTCAGACCACAGTGCTTTGAAACTAGACCTCAATCACAAGAGGAAAGTTGGAAAGAACTCAAATACATGGAGGCTAAAGAGCATCCTACTAAAGAATGACTGGGTCAACCAGGAAATTAAAGAAGAATTAAAAAAATTCATGGAAATGAAATGAAATGAAAATGAAAATGAAAATGAAAACTGTTTAAAATCTTTGGGTTGCAGCAAAGGGGGTCGTAAGAGGAAAGTATATAGCAATACAAGCCTTTCTCAAGAAACAAGAAAGGTCTCAAATACACAACCTAACCCTACACCTAAAGGAGCTGGAGAAAGAAGAACAAATAAAGCCTAAACCCAGCAGGAGAAGAGAAATAATAAAGATCAGAGCAGAAATCAATGAAATAGAAACCAAAAGAACAGTAGAACAGATCAATAAGACTAGGAGCTGGTTCTTTGAAAGAATTAACAAGATTGATAAACCCATGGCGAGACTTATCAAAAAGAAAAGAGAAATGACCCAAATAAATAAAATCATGAAATGAAAGAGGAGAGATCACAATCAACACCAAAGAAATACAAACAATTATAAGAACATATTAAGAGCAACTCTATGGCAGCAAATTAGACAACCTGGAAGAAATGGATGCATTCCTAGAGATGTATCAACTACCAAGACTGAACCAGGAAGAAATAGAAAACCTGAACAGACCTATAACCACTAAGGAAATTGAAGCAGTCATCAAAAATCTCCCAAAAAACAAAAGCCCAGGGCCAGATGGCTTCCCAGGGGAATTCTACCAAACATTTAAAGAAGAATTAATACCTTTTCTTCTGAAACTGTTCCAAAAAAATAGAAACGGAAGGAAAACTTCCAAACTCGTTTTATGAGGCCGGCATTACCTTGATCCCCAAACCAGACAAAGACCCCATCAAAAAGGAGAAATTACAGACCAATATCCTTGATGAACATGGATGCAAAAATTCTTTTTTTTTTTTTTTAGATTTTATTTATTTATTTGAGACAGAGAGAATGAGAGACAGAGAGCATGAGAGGGAGGAGGGTCAGAGGGAGAAGCAGACTCCCTGCCAAGCAGGGAGCCTGATGCGGGACTCGATCCTGGGACTCCAGGATCATGACCTGAGCCGAAGGCAGTCACTTAACCAACTGAGCCACCCAGGCGCCCGGATGCAAAAATTCTTACCAAAATACTAGCCAACAGGATCCAACAGTACATTAAAAGGATTATTCACCACGACCAAGTGGGACTTATTCCTGGGCTGCAAGGTTGGTTCAACATCAGCAAATCAATCAATGTGATACAATACATTAATAAAAGAAAGAGCAAGAACCATATGACCCTTTCAATAGATGCAGCAAAAGCATTTGACAAAGTACAGCATCCTTTCTTGATGAAAACTCTTCAGAGTATAGGGATAGAGAGTACATATGTCAATATCATAAAAGCCATCTATGAAAAACCCACAGCAAATATCATTCTCAATGGGGAAAAACTGAGAGCTTTCCCCCTAAGGTCAGCAACACAGCAGGGATGTCCACTATCACCACTGCTATTCAACACAGTAGTAGAAGTCCTAGCCACAGCAATCAGACAACAAAAAGAAATAAAAGGCATCCAAATCGGCAAAGAAGTCAAATTCTCACTCTTTGCAGATGATATGATACTTTATGTGGAAAACCCAAAAGACTCCACCCCAAAACTGCTAGAACTCATACAGGAATTCAGTAAAGTGGCAGGATATAAAATCAATGCACAGAAATCAGTGGCATTCCTATACACCAACAACAAGACAGAAGAAAGAGAAATTAAGGAGTTGATCCCATTTATAATTGCACCCAAAACTATAAGATACCTAGGAACAAATCTAACCAAAGAGGCAAAGAATCTGTACTCAGAAAACTATAAAATACTCATGAAAGAAATTGAGGAAGACACAAAGAAATGGAGAAACATTCCATGCTCATGGATTGGAAGAACAAATATTGTGAAGATGTCAATGCTGCCTAGAGCAATCTACACATTTAATGCAATCCCTATCAAAATACCATCCACTTTTTTCAAAGAAATGGAACAAATAATCCTAAAATTTGTATGGAACCAGAAAAGACCCCAAATAGCCAGAGGAATGTTGAAAAAGAAAAGCAAAGCTGGTGGCATCACAATTCCGGACTTCAAGCTCTATTACAAAGCTTTAATCATGAAGGCAGTATGGTACTGGCACAAAAACAGACACATAGATCAATGGAACAGAATAGAGAGCCCAGAAGTGGACCCTCAACTCTATGGTCAACTAATATTTGACAAAGCAGGAAAGAATGTCCAATGGAAAAAAGAGAGTCTCTTCAACAAATGGTGTTGGGAAAATCGGACAGCCACATGCTGAAGAATGAAACTGGACCATTTCCTTACACCACACACAAAAATTGACTCAAAATGGTTGAAAGACCTCAATGTGAGACAGGAGTCCATCAAAATCCTAAAGGACAACACAGGCAGCAACCTCTTTGACCTCAGCCACAACAACTTCTCCCTAGAAACATCGCCAAAGGCAAGGGAAGCAAGGGCAAAAATGAACTATTGGGACTTCATCCAGATAAAAAGCTTTTGCACAGCAAAGGAAACAGTCAACAAAACCAAAAGACAACCAACAGAATGGGAGAAGATATTTGCAAATGACATATCAGATAAAGGGCTAGTATCCAAAATCTATAAAGAACTTATCAAACTCAACACCCCAAAACAAATGAGCCAATCAAGAAATGGGCAGAAGACATGAACAGACATTTTTCCAAAGAAGATATCCAAATGGCCAACAGACACATGAAAAAGTGCTCAACCTTGCTCAGCATCAGGGAAATCCAAATCAAAACCTCAATGAGATACCACCTCACACCAATCAGAATGGCTAAAATTAACAAGTCAGGAAACGACAGATGTTGGCGGGGATGCGGAGAAAGGGGAACCCTCCTACACTGTTGGTGGGAATGCAAGCTGGTGCAGCCACTCTGGAAAACAGTATGGACGTTCCTCAAAAAGTTGAAAATAGAGCTGCCCTATGACTCAGCATACTGGGTATTTACCCCAAAGATACAAATGTAGGGATCCGAAGGGATACATGCACTCTGATGTTTATAGCAGCAATGTCCACAATAGCCAAACTCTGGAAAGAGCCAAGATGTCCATCGACAGATGAATGGATAAAGAAGATGTGGTATATATACACAATGGAATATTATGCAGCTATCAAAAGGAATGAAATCTTGCCATTTGCAACGACGTGGATGGAACTGGAGGGTATTATGCTGAGCTAAATAAGTCAATCAGAGAAAGACACGTATCATATCATCTCACTGATATGAGGAATTATTAATCTCAGGAAACAAACTGGGGTTTTTTGGAGTGGTGGGGGGTGGGAGGGATGGGGTGGCTGGGTGATAGACATTGGGGAGAGTATGTGCTATGGTGAGTGCTGTGAATTGTGTAAGACTGTTGAATCACAGACCTGTACCTCTGAAACAAATAATACATTATATGTTAAAAAAAAGAAGATAGTAGGAAGGGAGAAATGAAGGGGGGGAAATCGGAGAGGGAAGAAGAACCATGAGAGACTATGGACTCTGAGAAACAAACTGAGGGTTCTAGAGGGGAGGAGGGTGAGGGGATGGATTAGCCTGGTGATGGGTACTAAAGAGGGCACGTACTGAATAGAGCACTGGGTGTTATATGCAAACAATGAATCATGGAACACTACATCAAAAACTAACAATGTATGGTGATTAACATAACATAATAAAATAATTTTAAAAATGTAAATAGAGTAAACCTACTTTATCAAAAGACAGAGATTGGCAAAATGAATTAAAAAACATGATCTAACCATATGTTGCTTCCAAGAGACTCGCTTTAGATCCAAAGACACAAATAACCTGAAAGTGAAAGGATAGAAAAAGATATTCCATGTTAATACTAACCAAAAGAGAGCTGGGGTGGTTATACTAGTATCAGAAAAGTAGATTTTAAGTTAAAAGTTGTTACAAGAGGCAAAGAAGGACATCATATATAAATAAAAGGGTCAATTCATTAAAGAAGATATAACAATTATAAACATATATACACCAAACAACAGACCCCCCCCCAAATATCCGAAGCAAATATTGACAGAATTGAAGAAAGAATTAGACTGTTTATAATAATAGTTAGAGTTGGACTTCAGTATCCCACTTTGAATAATGGATTGAACATCTAAACAGAAGATCAATAGGGAAATAGAAGACTTGAGGAACACTATAAACCAACTAAATTTGACACACATATACAGAACACCCCACTCTACAATAGGAGAATATACATTCTTCTCAACTGTACATAGCACATTCTCCAGGATAGAGCATATGTTAGGCCATAGAAAAATCTTAATACATTTTAAAAGATCAAAATCATACAAAATATTTTCTCTAACCACTAGAGAATGAAGCTAGAAATCAATAACAGATGGAAAACTGGAAAATTCACAAATGAACAGAAATTGAACAACACACTCTTTAACAACCAATACACCAAAGAATAAATCACTAGGGAAATATTTTGAGATGCAAAAAACAAAAACACAATATATCAAAATGGATGGAATGTACTGAAAGCAGTGCTCAGAGGGAAATTTAAAATTGTATGTGCCTACATTAAAAAAGAAGAAAGATCTCAAATCAACACCCTAACTTTACACCTTAAGGAACTAGAAAAAGAAGAGCAAACTATTCTTAAAGCTGGCAAAAGGAAGGAAATGATAAAGATTGGAGCATCTGGGCACCTGGGTGGTGCAGTCAGTTGGGCGTCTGACTCTTGGTTTCGGCTCAGGTCATGATCTCAGGTCGTGGGATGGAGCCCTGCATTGGGCTCTGTGCTCAGTGTGGAGTCTGCTTGAGACTCTCACCCTCTCCAATGCTCCTCCCCTCCTCACTCTCTCTAAAATAAAGAAATGTCTTAAAAAAATAGATTGGAGCATAGATAGAGAATAGAAAGAAAATAAAGAAAAACAATGAAACCAAAAGAAAAATTATTTTCTTTGAAAAGATAATAAAATTGACAAACTTTTTACCTTAACTAAGAAAAAAAAGAGAGAAGATGCAAATTACTAAAACCAGAAATGAAAATGGGGACCATACAGAAAATAAAAGGATTTGGGAGATTATTGTGAATAAGTATATGCCAACAAATTAAATAATGTAGATGAAATGAACAAATTCTTAGAGATACACAAATTACCAAAACTTACTCAAGAATCAGTAGAAAATATCAATAGACCTATAACAAGTGAAGATTGAATTAGTAATAAAAAAACCTCCTGGGGCGCCTGAGTGGCTCAGTTGGTTAAGCATATGATTCTTGATCTCAGCTCAGGTCCTGGTCTCAAGGTTGTGAAGCCCAGCATGGAGGCTACTTAAAACCAAACCAAACCAAACCAAACCAAACAAAAAATAAAACAAAGCAGAATACTTCCCAAGAAAGAAAAGGTATTTATTTATTTATTTATTTATTTATTTATTTATTTATTTATTTATAAATTGAGGTGTAATTTACATACAGTGTTATTATTAGTTTCAAGTGTTACAATATAATGATTCAACAATTACTCAGTGCTCACCACGGTAAGTGTAACCACCATCTGTCACCAAACAATGTTATTACCACCTTAGTGACTATATTCCTTATGCTGGACTTTGTCATCTCTGTGACTTATTTACTTTGTAACTGGAAGTTTGTACCTCTTAATTCCCTTTATCTATTTCACCCATGTCCCACTCACCTCTGAAAAAAAATCTTTTTTTTTTTTAAAGATTTTTATTTATTTATTCATGAGAGACAGAGAGAGAGAGAGGCAGAGGGAGAAGCAGGCTCCCAAGGAGCAGAGAGCCCGATGCGGAACTCGATCCCAGGACACTGGGATCATGACCTGAGCCGAAGGCAGACGCTCAACCATCTGAGCCACCCAGGCGCCCAAGAAATGTCTTTTAAAAGAAGAATTTAAAGAATTAATACCAACCCTACTCAAACTCTTCCAAGAAACAGAAGAGGAAGGAAAACTTCCTACACATTCTATGAAACCCCCATTTCCCTAATACCAAACCCAGACCAAGATGCCATAAGAAATGCAAACTGTAGAGTGATACCTTCGATGAATATAGATACAAAGATCCTCAACAAAATACTAGCCAACCAAATCCAACAGCACACTGAAAGGATTACATACCATGACCCAGTGAGATTTATCCCGGAAATACAGCAACGGTTCAACATAAGATCAATCAATGTAATAATCACATTAACAGAATGAAGGAAAATAAAAAAAAAAAACATCCCAATAGATGTAGAAAAGGCATTGGACAAAATTCAGCACCCTTTCCTGATAAAAGTACTCAGAAAACTAGGAATAGAAGGGAGTTTCCTTAACATGGTCATGGACATTTATGAAAAACCCCCACAACTAATAATATCCTTGATGGTGAAAGATCGAAAGCTTTCTGCCTCAGACTGGGAACAAGACAAAGACGTCTGCTTTCACCATTGCTATTCAACATTATACTGGAAGCAATAGCCATGGCAGTCAGACAATAGAAATAAATAAAAGGTATTGAAATTAGAAATCAAGCATTAAACTATCTCTGTATGCACAACATGATTCTATGTAAAGAAAATCCTATGGAATACACACACACACACATGAAATGCTAGAGCTAATAAATGAATTTGGCAGTTTTAGGGTACAAAATCAATTCACAAAAATCAGTTGTGTTTCTATACACCAGCAATGAACAATCTAAAAAGGAAACGAAGAAAACAACTCCATTTACAATAGCTTCTAAAATAATAAAATTATCTAAGAATAAGTATAACCAAGGAGATGAAAGACTTGGACACTAAAAAGTACAAAACATTGTTAGAAGAAATTGAAGAAGACTTAAATCAATGGAAAGATTCCATGGTCATGAATTGCAAGACTGAATATTGTTAAGATGGAGGTATTCCCCGAAGCAATCTACAGGTTCAGTGCACTCCCTCTCACAATTCTAGTGGCTACTATTTTTTTTTTTTTTTTGCAGAAATGGGAAAGTCAATCTTCAAGTTTATAGGGAACTGCAAGGGTCCCCAGACAACCACAACAACATTTAAAAAAGAAAAACAAAATCAGGGGACTCATACTTCTTGATTTCAAAACTAGAATAGAATTGAGAGTCCAGGCAATAAACCCAACATTTATGGCCAGTTGATTTTTTTTTAAAGATTATTTATTTATTTATTTATTTGACAGAGAGATAGACAGAAGAGCACAAGCAGAGGGAGTGGCAGGGGGAGAGGGAGAAGCAGGCTCTGCACTGAGCAGGGAACCCGATGCGGGACTCGATCCCAGGACCCTGAGATCATGACCTGAGCCGAAGGCAGACGCTTAACCATCTGAGCCACCCAGGCGCCCAGCCAGTTGATTTTTGACAAGAGCGTTGAGACCATTCACTGGGGGAAAGGAGAGTCTCTCTTTAAACAAATTGTGCTAGAACAATTGGTTAACCGCATGCAAAAGAATGAGGTTGTGCCCTTACCTCATTCCCGATACTGAAGTTAATTCAATATGGATCAACAACCTCAATATAAATGCCCAAACTATAAAACTGTTAGAAGAAAATATAGGGGCAAAATCTTCATCACCTTGGATTTGACAATGGATACTTGGATGTGACACGAAAGCCCAAGCAACGAAAGGAAAAACAGATAAACTGTTCTTCAAAATTAAAAACTCGTGGCAGACGCATTCGAGCTGTACCTCCAAACCTGAGATGAGTCAGCCAAGAACTGTCATTAAGTACAGTCAGCTGACAGTCTGCATATGAATAATGTAGTGGGTTGTGCTATTTACAGGAAATTAGTGATTTATTTTATTTAAATTTTATGTGGTTTAATGTGCCTCCCAAAAAGTTATCTGCTTTGGAAAATCACACGTATCAACTTCCCATTTTGGCATAAGTTGAGAAGCATACCGCTTTTATTAATAGACAATTTCTCCTCATGTCTGCTGAATAGATGCTGAGCTGAAGGAATGCCAAGTTATTTGCTTGCCGGGGATGCTCTCATGCCTTGGCCCAGTTCTGAGAGGAGGGGCCAAAGTGACAGGGGAGATCAGGAGACTATTCTCTTCATTTGCTAGGAGATGAGGACAGTTTGCTCTGGGTGGAGTTGTGGAGATGGAGAGAATTGAATGTTTCTGAGAATTATTTCAGTGAAGAAATCCAAAAGTTCTGGTGGTGGATTGGAGAGATGCTGCGTTCATTTTCCATGTTGAGCAACAGATCACCACAAACTTAGCAACTCAGCAACACTCATTTATTGTCTCATGGTGTCCTCATGTCAGGAGTCCATGCACAGAGGACTGGGTCCTCTGCTCAGACCTTCGGACTTCAGTTAGGTGCTGACTTGGGCTGTGGTCTCACCAGAGGATCAGCTGGGAAAAGGTTCATTTCCAAACTCTCTCAGGTGCTTGGCAGAATTCACCTCCTTGCAATTTGTAGCACCGAGATCTCGGTTTTCTTTCTGGCTGTCGGGGGATCCCCCACAGTTCCTTGACAAATATGGCAGCTTACTTCTTTAAAGCTAGCGAGGGAGTCTCTCTCACTTCAGCCTGCAGGATGGAGTCTTACATAACATAATCCTGGGCCTGGCATCCTGTCACCCTAGCAATATAACACAACCTAAACAAGGTGCTGACATCCATCACCTTGGCCATATTCTACTGATTAGAAGCAAGTCACAAGTTCTGCCTCAAGGGGAGGGAGTTATACAAAAGCATGACACCTTAGAGTGTGTCTGCCACAGGAAGGAGAAGGGAAAGCAAAGTGTCAGCCATAAAGTTCAGATTTCTGGCTTGAGCAGGTGAGTGGTGATACTGCCATTTACAGAGATAGAGAACATGGACGAGTATGTTTGTTGAGGGACGATCTTGAGTTCAGTTGTGGACAAGGTAAGCAGCTCAAGGGCATGAGCCATGCCTGTTCTGTTCTTCACTCTTTATCCAGTACCTAGGGTAGTTCATGACACATAGTAGGTGCTTGAGACAATGAATGAATGAATGAATGAATGAATGAATGAATGAGATTTGTGAGACATCCTAGTGGAGATAGTGATAAGGCCAGTATCTCCTAGAGGTCACTGGTGTTTGTACAGTGATTAGCATGCTGCCTTGGATGGAACTGCCTCGGAAAGAGGATAGAGGGAGAGCAAGGATCTCAGGACTGGCTGTTGAGAGCCCCAAAACTGAAAAGTCAGGCTGGAGAGGAAACACTGGCAAAGGCTGCCAAGAGGGGTGCCTGGGTGGCTCAGTTGGTTAAGCAACTGCCTTCGGCTCAGGTCATGATCCTGGAGTCCCGGGATCGAGTCCCGCATTGGGCTCCCTGCTCGGCGGGGAGTCTGCTTCTCCCTCTGACCCTCCCCCCCTCTCATGCTCTCTCTCTCTCTATCTCATTCTCTCTCTCAAATAAATAAATAAAATCTTTAAAAAAAAAAAAAAAGGCTGCCAAGAAAGGATAGACACAAGAGTGGGGTGCTGAATGCCGCTGCGAAGTTGAGACGGGACTGAGGTATCCATGTGGAGAACTGGTTTTGGTGGAGTGGTGGGGCTCAGCAGCCAACTCCATGGGCTGAGGAATGTTCAGGAAGTGAGGAAGGGGAGGGCAAGCAGACAGTTCTTTCTAGAAGTCTGGCAATAGGGGGGAGAGATTGAGTGATAACTGGAGGGAGATGAGTCATCCACTGTTGCGATCATCCAGGTTCTAACATCAAGAGAGGGCAGCCCAAGGCAGGTGCTGGGGTGTGAGGGACCTGGTGGCTTTCTTGGTCAGGGGGAGAGAGAGCACCTTTTCTGCCTATCTCGTGGTCTTGCTTTTATGCCACTTTCTCTATCATGTTTTTATTACAGTCAAGCTAACGTAGTTCTTTAAGAATGTTAAGAATGGAAAATATGCCCAAGGAAGCCTCTTTCCTCTCCCCTTCTCTCCTCCTGTCCCCTTCCTTCTTCCTCATCCCCAATAATTCTATCTAGAATTTATTTGCTCCCCCTTTCTTTCTTTTTTTTTTTTTTAAAGATTTTATTTATTTATTTGACAGAGAGAGACACAGAGAGAGAGGGAACACAAGCAGGGGGAGCGGGAGAGGGAGAAGCAGGCTTCCCGCAGAGCGGGGAGGCCGATGCGGGGCTCCATCCCAGGACCCTGGGATCATGACCTGAGCCGAAGGCAGACGCTTAACGACTGAACCACCCAGGCGCCCCCCCTTTCTTTCTTTTCTTCTTTCTTTCTTCCTTCCTTCCTTCCTTCCTTCCTTCCTTCCTTCCTTCCTTTCTTTCTTTCTTTCTTTCTTTCTTTCTTTCTTTCTTTCTTTCTT
>NC_058405.1:173960670-173963652 GCF_002201575.2 Neomonachus schauinslandi | reverse complement strand
TTTCTTTCTTTCTTTCTTTCTTTCTTTCTTTCTTTCTTTCTTTCTTTTTGTAAGTATGGAAGAGACTTGAGCAGTTCTCATTGCTGGCAAGTAGGCTTAAAGAAAGGAGAAATTGTTGAGGGACGATCCCTCATAAAAAAAGTGAAGATGATAATTAATAGTGTGAGACTTCCAAGAAAGCAGAAGGGAGATGGATTCTAGGGCACAAGATTGGCTTTGGCATGGCCAAGGGACAGCAGCTCCACTATGGCAAGAGTGAAGGAGGAAGGCATGGGATGGGCCTGATGATGTGTTGGTCTGCTGTCAGCAAGGAGAGGGAGGTCCCCAGAACTCAGGGTCCATTGTCTTTTGTGTCCTCTGAGACACTACCTTTCACATAATAAACTAATAATACTGTTGAATGGAAGAGTACATGCACAAACCCTTTACAGGACAGCATACATAGCATATTTTTTCCCTAAGTGTTTTGAAATGAAATCCTTATTGACTTTAGTTATCATATATGTAAAACATGTTCCTTGTAAAAAAAATTTAAATAATACAGAAAACTTCCCTTGAAATTCTACCCCACAGAAATAACCATTGTTAATGGTGAGCGGCTACTGTGCCAGTGGATTACATATTAAACAAAAGACAATATATGGAATTGTGTGAGCGGTTTCTCTCACTTTCACATTATATCCTTTGTGTCAATATGTAAAGATCATCCTTATCTTTTGTAACACCTGCCTGGTCTCTGGTCTCCATAACACTTCCGAGTCTCCTATATTTATTTAACAAAAACCCTTTGATTAACATTTAGGTTGTATCTAATTTTTCAATACAATGACCATTCTTGTTTATACCACTTTGCACACCTGCACCATTATTTTCTTAAAATAAATTTCTAGAAGAGGGAAACACATGTGCACACTTAAAATTTTGATACCCATCTCTAAATTGCCCTCCAGAAAGCTCTGCCTACTTGAGCTTTCATTAACAGAAGCTAAGGGTGCCTGTTTCCTCACACTCTTGCTAACAACTGGCTTATAAATCTTTTTAATCCTGTTAATCTAAGTGAAAAATGACATCTCATTTTAATTTGCTTATCTGTAATTGTTAGTGAGGTAGAACATCTTGAACATGAGTTGTGGCTGTTTGCATGTCTTCTTTTATGGAGTGCTTCTTAATGCCTTTTACTAATTTTCTATTAGGCTTGTAATGTTCTTATTTGTTTCTAAATAATCCATAGTTTAAAAATATTACTCTTTATCGTGTTGCAAATATTTTTTCCATTTTGTTATTTATCGTTTAGTTACGCCATTGGTTTGCTTTGTGATATAGGGATTTTTACATTTTCATGTCAAATTTCTCAATCTTTCTTGTCATTTTATTTTATTTTTTAATATATTTTTAAAGTAGGCTCCATGCCCAACGTGGAGATTGAACTCATGACCCTGAGATCAAGAGTTGCATGCTCTACTGACTGAGCCAACCAGGTGTCTCCCATTTTATTTTATTTTGTTTTGTTTTATTTTTTTATGTCATTGACATAGTCCTAAGAAAGCTGATTATCACATCAAAATTATTTAAAAATTCTATTTTTTTCTATTACTTTGTAGTTTAACCTTTTTCATTAAAATTTTATCCTTTTCTGCTTATTTTTTAATTAGATGAATAATATATGATTATATTCTAGTCATTTTCTTCTTTGTTTTATTTTATTTATTTTTCTTTATTTCATTTTAGTCACTTTCTTAGAAGTAATCAGTTATCTGATTAAGATTTGTCCTTTCAAAATCCTTTTTTTTTTTTTTTAAAGATTTTATTTGTTTATTTGACAGAGACATAGCAAGAGAGGGAACACAAGCAGGGGGAGTGGGAGAGGGAGAAGCAGGGGGAGTGGGAGAGGGAGAAGCAGGCTTCCCGCTGAGCAGGGAGCCCGATGCAGGGCTCAATCCCAGGACCCTGGGATCATGACCTGAGCCGAAGGCAGCCGCTTAATGACTGAGCCACCCAGGCGCCCCTTCAAAATCCTTTAATACATTTTCATTCATGTATTCATATAGAGATATACATACATATTTAACATAAATAGTATTATTCTATATATGTTATTTATACCTGCTCTTTCATTGAACAATAGTTAAATATTTCCTTGTTAGTACCAATAGATTGACCTCTGCCTTTTCTAGCTACTGCATGATAGTCTATTGTATGAATATACTATAAGTTGTGGTTTAATTCTTTCATGTTTAAATCTTTAATCCATCTGAATTTTGTGTGTATGTATATGTGAGTGGAGTGAATTGGGAATATAACATAATTTTTTCCCCACTAAATTTCCAACTATCCCACCATCATGTGTTGAATAACCCATCTTTTCTTTACTATCTTGAAATGTTGCTTTACAACAGGATGAATGCTAGATTGATGATGTTGAGAGGTGGACATAGCAAAGTCTTCAGGAATTTATGAAGGAGCTTCCTGCTTCCGCTGGACCAGCAGTACCAGCTAGCCTGGTATTCCTAATTCTTCCTCAGCCATGCAGCTTGCTCTGCACAGGCATAGAAGAGGACTGACCAGTATTATTAGTTTATTGTGTGAAAGATGGTGTCTCGGAGGATGAATATCCATTAGGATATTCCCTAATTCTTTTATTCTCAGGTACATGGAAATCCTAATTTTGCAATGAGAACTTCTTCCTCTTCTCTTCTCCTTTCTTTCTTTTTCTTTCTTTCTTTCTTTCTTTCTTTCTTTCTTTCTTTCTTTCTTTCCCTTCTCCTCCTTCTTCTTCTTTTTCTTCTTCTTCTTCCTCCTCCTCCTCCCTCTCCCTCTCTTCTCCTTCTCCTCCTTCTTCCTTCTCCTCCTCCTCCTCCTCCTCCTCCTCCTCCTTCTTCTTCTTCTCCTTCTCCTTCTCCTTCTCCTTCTCCTTCTTCTTCTCCTTCTTCTTCTCCTTCTTCTTCTTCTTCTTCTTCTTCTTCTTCTTCTTCTTCTTCTTCT
>NC_058405.1:173951261-173960660 GCF_002201575.2 Neomonachus schauinslandi | reverse complement strand
TCTTCTTCTTCTTCTTCTTCTTCTTCTTCTTCTTCTTCTTCTTCTTCATCCTTTATAAGACTGTGATAGACCTGCCTATTATCTCCATCTCCCCTGAATTCCTTGAGGTGTGTATGGCTTTATGTGCCATGTGGCTCAGGAGAAGACCCTGATCACTAGCCTTCCCTCCTGGGAATCTGGAACAGTAATGTCAGAGACAGAGACAGAGCTGGTTTTACTTTTGTGAAGTGTTCCACTGGTAAAAATGAGATGATTTGGGTGGCCTGTGGTGAATCAGTTTTAATTTAATTTAATTAAAAATTAAGCATTAAACTGAGGGTTGCAGGAGTGGAGGGGAATGAGAGGGATGGGTGGCTGGGTGATGGACATTGGGGAGGGTATGTGCTATGGTGAGCGCTGTGAATTGTGTAAGACTGATGAATCACAGACCTGTACCCCTGAAACAAATAATACATTATATGTTAATAAAAAATATAAAAAATAAAAATAAAAGAAATTATTATTATTTTTACTTCCATTTACCAGTTTATTATAAAGGATACAAATGAACAGCCGGGTGGACAGGCAAGGTCTGAAAGGGTCCTGAATGCAGGAACTTCTCAGTGGAGTTGGGGTGCACCACCCTCGTGGTGGGTGGATATGTTTACCAACTTGGAAACCTGATTTAATTTTAATCATTACATATTTGTTTTAACAGGTATTAGAAAAAGATCAGACTCACACATGAGAGCCACAAGGCTAAAGTGGGCATTTAACTTACAATGATACAAGTCAATCAATTTAAAGAACATGGTGCTTGAGTAGACACGGCACAAATGTTGCGGATGGTCTGAGGATAATCGAAGTTTGGAAAATCCCAAATTAGATGAGAGTCAAATCACTCAATCAGTCAAGAGTGCCTTCAACTGTGAGTAACAAGAACCAAACTCATAATAGCTTAAGCACATAGTGGTATTTTTGTTGTTATTTTACACACAATGTCCTTTAATGTTGGTTCAGGGGTTCAATGCTGTCCAAGGGTGAACCACCTCTTTGTGATTCTTCTGCCCTTCTCTTCAGGGTCCCATGATGGCTGTTGGAGCTCTAGCTCCCACAACCAAAAGGAAGAAAAAGGAAGAGGTGGCACCCAGCAGCACCTTTCCCTTTTGTTGGGACAAGCAAGAGCTTTCCTAGAGTTCCCAGCAGTCTTCTCGTGAAGCATCTGCCAGAACCACATACGGGGCCACTGCTAGGTGGAAAGGAGGCTGGGAATGTGGACAACAGACCGGCATTGTTGCCTTTGACCATCTCCATCAGGCTGAGCTCCTTATAGCGAGGAAGGAGGAACAGGTAGTGGGTTAGATGAGCACCATGTCTGCCATGTGGGAATGCGTGGCCAGGCAGAGAGAGGAAGAGACAGCAGGCCATATGGCCCCAGAGAGAAAGCCATGGTAAGGACTCATGTCAGGCTTTCAGCTCCGATGCCTAAGTGACAAACTGTACTTCATTTCCTGCTCTTGCGAGCTGGCGGGATTGCTTGTTGTCTCATTT
Source organism: Neomonachus schauinslandi (assembly GCF_002201575.2). NCBI lineage: Eukaryota > Metazoa > Chordata > Mammalia > Carnivora > Phocidae > Neomonachus > Neomonachus schauinslandi. The sequence goes on along the minus strand of NC_058405.1, from coordinate 173,959,130 downwards.
CCATAAACTCTTCTTCGACTCGAGCTGGTGGGAGTGGGTGGGTTTCTCTGATTCCTTAGAGCCGCGAGCAGAGTTTTTGACAGGTCTTAACATGTGTCTCCTCATTTGTTCCTTAGAGCGGTTGCTGTTGTCCTTATTTTCTGCAAGAACAAAAAGAGGCTCTGAGAGGTTAGGTTTGCCCACCCTCATGTGATTCTGATTCAGGTTTTCTGGCAACTAGTATATTCTTTATGCCATCTCTGTAGTTTGAGGAGGATCATCTATGCAGGAGAAGTGTTTATTCTGTAAACAGCACCAAGGGCAGATGAGAGATGGAGTTTCCTCTGGGGCCTGCCAATGTCACCCAGGAGCTCTGTCCCTGGCTTAAGTCAAAAGGCAGGAGGCGGCTTGACTCTGTCATGCATCTAGGTTTTGGAGACTCAGGGAATGTTTACTTTTCTGCTTGTCTATTTTCAAACTTTATGCCTGTAATTTATTGTCCTGATTACTGTTTAACATGGTTGGAAGATATGGTCTATTCAAGTTGCGGATTTGTGTGAGAAGCACAAGAGAAAATGAGTGCATTTGGGAGCTATTGCTCTTCCCCTTCTCACGCCATCAGCTCTCCTTGGGTGACCTTTGCTGCCGGAGCTCCCACCACCACCCAGACAGTGTCAGCTATCAAGATGGTGATTCATCTGGTCAAGCAGAAGTCATTATCTCCTCTCCCTAAACTTGACCCTTCCTCTGCATTCCCTATCTCAGTAAACGGTACAGCGGTCTACACAGTCATGCCCGGAAGTCACCACCCCCACATGCAACCGCTTGCCACATTATTTAAGATTAATCAGGCTGTAATACGCCTCCTCTCATCTTCCCGAAATGCCTCAGTTCCGGCCTTAATCTCTTTTCGGAGGATGGTGGACACCATCTCCTGGACTCATCATCTTCTAAGCTTGTTAGAAACCTGGGTACTTGTTAATTATCTGGATTCCCGGGCCCTGCTCCTAAGCTCTGATTCAACAGGCCTGGTGTGGGCCCTGGAATCCACATACGTCACAATGATCCCAATCAGTTCTGCTGAGCAGTGGGCGGCACTGGTACCCAGCTGGTTTCCCTGCCTCAAGGGCGCTCTGCGGTCAATCTAGCTTTCCTCTGCTGTAGAAGTAGCTTCCTAAAAGGGGCTGGGAGCTCTGACAACGCATCACAAAACCCAAACCTGCCGCAAGCCCAACGGGCTATGATTTAGCCACCACCTCCCTCTCCAGTCTTATCTCCTGCCTTCCCTGGGTTCTACTAGTAAAAGCCGTTTGTCAAATTTGAGGATCCCATTTCTTTTCTTTTCTTTTCTTTCTTTCTTTCTTTTTTTTTTTTTAAGACTTATTTATTTATTTGAGAGAGAGAGAGCAAGCTAGGGGAGGAGAAGAGGGAGAGAGAGAGAATCTCAAGCAGACTCCCCGCTGAGTGTGGAGCCTGACGCGGGGCTCGATCTCAGGATCATGACCTGAGCTGACATCAAGAGTCGGACCCTTAACCAACTGAGCCACCCAGGCTCCCTATCCCATTGCTTTTTCATTGCTCAATGCCTCTGCCTATGCTGTTCTTTCTGCCTGGACAGCCCTCCATCCCCAGGTCTACCTGGAAAACTCCTATCCATCCTGCAAGACCCAACTCAAGTGTTCCTTCTTCCCTGAAGCTTTCTTCGCCACCCTTGCAACTCAGATGTATGTTTATTATTGCAATTATCGCCCCATTGAATTCTCCATTGAAGAGACTGTGTTTAGCTCACAGGTACAGGTGGCATTTCCTTTTCCTGTGTGAAAGGAAATTTAGTGAAAGCACACAGGGCAGTTTCCAGCAAAAAGCGTTCCCATACTTTCCCCTGCGTGTAAACTCTAGAGAGCTTCTTACTGTGAAAATCAAACAGTCTTCTATCTGTTTACGTTGACACTGTCAGTATACTGAACTGTGTAATAACAGTCAACACGTATCTGGTGCCCGCTGTGTGCTAGAAACTTTGTGTTCACCATTTCACTTCATCCTATGGATGAGAAAATCGAGGCTCAGAGGTGAACTAATTTGCCCAAGATCACAAAACTGCTAAGTGATGGAATTGGTACAATGCTAATTCTACCTCTTCCAGAGATTTCTTAAACAACATTAGGATATGCGGTATGTGTCTAGGACAAAACACCCCTGGACCAGGGGGTGCAGGAAATGTAAATGAGTGAAGCAGGGTGGGCTTGAGGCAATAAGGTGGGGTAGGGAGTGTGGCAAACTGGAGGGTGTACACCCTGCTTAAAAGAGTGCCAAGACCAAGTGCCGGTTGACGCTCCCCTCCCTACCATTTTATTGTAAAAAATTTCGAAAGTATAGCAAAGTTGAAAGAACTTCACTGTACATGCCTGTATACCTACTACCTAGAATCTACCATTAACATTTGACTTGCCTTATCCTGTATCTATGCATCTAGCCATCCCTGTATCCATTAATCCATTTTGCTTTTTTGATGGGTTTCAAAGGAAACTGCAGACAGCCGTGCACTTCTCTCTAAATACATCAGGTTGTAGAGCATTAACTAGAGATCAGTATTTATAGTTTTTCCTTTGATGAAAAATTTATAGACAATGAAATGTACAATTCTACCTATTTGTATATTCACTCAGTTTTGGCAAATATGTGCTCCTGTCTCATCCCAACCTCCATCAATATAGAAAACATTACCATTATCCCTAAAGATTCCCTCAAGTCCCTCCCGTTTGTCTCTGCTTCTGTCCCCACTGAGGTAGCCACTGTTCTGATTCTTTCCTTTTTCTTTTTTTTAGTATTTATTTTTTATTTTTAAATTTTTATTTATTTATTTGACAGAGAGAGACACAGTGAGAGAGGGAACACAAGCAGGGGGAGCGGGAGAGGGAGAAGCAGGCTTTCCATGGAGCAGGGAGCCTGATGCGGGGCTCGATCCCAGGACCCTGGGCTCATGACCTGAGCCGAAGGCAGACACTTAACTGACTGAGCCACCCAGGCGCCCCAGTTCTGATTCTTTTCTTTCTATTTTGCACCTTGTTTTATTTATAATGCCAACTTTTATCAGGTCACTAAAGTTAACTAGACAATAAACTAGGCAGAAATCGCTCTACAAAGAGAGGGAAAGCCCCAAATACCACCTTCTAGAGAAAACCACTGTTCAGGTTTATTTGTAGCAAAGAAAAAAAAAGAGACATTTGATCATCCTGGAAGAAACTGAGCATTATGTTTGGAATCTGTACTCAACCCACACCTGCAAGGAGGACAATATTCTGCCCACACCACTGATTTGCTGCTTCATTTGTCTACTGTTGGTCTAATACTAACAATCACAAACAGAGCAGCACAACTAGTCTTTGGAACAATCCCTAGAGTGTTCCAGGGTCAGGCACAACATTTCACTTTTCACACCACTGCTTCTCTTTGAGTACCTGGGCTGCCTTTCGTCAGGAAAAGTCATTTTGGATATGGAAGTTCTTGCGAATCTCCTCAGGAGTTTCCCCCTTGATTGTACTGGCAACCATTTTGCATGTAACATCAAGCAAACTTTGGATTTCTACGTAATTCGCAGCCAGAATAAGTTCGCAAAATGTTCCTCAGTCAGCTTTCAGGAATTCTTGGTCCCAAATAGGGACATCATCTGTCCACTTTGCTTGCCTCATCCATTCCCAAATCTCCCCAAATGGTCGCGATAGTCACAGATTGCTTGGCAATTTCAACATCAACCTCAAATCTCTCTCCATCAGAGCTCTGCTGCTTAATCGAAGGCACGGTGCTCCGTCTCAGGGAGACTGTGGGCCAGAGGCTGACAAGAGCATGGTGGCCTCAGCAACGAGAAGAGAAGGGATGGAGAACAAGGCCACCACCGGATTATCTTCTCCCATAGATTAGTTTTGCTTGTTCTGGAAACTCACGAAAGTAGACTCATACAGAATGTACTTTCCCTCAGCTTGAAGTTTTAAAGATTCATCCGTGTTGTCGAGTGTATCCGTAGTTCATTGCTCTTAGTTGTTGAGAAGTCTTCCACTGTATTCCATTGTATGAACAGACCAGTTTGATTAGCCATCCTCCATGTGCGGACAGCTGGACTGTTTCTAGTTTTTGGCTCTTACGAATAAAGCTATTAATATTTTGTACAAATATTTTTGTGAGCATATATTTGCATTTCTCCGGGGTGTATTTCTAGGGGTGGATTGCTGGGTTAGAGGGTAGGAGTATGTTTAGTTTTAGAAGAAACTGCCAGACCTTTTACCTGAGTGGTTTTACCATTTTATGTCCCCACCAACAACATATGAGACTTCTGGTTGGTCCACAGCCTTCATATCCTTCATGGACATACTGCTCATTTGTATATCTTCTTTTGTGAAGTGTCTGTTCAAATCTTTTTTTTTTAAGAGATTTTATTATTTGTTTATTTGAGAGAGGGGGAGGGGCAGAAGGAGAGGGAGAATTTCAAGCAGACTCTCTGCTGAGCGCGGAGCCTGACATGGGGCTCGATCTCATGACCCTGAGATCATGACCTGAGCTGAAACTGAGAGTCAGACACTCAACCAACTGAGCCATCCAGGCGCCCCCTGCCTGTTAAAATCTTTTGCCCACTTTTTTTTTTTTGAGTTGTCTTTTACTATTTTTATTATTGTTGGAGATCTTGATATACCCTGGATGCCAGCCCTTTGTCAGCTATATCTTTCACAATTGTTTTCTTCCAGGTGGTGGTTTGTCTAGCCCTTTTCTTAATGGTGTCTTTTGGATGGGCAGAAAATTTTGATTTTGATGAAATCTAGTTTAGCAAAGACATTTTAATTTTTATTTATTTATTAAAGATTTTGTTTATTTATTTGACAGAGAGAGACACAGTGAGAGAGGGAACACAAGCAGGGGGAGTGGGAGAGGGAGAAGCAGGCTTCCTGCGGAGCAGGGAGCCCGATGTGGGGCTCAATCCCAGGACCCTGGGCTCATGACCTGAGCCAAAGGCAGACACTTAACGACTGAGCCACCCAGGCACCCCTAGCAAAGACATTTTTAAATGGTTATTGCATTCTTTGATTTGTCCGAGAAACTTTTTGCTTGCCCCTGAGTCATGGAGATATTCATTCATGTTTTCTTCTAGAAACTTTACAGTTTTAGCTTTTACGTTTAGGCTGATGCTTCATCTCAAAATAATGTTTGTGTATGATGTAGGGGTCAAGGTTCATATTTTTCCCCTACCTCACTATTCTAGCAATGGTTCGTTTGATAAAACTTTCCTTTCCCCATCTGACTGCTTTGGCACTTCCGTTGAAAATCAGATGATGGCATGAGTGTGGTTCTGTTTCTAGGATCTCTTTCCTGTACCAGGGTCAGCTGATTTTTGCCATGGGCTCAGTATTGCCAGACCTCCCAAATTTTAGAGGACAGCATAGAAACTCTGATGGTTTCTAATGTGAATAAGTCTAAATTTTTAAACGTTGAAAACCAGCTCTAAATTTAAATGAACAAACAAAGAGACCAACTCCATGCAGCCAAACAAACTCATTGGGTCTGGGGCCTTGGGAGCAGGGGAGATAATTTCAGCAGGAAGCTGGATGTATGTATATTCAAGTATAAATCAAGCTCCTTATTTTAAGTGACAGAAAATGGGAAGGTCTCCAGGGCAGGCAGGTGGGTTTCAATAGTCAGTGCTTGTTAATGAGAATTCGCTGCCAGGGTGAGTTTAAAACCCAGGCCTGAGGTTTCTTTGGTGCCCAGGAGACTGGGGGAGTACATCTGGGGAGCTATTTGGAATTACATCTAGAAACAATAAAGGCAGAGAGGGCCAGGTGGGAGATGAGGAGAGGCCAGCATGCCCTGGGTTACAGTGTGGGGACTGAGAGTTTAGGCCTCTAGACAGACCAGTGACAGGAAAGAGAGAAGGACCAAGAGAGCCCGGGTGAGCTGATTTGGAGTCAAGGGTCTGGAGTGGAGGGGACTAAGACAGGACAATTCTCTAGGCCCAGGCCCAGAAAGATGCCTCGTAGAATTGGCTGAAGGTCTCTTTGGCTCTCTGGGTGGTGACTGACACAGGGCTCTCAGCAGCACCACCTACTTGTCATCCCCAAGTTAAAGTTCCTAGTTTTTAACATGTTAAGATTACAGTTTACATTTAAAAAGTTCAACGGGAACCACTTCACATTTTTTTTTAAAATTTTATTTATTTAGTTGAGAGAGAGGGAGACAGAGAGAGTGAGAGAGTGAGAGCCGGGGGAGCGGGAAAGGGAGAAGCAGATTCCCCGCCAAACAGGGAAAATAGGGAGCCGGACGCGGGGCTCCACCCCAGGACCCAAGATCATGACCTGAGCTGAAAGCAGACGCTTAACTGACTGAGCCACCCAGGTGCCCCCACATGTTTCAAACATAAAAAAAAAAATACTAAAAATGATGAATGAAAAGTCTTTTTCCCACCTGTCTCCCATCTGCCCAGTTCCCGTCTTCAACCCCTCCACCCCCAGCTACCATTTGTACAGTTTATTTTTACCACAACCAAGGACACTAGTTTGGCAGCCATGTCTGTCTGACAGAATGTTGAGTGTGCCGGTTGGGCCGCATGGGGCAGAGCTCACTGCAGTTGGCTGCATGTGAGAGAAAACAAGCAGGCCTGCATTAAAGCCAGATAGAACTTTGTTAGAACTTGCTAGAACCTTGCCTCATGAATATGTAAGAGAGCGCGATCCGGACAGGAAATCATCCTACTGAAGTGTGACATGGGGCTTGCTATGGACTACATTGTGTCTCCTCAAAATTCCTATGTTGAAGCCTTAACCCCCAGTGTCATGGTATTTGGAGGTGGGGCCTTTGGGACGCAGTTAGGTTTAGCTGAAGTTATGGGGCCTCCGTGATGGGTTTCGTGTCCTCAGGAGGAGAGGGAGAGACCAGAGCCCTGTTTCTGTCAGCACTGTGCACGGATGCCATGGGAAGGCAGCTGTCTGCAGGCCCGGAAGCGAGCTCTCACTAAGAGCCCCACCATGTTGGCGCCCGGACGTCCACCTGCCACCGAGTCCACGCTGCTTTGTGACAGCAGCCTGAGCTGCCTAAGACGGGGGCTCTGGCACCAACCAAAAAATGAGCTCCGAGAAAACCATGGAAAGATTTTCAATTCTTTGAATTACACCTTTGAATGGTTTTGCCCAGAGCATCCCAATGTGCTGTACTTGAAAGTGCAGGCTCACACAGAGAGACTGAGAACCACTGGTCTGGAGGAAGGCTCTGTGGGGGAAGAGGACGACCACAGGGACAGGACCCTGAAGTGCTAGAAGCCGGCGAGAAGTTGGAGGGCCTATGAGCACAAGGGTGATTAACTTCAACTGCGCGTCTCCGGCTGGGCTCACACTCTTGCCAACCGCTAAACTCTCCTCTGGGAGGAATGTAGAGGGAAGAATGAATGCATGTGAGAGGATTTGCAAACCTTCAAGGGTGATGTTGGGTTCTGGATGTTGGCTGCCTGATTCAACTTCTATGGGGTAGAGGGTATTTTCACGATGATGATTTCAATTTCTTGTCCCCACTGCCATTTATTTTGATTTGAAGGTAATGCTGCCCTCTCCTGGGCTGATCTTGCAACTGCAGCCCCTGGCCACCCAGAGTCAACACCACCCCCGCACGCCCCCGGCAACGGAGCCCTAGCTTGATCTCAAGTGGTGTCAGTATCGCTGGGGGTCTCAGGCTTTGCTAAGTCACCATGGTGGAGTCAGCTTGCCCTTCAGTGCTATATCCCAGAGGCTGGAGGTGAGATAAACAGAAGGCAAGTGACTTTAGGGTCTCCAAATAGAGCCCATCCTTTTTCTTTTTCTTTTTTTTCTTTTTTCTTTCTTTCTTTCTTTCTTTCTTTCTTTCTTTCTTTCTTTCTTT
>NC_058405.1:173919681-173951251 GCF_002201575.2 Neomonachus schauinslandi | reverse complement strand
CTTTCTTTCTTTCTTTCTTTCTTTCTTTCTTTCTTTCTTTCTTTCTTCTTTCTCTTTCTTTCTTTCTTTCTTCTTTCTCTTTCTTTCTTTCTTTTTCTTTCTCTTTCTTCCTTTCTTTCTTTTTTCTTTCTCTTTTTCTTTCTTTCTTTCTTTTCTTTTGATTTTCTTTCCTCAACCACTTTTTATCCCATCCTAATCATCAAGCTGTCTCCTAGGCACTTGAGATACAGTGATCTAGATAGGTAAGGATTTCTACCTTCCCGAAGCTTATAGTCTAGAGAAGAGAGAGCCGATAAACAGTAGTGTATGTAATACACACGCAGATTATGGAGTATGTTCAAAGTGGTAAGTGCTGTGAGAGGGGAAACATGTTTGGAATATAGCACAGCCAGGGACATCAGGAGTGCTAGGGGAGGAGCAGTTGGGAATAGGTGCACAGAATGGGCCTCAGTGAGAAGGTAGCATTTGAGCAAATTCTCAGAGGAGGTGGAGGAGTTACGTGTGGGAGATCTATAGGAGAGCATTCAGAGAAGAGTGGGCATTGGAAGCAATGCTCTTGAGGCGGGAGCCGGGCTAATATGGCTGGAGCAGAGCTCTAAGGAGGGGGAAGGAGGAGGATACACTTAGAGGATGCTATGGGCTGGATTGTGTCCCCTCCCTTCCCCGCCCCTTCATATGTTAGAGTCCCGCAGTAAGTCAGAATGGGACCTTATTTAGAAATAGGGCTGTCGCAGATGTCAGCAGCTAGGATGAGGCCATCAGAGGGTGCCCGAATCCAACATGACTAGGGTCCTTAGAAAAAGGGGAAATTTGGACACAGACACAGGCATCTGAGGAGAGCATCATGTGACGATGAGGGCAGAGATCAGGCTGATGCATCTATAAGCCAAGGCATGCCAAAGATGCCCAGCAAGCCAGCAGGCACTAGGAGAGAAGCCTGGGACGGCTTTTCCCTGGCAGCCCTCAGAGGAACCAACCCTGCTGACACGCTTATCCTGGACATCCAGCCTCCAGGACTGTAAGACAATAACTCTCTGCTGTGTGAGCCACGCCAGCACACTAACACACAGGGATGATGAGGCGGGATGGCAGTGGGGGAATGATGGGGAAGGCCCTAAAGGATTTTGGCTTTTCAAATTCGTTTTTTCATGATTAAATGGGATATATCCCCCCAAATGCAAGCATTGTTCAACATCAGAAGACCATTAATATAATCCACATGCTAATATATCTAAGAAGAAAAAAAAATCGTATGACCGTCTACATAGGCCTTTGACAAATTTCAATACCCACTACTCCCCGATTTAAAAAATAAAACTCAATATAACACTGTATGTTAACCACACTGGAATGAAAATAAAAAAATAATTAAAATCCACCTAGACCTGCAGGCAGAAAGCATTCTCAAAAATAGGAGAATGGAATTGTATTCATAAATAAGGTAGAAGTGAATCTCTCAATTACAAAAATCAGTTTTAAGACAGAAAAATGAAACTCCACAAAATCAGATAGGTGACAACTTTAAAAACAAGTGTTAATGGAACTCCAGCTTTTATCTGGATTTTGCCAGCTTTTCCATTATTACCTCTTTCCATACCAGGATCCAGGCCAGGGGACCACATTGCCTCTAGCTGGCATGTCACCCCAATCTCCTGTGACCCAGGGTAGTTTTGCTCAGTCCTTCCTTGTTTCTCATGACCTTGATAGTCTTGAGGAGTGCTGTTCAGGTATCCTATAGAACGCTCCCCCGCCCCAATCTGGGTTTGTCTGATGTTTTTCTCCCGACTAGATGGGGGTAATGGGTTTTTGGAGAGGATACCACAGGTGGGTGACTTCTCATCATATTCTGTTGGGAGGGTAGGAGCACAAAGCATCCCTGGTGATGTCAACCTTCCTTAATTGGTTAAGGTAGTGTTCGCCAGGTTTCTCCACCGTGAAGCTGCTTAAAATGCACTCAAAAATATTAAAGCAGTGAAATTCATTCTTTGGAGCCATGGGAGGGCAGTGAGAAGGCATGGTGTGATCTGACTTAGAATGTCAAACATCACTCCGGCGGGCATGAGGAGGAGAGATTAGAAGAGCAGGAGGACTGGGAGGTCACTTCAGTAACCTAGGTGAGAAAGGGAAGGTGGCAGGGGCCAGGGCATCAGCTGTTGGGGTAATGAGAAAATAGGAGTTGGAATCTATTTTGGTAGAACCGGCAGAACTTTCTGGCAGATTGAATGTCGGGTGTGAGAGATAGGTGTCAAAGAAGAGTCTACAAAGTGGCCTGAGCTACTGGAAGGACGGAGTGGCCACCGACTGAGCTAAGATGAAGATTCTAATCTGCCTCTTCACTCCTCTCCACTACTTCATCCACTTAACCAATATTTGCTTGGTGCCAGAGCCGGCTGCAGGACCCGGTGCAAAATGAAAGCTTGGGGTCCTTCATTCCAAAAGCAGGAGAAAAGCTTGTTTCTTTCTTCTACGATCGTTCTCTTAACTGGACTCTGTGTTTTTTTGTTTTGTTTTGTTTTAAGTAGGCTCCACACGGGAAGCCCAATGTGAGGCTCAAACTCACAACTCTGAGGTCAAGACCTGGGCTTTCTTAAGCGTCTAGCCACTCAGGTGCCCCTAAAGATAGTCTCTAATGGACTCTGTGTTTTTTATTTGCTCTTTAATGCTGTGCTCCCCGAGGCATAGGGCCCTGTGGGGTGGGGGAGTGGGAGGCTGAGCCCAAGGAGGCAATAAGGGTGGGACTGCATGTGAGCTGAACTCCAAGCCCCTGTGCGCACTTCACTGTCCCACCAGACTTCACTCAGAAGACACCAACTCCGAGATAAAGTATTAAGAAGTTCAAGGCAGTGACTGCAGAGCATTCTGCCCCAAGCTCAGGGCTCTTTTGAGCACAGGACTCCATGTGGCTGTGCTGGTCACCCACCCACTTCCTGTTTGGCATCTACTTGTATGTGTCACACACTTTGCGGGGCACGGAGAATGCAAAAAAGAATCTTTTATAGTTCCTGCCTTTAAGGAGGGGTGAGGAACGAAGGGATGGTTTATGAATCACTACTCTGTGCCAGAGTCTTGCCTATTCACAGCCCAGTGGGAGGGAAAGACTTCTAAAAATGATTCAATAACACAGTCTGGAAACCACAACAGTGGAGAACCCGGGCGGGTGACACAGGAAGGGAGGGGAGGGAGGATGCAGGGCATTCAGGGCTTGAGGAGCTGGGAGTTCAGTGGACAGGAGACTCAACGTCCTGGGCTTCTGCTTATGAACCTACCTGGACCGGCAAATTGGAGTGAGGAGAAGGGGAAATGACCATTAGAAGGTTATTTACTGTTTTGTGTGTGTGTGTGTGTGTGTGTGTGTGTGTGTGTGTGTGTGAAAATGGCTAAATACATATTTTTTTAATTGCAAAAGTCATGCTCATTTGAGAAATTGGGCAACATCAAAAGATATAAACAAGAAAGCAACTATGTGTAATCCCACCACCCAAAGATAACCACTGTTAACATTTTGACTCTCTTTCCTATTTTTTCCCCTGGGCGCACACATGCATTTATTACAAAGTGTTATCCTACTGTACATTCTACTTGTTAACCCGTATTTGCCCTTGGCAGCCTATTATAGCTACCTTTCCCTAACATTAATTGTAGCTATCAGTGTTGTGTTTAATGGACACACAGTGTTCCGTTTTATAGATCTACTTTAATTTGTATAAAAGTTTTGGAAGGGCACTGAAGTTTATCAACCTGTATTATATAAACAACCCTGTGATAAGCTTTGTCTTCCCTCCCTCCCTCCCCCTGCCTTCCATTCCTCACATTAAGTGGGATTTCAGGGTCAGAGGGTCTGCATTATTTAGTGTGTTTGATGCATATTCTCCCAACAGGACTGTGTGTGGAGGGGGCGGGTACAAAGACAGCAAAATGTGATTGAACAATTATTATCTGCCGGATACTATGCTAAGCACTTTACACGTATTAACTCATCGATCCTCATATCAGTTCTGTGAGCTAGGTGCTACTTTTCTTCCCATTTTACAGACGAGAAAATTAGGGGCAATTGAGCCAGTATCCAAGGCTCTGAAGGGCAACAACTGGCCAGGGACAGGGTTGAGATCTGCACCACGGTCGTTCGGTTCCAGAGCCTGCACTCTATCCCAGTTCATCATCACGTAGCACCATGAGGCGAGTATCATTATCCCCATTTTTATGGGTAAGGATTTTTTTTAAGTTTTAATTTTAATTCCAAAGATAAAGATATTTTGATACACATTAAGAAACTTGTCCAAGATCATCAACCAATAAAGGAAGGGCCATATTCGAAGCATCATCTGTCTGACTCCAAAGCAGAGATTTCTGGGTCCTTCATGAAGATGTCTGAATTCATTCAGGAGTGTGTTCTCAGCTGGGTTTTTATGTGCTTACTTTTCAACGTTCCTCTTTGGCTTCTGCCAGAGCTCGGCAATCAGGGCTCGGAGGTCTGCACCTGCCCAGGTCATATCTCGGTCAAGTCCTCACTTACCCTGACTCTCACAGCCTGGACCCTGTGATGCACTGACTTTCCTCCCCTCTCCTCTCATCCTAGATCACCTTGTTTTCTAGAACTCTTTCAGTTGGTCACAGTTTTGGTTGCCAGTCACAGGACACTCAGCCTGAACTGGTCTTAACAATAGAGAACTGAAAAGTACCCAGGGAAAATTGCCTCTGGTTTGTTCAGGACTCTGGCTCGGTTTCTCTGTGATTCTCTCAGTTCTGCCTTCCTCTGTGTGTTAGTTTTGGTCCTTGGACTGGTTTGCCATTTATATACCAAATGGCTTCCAGCTGTAACTAAGACGACATCCTTGCTTTTCCGCTGTCACCAAATAGTCGCCCCAAACTTGGCTCTGCGTGGGTCATCTTAGTCACATGCTTACCGCGCACCTGTCACTATGGCAATGGGGGTGATCACTGGGGAGAGGGGTGAATCCCCTCCTCCACCTCCCCTACCTCTCTTTCGGTCCCCAGGTCCAAGTGGACCCTTCTGCAGGGATGTGAAGAGATGCTGCCGTTGGCATGAAAGCTGACACTGGACGGAATAGATATACTTGTGGCTGTGTTGTGTGGCTCACATGCTCTTGCACAGAAGCTTCCATTTTCAAAACAGAGTGGCAAGAAGAGGCCTCTGCATTTTGCCAGAGGACTGGCATCCAGGTGACACATGTCACAACAATCTTGGTGGCATTGGATGTTCTGCACAGAATAGTAAATGCTTTCCCATTAGGAACCTTATAGATCCGTTGAAGAGGGAGCAGTTCTAAGTGGGAAGGTGCCGTACGGAAGATATGTTGGGTGGGCCGACTTGCTGGAACATTTTCAAGTGGGTAACATTTTATTCCAAGCTCATCTATATGTGCCTTTCCCCTCCTTCAGTGAAATGCTCTTTCCTTTCTCTCCTTCCATAAAGGGGAGAGTCTTTAACTCTTGTCCTCCAGATCGCCTTCCCACTGGAGACCTAAGCTACCACCACTCTTGCCCCCACAACCACCCAGAGGGACTGCTTCTCCTTTACTCCTTGGGCCTGAGGGAAGACCAGACCCTTTCCTCATACCTCAGTCATTCATTGGGTTAGACTGGAATGTTGGACTGACTAGAGTCAGGGCTTAAGAAAAGCAGAAGGGAGTTATATACAAAGAAGGACTTAAAGTATTAGCTAGGGCGGCTCCTGCCCTGGTCTTTCTCTTTGGGTCCCTTGCAAGGACTGCTCGGTCCTGCGACTACCGCCCCCTTGTGGCAGACACTCTCTTTGCCCATGGCCTCTGCTTGCACTTGAGTATTCGTAGGCGTTTCGCAGACAGGCCCCAGGCAGTCTGTTTTTTCCTGTGTTACCAGTCACTGTTTGCTGCCCCAGAATTACTTTTCCCCTAGATGATTAATAAGGGAATGTCCGTTCCCTTCAGGGACTCCCCACCTTCAAGTGCTTTCTGGTCTAGGCATCAGAACACAACAGTCCAACACCAGTAAAAGTAAAGCATGGGTGGCCCCAGGGCAATTGTCTCCTTATACTTCCTGCTACTTTTTATGAATGAGAAGAGAACCCAGGAGGAGAGCATGACTTAGCTCAGAAAGTACGCTTGCCGGTGGACAGAACTTAGGCACCGGGGGCATGATTAATTGGCATTTATGGTAGGGGCAGACTTTATACTTGAACAGATCGATGCTAACTTTAAACTCAAGAGGGTGGTTGGAGAAGAACGATGCCAGACAGACCGGCCCGGCTGTGTGGAAGTGAAGCTTTCAGGCCTACCTCATCTATGACCGTGCAGCCGAAAGCAATAGACGCTCTGACTCACGGTGGTGACCTGATCTGTGACTCACAGCAGGTGTATCTAATGTTATTTCTTCTACAACCATGGATTGAGCACCTACTTTGTTCCCTGACAGAGGATCAGAAGATGGATCAGAGAGGGTCTCTATTCTCTAGAAGCTCACAGTCTGGTGGGGAAGGCTGACTTGTAAGCACGTCGTTATAATGCAGTAGGGTTCATGTTGTAACAGAGACGGGTTACTGTACCAGAGGAGTAAAGCCAGGGGACACACATTAGCTGCTGGGAACAGCTGAGGCAGGTTTTGAGAAGCCATCCTTCATTCTGGGAGAGGAGCAACTCCTCGTTCACAGATTGCCCCAGCTCCAGTGGTCTCCCTGTTGTCCAGCCAGATTGCGGGAGTGGTCCCAGCCCCCAGCCTCGGGCCATTCTAATCAACCAACTGTTGAGAATGGTTGTGTGGTGTGTCGGGGTGTGGGGGGGGTGGTTCTCCCTCTGATCTTTATGACGTCTCCACCACCCCCTGGGGCCACCCCAAAGAAGCCTACAGGACAAGTAAAAATTGTGTGCTTGTTGTCCAAACACAGCTTGAGGACAGACCTCCACCTCCTTCCCACAAAATTGAGCAGGGATGGAGGGGGGACCAGTCCCTCCTAAGTGGGGGGCTCCTACCAGGCCCGCCTACAGTGGACTCCTGAAGTTTCTACTGTCAAAAGTAAAATCCTCTCCCCTTTATTCGTGTCCAAGCAAGTTGGAAGCTTTCAAAGGTGATCTAAGGGAATTTAAGGACAAACAAGTGGGCACAAATGCAAGAAAAAGAGAACAAACATAGTCATCCAAGTGGAGAATTCAGATAGTGGACCCTTAACTCCATCTTCATGTCTGGTTGAACATCTGGGTCCTCGGAGTCTCTGATGCCCTGTGGTCCCTTGATTTCATCTGTTCTCCAAATATGGAGAAGGGCAGGGCTCAGAGAGGAGGTGTGCAGTGACGAAGCTTCCCTATTTCCCTTTATTCATCAAGTTTCCTCTGACTGTTAAGTCCCACTGGTCTCTGAGCTCCAACCTTTTACAGTTGGACACACCTGGCCGGTGCCTAAGGTAGGAAGCCACCTCTGTTGCCAGGACTTTCTTTGGGGAGGGAGACTTGGTTTGACTGTGTTTTAGAAAATGCATTCATTTCTCTGAGACCTGAAGACTTCTGCTCACTTGGCTTCCTGCCTCCTCCCTTGTGACCACCTATTCAATTCTGATCTCATCCATGGCTGTAGTCGGTAACAAGGGGGCCACAGTCTTGTCACTTCCCCCTTTCACGCCTCTCCCTTTTTTGGGGGAAGAGGTTTACATTTTCCCAATCTAATGTTTATTGCTTTGCCCTCAAATGTTGGCTTCTGTAAAAATGCAGTATCGGCAGGCAGAGAACATACTAAAATGTGTGGATCGGAATGAACTTATAGAACCTCAGGCCTGCAAGCAAGTCAGGGGTTAAATACTCTGCCTCCCTCAAGCTGCAGAGGAGAAAACAGAAATCTGTAAAGGTAAAATGACCCACTCAAGGTCACACAGCTTAGTATTGATAAATCAGGATAGAGTGAGGACTGGATACCAGGTATCCTTATTTCCAGTCCGGTAACTTTCCAAAGTCTTTAGACTGTTTCCTGGAGATCTGGGGAGTTTTGGGGGAGCCACCTGAGCAGCTGTCTGGGTAGAAATAGCAGCACCCCCTCCTTCCCAGCAAATGAATTTTTGTCGGTTTTACATATTGGTCTTCTGGTATGATTTTGCTTCAGTAAAGTGTTTCACAATTTAGGAAGATATCTGAGCACTGCTGGTGGTTCTGTGGATGTGTAAGGGGTGATAACAGGGAACAAGATGGGGACTTCTCTCAAATGATGATGCTATGAAATTGACCTCTAAAGAATTCCAAAATAGAGGAGAATTAAAGGACCTCCTGTCGCCAAACCAACAGAGAAGCAGAAGATATCCCAGTAACTATTCTCCCATCCCTGATGAGTGACTTTAATCTGAATTACTAAATTACATTTCTTCCCTTTGAATCTTTCAACCAGGTTGAACCATGATTGTCTTGATGAATGATCTATGGAATGATACTGAGTGGGATTATGATGAATTTGGAAATTTCAGCGGCACACCACCCACAGAAACATATAGTCCCTGTAGGATACACACTGAGACACTCAACAAGTATGCAGTGGTGGTCATCTATGCCCTGGTCTTCATGCTGAATCTGCTGGGAAACTCCCTAGTGATAGTGGTTGTCTTATATAGTCGGATCAGCCAGTCTGTCACTGACGTCTACCTGCTGAACCTGGCCATAGCCGACCTGCTCTTTGCCCTGACCTTGCCTCTCTGGGCTGCCTCCAAGGCAAAGGGCTGGATCTTTGGCACACCCCTGTGCAAGGTGGTCTCGCTCCTGAAGGAAGTCAACTTCTACAGTGGTATTTTACTACTGGCCTGCATCAGCGTGGACCGCTACCTGGCCATTGTCCATGCCACACGCACGCTGACCCAGAAGCGGCACTGGGTCAAGTTCATATGCTTAGGCATCTGGGCCCTGTCCCTGATCCTGTCCCTACCCATCTTCGTCTTCCGCAGGGCCATCAATCCCCCCTACTCTAGCCCAGTCTGCTACGAGGACATGGGTGCCAATACGACAAAACTGCGGATAGTGATGCGGGCCCTGCCCCAGACCTTTGGCTTCCTCCTGCCGCTCGTGGTCATGCTGTTCTGCTACGGGCTCACCCTGCGCACCCTGTTTGAGGCCCACATGGGGCAGAAGCACCGGGCCATGCGGGTCATCTTCGCTGTCGTGCTTGTCTTCCTGCTCTGTTGGCTGCCCTACAACCTGGTCCTGGTCGCAGACACCCTCATGAGGCTCCGGGTGATCAAGGAGACTTGTGAGCGCCGCAATGACATTGGCCGGGCCCTGGATGCCACCGAGATTCTGGGCTTCCTCCACAGCTGCCTCAATCCCTTCATCTACGCCTTCATTGGCCAGAAGTTTCACCATGGACTCCTCAAGATCATGGCCTTCCATGGGCTCATCAGCAAGGAGTACTTGTCCAAGGACGGCAGGCCTTCCTTTGTTGGCTCTTCTTCAGCAAACACTTCTACTACCTTCTAAGCGCCCCCGGCCCTGCTGCAGCCCCTCGGGGCTCCTCCCTCACCATCAGCATCGCGTTCCGAGCCTCATGTCCACTGGCTGTTCACAGTCTCTGTGTCAAGGCAGCCCCCGGGTGTGGTTACAGGAAGTTACTGGGGCCACGTCCTTTTCAGGCCCTTTGTACAGTTTAGAAAGCCTGCCCTGGTTCCCCAGCCCTAACTATACTTACTCTGTCAGCTGCTAGAGCTCAGTCCATCCTACCACTGAGCCCACAGCACTCTGTTCTCTGAGGCAGTTAAAGACATTTAAAAGGCATTCCTTCAAGTGACTACAGAAAGTTCCTACCATGGGGAGGCATCAGTGGTGAACGGCATTAGCTGCTGCCCCGACTGTCCCTTTCTTGCTTGCCAGCAAAGCCCACCTCCCTTGAGAGAGGCTGAGAAGGACAGATACTCACTTTCGAAGACTCCCTTGGCTAGGAGTGGCCCTGCCATTCACTTTGGACTAATTAGATTTCAGGGCAGTGGTGTGCTGGTAAACCACTCTCCTGGGGGAAAGAAGTCCTGATTTGTAGCATTTACCGAGTTGCCTGGTGTAAATGCTCCCGCCATGGCGATTTCAAGGGTTTTCAAGTAATGTAATGAGCCGCTTTCACAAGCACGTACAAACTGGCCCTAGTGCACCATTGCTTAAGAGGAAGTCTGCTGGGTCCAGGGACTCCTGGGAAGTAGTCCTGATTGAAAAAAGAGAGAAAGACACACACACACACCCTTGGTTCTCACCTTTGAATATGGTTGTAGGATATGATGTGACAAAGAGGCAAAAAGTGTGCTCAACACACTTAGGCAGATGGAGCAGATGAGAATAAAGAGCCCAGAAAGAAGCCTAAGCGTAAATGGTCAATGATTTTCAACAAGGGGCACCAAGACTATTCAATGGGGAAAGGATAGTCGTTCAACAAATGGTGCGGGCAAACCAGATATCCACACGCACAGGAATGAACTTGGTCCCTTTCCTTACACTATATGCAAAAGTTGACTCAAAATGGGTCAAAGACCTACACAGGAGAGCTTCAACCATAAAATGCTTAGTAGACACATAGAGGATATGTCTTATAACATTGGATTTGGCAATGATTCCTTTGATATGACACCGAGAGCACAGGTAAGAACAGAATAAATAGATAATTGGATTTCAGCAATGTTAAAAACTTGTGTGCATCAAAGGACACTATCAACAGAGTGGAAAGGGAAATCACAGAATGGGAGAAAATATTTTTAAATCAAATTTTATACAGTTTACTCTCCACAATATACAAAGAATTCCTACCATTCAACAACAAGAACAACAACAACAAAGACAGATAATAACAAGTGTCGGCAACGATACGGAAATACTGGTGGGACCCCTGTGCATCATTGGTGGAAATGGAAATGGTGCAGCCACTGTGGAAAACAGTGCCTTGAAAGATGAAACAGAATTCCTATCTGATCCAGCGCCTCCATGTCTAAGTGTACACCCAAAAGAACTGAGAGCAGAGACTCAAACAGATGTTCGTACACTAATGTTCCTAGCGGCATTATTCACAGTTGCCAAAAGACAACAACCACCAAATGTCCATCAATGGATGATGGACATACAAAATGTGGGGTATACATGCAATGGAATATCGTTCGGTCTTAAAAATGAATGAGCTTCTGGTACAAGCTACAAACATGGGTGAGCCCTGAGAACATGATACGAAGTGAAAGAAGCCAGGCAAAAATAGTGTATTATTCCAGTTATTGGAAACACCTGCAATAGTCAAGTTCCTAGAGACAAGAACAAACAGTTGTTACCGGGGGCTGGGCAGAGGGGAAAATAGGAGGTAATTGTTTAATGGGTACACAATTCAGTTGGGGGTGATGAAGAGTTTCTGGAGATAGATAGTGGTGACGGTGGTGCAACAGTGTGACTGAGCTTAATGTCACTAAACTCTACGTTTAAACTGGTAAAAATGGTCAGTTTTATGTTGTGTGTATCTTACTACAATGGGGAAAAAAAAAAAAACAACAACTAGTTCCCAAAAGACAAATTTTAGCAACTGAACCAATCGTGGAACCATCTACCTATAACTTCTTGTTCGGGGAGATAATTAAATGTCTTCTTTTTTTCCTTTGTATAAGCCAATTTGAGTTGAGTATTTCATTACTTGCAACAAAAAGCATCTGAACTGCTACAGAGAAGTCAGGCAAGGGTGAACAGAGGTCCCGAACGTAGACTTATTTACAATAATTAAATCCCTTTGCTGTCTATTGGGTGCACAGATAGAGAGAAGGATTGAAATCAAGAGAGAAGCCAGCCTTTCTTCCTCCTTCATCCCCAGCCCAAGCCTGTTGCTGCTGCACATGTACTATAGAAGGAGATATGTCCCGGGATCATCTAGTGCTTCTTATGTCTTTGGGTGAAACCAGAGTCAAGAGCGTCAAGGGTCAGTGTGTTTTACCAAATCAGCTGGATTGGGGAGCAGGAAGCCAGACAGCTCTGCTGAGCTCAACCAGCTGCCCCTACTTTGAGTCTTCACTCTCTTCTCTCTCCCACTCAAAACACACACACACACACACACACATACGCCCATCATGCAGGACTGACAAAAGCACACCTTGCAGAATAGGGAAATGATTTCCACACAAAACCAAGGATTTGACTCATTGCTTGGGCAGTCTTTCCTGAGGGCCTGCCATCCCAGGGCTCTGGGACATGACAGAGCCTTATCCAGGCTGAGCTCCTGTTCACAGGCCTCGTCCCTGCGGGGGCTTTGGCAGGAGGGGGTTGGGCTCAGAGCAGCCTACTAAGGAAGTAAGACTGCAAGGGGAGTCCAAGGGCACAGTCCCCAAGCTTTACCAGGTTCTGATCCCCTTCCTGTTAACAACTCTCCGACCACTAAATCAAAGAGACAGCTGCTGTGGTTCTGACCAAGAGGCCTCTCCAGGGAGGCAGGAGCAAACCTCTGAGCTGGGGTGCTCAAGGGGCAGGTAACTACCTCTCCTGACTCATGAAAGCACAAACAGGATTAATCCGGCCCCGCTAATCCCTTGTTCCAAGCCCATTCTGTGCCAGGCACTGTGCTAAGCTCAGGTTCAAGCTTGACTTAGCTGCTCTGGCCAAGCCTTCAGAGCAGCTTCTGATTCAGCAGGGGAACGTGTATTTACTGGAGGGAACACCCGAGTTGCCAGAGGGACCGGGGGTGTTCTGACCTGGCAGGGCGGATGGGCCAGATGGCTCCCTGAGATCATTGTCAGCGGGAGGAGGCCAAACCAAGTTTCACTCTGGTTCTGGGGCTCTCTCTTTCATTCTCTCTCTCTCCCTCCCTCTCTACCTCTCTCACATAAAGACAGTCTTGGCACAAATAACCTACCAACCAAGCCATCACCGGGAGGAGGCAAATCCAGGGCCTGTCTTTGAGTTGTTGATTTCTTTCTTCCCTCCGATGTTTCCAAGCCTGAGTCCCACTGTCAGGGCCCAGCTCCTTTCTGCCCAAAACTGCCTGCTCAGTCTGAGCCGGCCCCTCTTGCTTCTGAGATACACTGCCCTACTTACATGAACACCCTCCGTCTTGTTTCTCTATCTCCCCAGTTTATGACGTCTTCCTCAACGCAGTCCCTCCTCATTGCAGGAATGGGCTCCCTTTGGTCACGAAATCGGAACAGCCTCCAGTGTCTCTTTGGGTGATAGGAAGACGTACACCCAGGTGGCAAGTCACATTGAAATTCATCCCACATTGACCCACGTGGAAAACGGCCACCCTGCCATAGCAGAGCCAGAGGACACCTAGAGCTCCCCTCCACCCCCCGCCAACCCTTGCAATACACAAATGAGGAAACTGAGGCCCAAGCAAAGCAACTTGATCAAGATCTCGTGGCTGGGTAATAGTAGAGCTGGAATAAAAATGTCTAGTGCGGTTCATTTTTTCAGATATTTCGCTTTTCTAGTGGTGACACTTCAGGCACCTTCCAAATAGATGGGAAAATACATATAGGAACTTCCCAGAGCATTCCACTCCTATAGGTAGGGCTGGTCCACTTCTTCAGTGCCTACACTCATCTGATAGAGTCAAGGGCCAACTGAGGTTTGGGGCCCAGGTTTGGGAGCAGGCTCAGATGGGGTTACCCTATTCTGAGCTGGTACATAAGACAGTTAAAGTCGGACGGGGCTCCTGGGTGGCTCAGTCAGTGGGGCGTCTGACTCTTGATTTCAGCCCAGGTCATGATCTCAGGGACGTGGGATCGAGCCTTACAAGGGGGTCTGCGCTCTCCCTCTCCCTCTGCCCACCCCACCCCCCCACTGCTCACACACCCACACATGTGCACACTCTCTCTCTAAAAGAAAAGAGACAGTTGGAGCCCAACACAAAATTCAGAAACAGGCAAAACAAGCCTCTATCAGGCAGGGTTCCATCAGAAAAGCAGGACCGCTTGGAGGAGAGATTCATTATAGGGATTTGACTGTATGCGATTGTGGAAGCGGGCTAAATAGTCTAGGTCAGGCTGTTGTCTTTGCTTCTGGTGCTGGGACCCGAAAGTGGCAGGACAGAGAGCCAAGGAGGAAAGATCCCATGAAGCAGACAAGAGTGAGGGTGAGCTGGAACCTGAAAGGACAGACAGAAACCTGCGCCCGGTCTCTCGTGGCCTCCAAGTTCAACATGCGGATGGACTGCTGGAGATGCTGATGACTGCATCACGAAGGTCAGAACACACGAGGCTCAGGAGCAGGAGGTACGGCTGATTCAGCTGCCGCCCCACACTAACGAGAGGAGCCAGCAAATTAAGGACAGCAGAGACCAGTGTCTGGTGCCTTACGCTGACCTTCCAGAGCATAAAAAAGAATGTCACTTCTGCTCCACTTTCCACCTTCCAAAGCTCACACAAAAGTCTCTTCTGGCTGACGCTAACGTGGAACTAGGCGAGAAAGGGAGGGAATTTGATGAAACATGATTCCAGCTTAACTAAATTGACTCATTGGAAATCCTTCAGGCAAACTTAAGTGCAGACTATAAAGAGAAAGAATGATCACCACCAACGTTTGAATAATGTTTATTTAGAGTTTGAATCTATCAGGGAGGAACACATTCGGGCTTTTGAGAGTACTGGGAATATTCTCTTTCTTTACCTAGATTATGGCTACCTGGGATTAGTTGTATTATTACTCTTAAAGCTATAGTCATTAGTTTTCAAGACCTGTAGTATGTGTCCTCTTCACCTATTTTTGTGCTTTTGATTAGTAAAATAAAGGAAAAATATGAAGAAAGTTATCAGAAGAACAAAGGGACAACTCTGGTCATTTGGAGGAACCACTGCAGGGAGCCAAGTGGAGGCTACTACATCCTATAGTTTTGGGGTCAGAATCCACCAGATTAGAAGACAATATTATCATGCACATTTGTAGCAGGGTAAATAGGTACAACCTTGAGAGAAGGCAATTTGATCATATCTATTTTAGTGCATATACCTTCTGATCCAGGAATTATACTTCTAGAAATCCACCCTATAGAAATACCCACATAGGTAGACAAATGTGTACAGGATATTTGTCATGGCGTTCTTTCTAAAACTCAAAGCTTAGAAACAACCTGAATGTTCAACAAGAGGGAAAGGGTCCAATAGACAGTGAAGGAGCATCCAGGCCATGGAATACATTGGATTCAGTGGTTTAAACACAAGGCAAAAACGTGGTGCTAAGTGGAAAAAGCCAGAACAGAAGACCACATATTGTATGATTCCACTGACATAAAATGTCTCAAAAAGACAAATCTATGGAGACAGAGAGCAGGTGCGTGGTAGGGTTGGGGAGGGGAGCAGGGAATGCTTGCAGACAGGCACAAGGCTTCTTTTAGGAGCAGTGGAAATATTCTAAATCTGGATTGTGGTAATAGTTGTACAACTCTGCAAACCTGCTAAAAAGTCATCGCATGGTGTACTTAAAGCAGGTGAATTTTATGGTAGGTAAGTTATATTCAATAAAGCTGTTAAAAAAATCTTTAAAAAAATAATGAGTAGTGATACGAGAGGACCCGGAAAGATCTTTAAGAAATAATGCTGGATGGGGGCGCCTGGGTGGCTCAGTCGTTAAGCGTCTGCCTTCGGCTCAGGTCATGGTCCCAGCGTCGTGGGATCGAGCCCCGCATCGGGCTCCCCGCTCCGCGGGAAGCCTGCTTCTCCCTCTCCCACTCCCGCTGCTTGTGTTCCCTCTCTCGCTGTTATCTCTCTCTGTCAAATAAATAAAATCTTAAAAAAAAAAAAAGAAATAATGCTGGATGAAAAAGGAAAGTAGGGCAGTGTGTGTAGTAAATGGCTTATCCATGTGTGTAAAAACACATAACATAATAATAAAAAATATATATATAATAAGTGTTCAGGAAAACATCTGGGAGAATACACACAGTTGTTGAAAGGAGTTATAGTTAAAGAGAACTGGAGGGTAGAGTGATATGCAGGATTAATTCATACAGTTTTGCATTGTTTCAGTGTATTTGATTGGGGTGGACTTTTCTCCAAAATGCGGGAACTGAGGCCTGACTGTCCGTGCAGGGGGCATGCCAGGCAGCACACATATCGGCCTCCTCACAGACAAGGGAGCTAGGCTTTGTGGATATGTTTCTAGGCCTTTGTATTTTCTCAGTGAACAGTCCTTTTTTTTTTTTTTTCCACTTCATTTCTGGTAAAGTTGCTTTCGCAAAACGTCACCTTAGGCTCAAATGAGTTAAGCACCAAGGGGCCAGGAAAGAACTAGAGAGCATTAAAGGCCATGAAGCAGTGTTTCTAAAAGTGTGCCATGTTTAAAATGGGCCCCTTGCTTCGAAGGCAGCTTTACGGACAACCCCTGAATGGATCGGAACCCCGGCAGAACCAGATGGCAGACTGGAGCTGGGCCAGGAGAGAGCGTTTTATCAAACTTGTGAGAGTTTAGTAAAGTGCGGAAAGAATTTGGGGAATGTAACGAGCAATGGTGCATTACCCCAGGGTCAGTAACAGCTGGGAGCTGTTAATGCCACTAGGCCTAAGGGGTGAGGCGAGGGTGCCATTACGTGGAGGAAGCTGTACGATGAGGGCTCCCTGGCAGGAGCCAATCCCAGCAACTAGCAGGGACAGAGCTAGGGGATGCCTGACTTGAAGCTCCTGCCCATCCATCTGCTGCAAGGGTTCCCATTGGCTGAACTCAGAATCCAGAGGACAGGGGAATCCATTGAGGTAGTCCATATCGGTCAGATTCCCAGGGCATAGAGCAGGGTAAGAAAGGCAGAGAGTGGGCCTAGAGGACAAATGGAAGGTATCCAACTCACCACCCCAGCTTAAGGTTAATGTAAGGTGAGGGTCGCAGTGCTACTGAATCTGAGTAGGTGAGGGTGGGTCCTGGGAATCTGGAGGCCCAGATGAGTCTGATCAAGACTCAAGTTTAAAACCCACTCCCCCAGAAGCAATGATGGCAGAGAGGCCCAAACTAGCAATGAGAAACGCACTGTTGGAATGAGAATTGTTTGTGAAGGTCAGTCTTTCCCTTACAGGTCTATATTCTACTTCCTCTCTCTCTCCATACTGTACGCTTCCACTCTCTAAGACCCTCCAACCCCTGCTGACCCTGAGCCCGAAGCAAGGTGGCCTTGCATTGCAGCCTCCTCCGGACCACTCTACCTGCCCAAGGTGGAACCAATGTGGGGATGGGGAGGGAATGTGGGGAGGAATGGAGATCCTGCCCCAACTCAAGGCCCCTCCCCCAGCAGCTTCAGAGACATTCACAAGTCACCTTCCCGGAGAAGACAGACACACAACTGATTTCTCAATAGAGCCTTGCAAAGTCTGA
This sequence comes from Neomonachus schauinslandi, assembly GCF_002201575.2. NCBI lineage: Eukaryota > Metazoa > Chordata > Mammalia > Carnivora > Phocidae > Neomonachus > Neomonachus schauinslandi. The sequence goes on along the minus strand of NC_058405.1, from coordinate 173,933,999 downwards.
TGTCAGACATGTTCCCCTGACCAAAAACAGCAGGGTCAGCTTCCTATCAAAGCTGGCTCTGTGCCAAGCCGACTCAGAGATGGGGTCAAACTCTTGAGTCCCATGAGGGGACCTGTCCCATGTTCTTCTCTACTCCACTACAGTAATAAGACCAGCTAACATTTCTAGAGGACTTTCTTGGATGGCCAGCATTATGCTAAGGGATTTACTACACTAGACTGCACAGCTGCCTATGACAATTTGGACAACTCTGCTGCCCCGTAAGTCCACACTTGAGTCTAACTCAGTTGCCAAAATGCAGGAGCATGACTCCCAGGGAGCTTCTGAAAGGCTCAGGAGTCTCAATGTCATAGGAGCTCCCAGGGACCAGGGTCAGGGTTGCACAAAACCCCTCTCTGTTTATGGGAAGATCCTGCTAACTCAGCTTAGGACGCATACATATAAGTGTTATTCACATCATACTCTATGCAAATGGCACCCCTTAGGCTGTGCAGCGTCAAATCTGCCCATCTGTGAGTGGTGGCCCTGAACTGCCCTACCTAAATCTACACAGTCTGGGTGGAAGGGAGCTTAAAATATCCCCTTCTGGACTGAACTCCCCTTTTAACAGGTGAGTGACTTGAGACCAAGAACAGGTGGACACTTGCCAAAGGTCTTGAACTACAAGTGAAAGAAGCAGAACTAGACCCTGTTCTCTAGGTCCCTCATCCATTGCCGCCTTCACTGTACCAGGAAGCATCCTGTCAAGTTGCTGGGGAACCTAATTCCCATAGGACTGACGGCAAGATTCATGAGAACGTGCCCCTGACCTTTTTCTTCTCGTACCTATAGATAAAGATCCAAGGGGAAGGAAAACCCAAAACTAGAGACTTAGAGGGCAGTCCTAAACTTACTTCTTCATTTATTTGCATCCATCACGAGAAGCCCATAAACATTTGGAGCTGGTCTAGATGGTAGATTTAGCTATTTAGGAATCTGGTCCCAGGGCTTACCACCTAAGCTAAACCTACTTATAGGTGGTGAGCCCTGGGGCCAGATCCCTACATACACATCCCAACTCTAGTTAAACTCTTGTGCCTCAGTTTCCCCCTCTATAAAATAGACTAATTACAGAGCCAGCCTCATAAGGTAGTTTTAAAGATTAGATTAGTTAGTGAGCACGTATAAAGCACGTAGCTCAGCAAACGAGCAAAGGAAAAAAACAAGAGACAGAGGGAGACAAACCAAGAAGCAGATTCTTAATTATAGAGAACAAACTGATGGTTACCAGAAGGGCGTGGCGTGGGGGGATGGGTGAAATAAGTGATGGGGGTTAAGGAGTGTACTTGTCATGAGGAGCAGCGGACTTGTCATGAGGAGCAGCGGGCGATATATGGAATTGTGGAATCACTGTATTGTACACCAGAAACTAACACAGCACTGTATGTTAACTAACCGGAATTAAAATTAAAAATTTTGCTTCAACTTCACAGATGTAGTAATTTGGGCTAAACTGTATGCACAGCAACACTGATGCAAAGTTCAAATGAGCTCCCAGCTAGAGTGTCAATATGAAATGACCACAACGACCATCAACTTACCTGCTGTATAAAGGTGGTGACATTTTGAAAATCTGTCCTGCGACTCAATCTGTTCTGCTTTTAGCCATCCATTTTCTTATATCTGCTAATAAGCCAGATTAGGCAGTTTTTATCTAGGAAGTCAGAACTGCATAAACTTTCAGAAGACTAATCTTAAATCACACACAGCTTCCTGAGGGCTGACACTCACGGGACCCTGATGAACAGCGGAGAACATGCTGTCATTGGAGAAAGCCAGTGTGGTATGTTCTCTTTCCCATCATATGCCTGGATCCTGCCCAGAAAAATATTTGCATGCGGTAGATGGAGACTAATTAGCTGTTCTGTTCATTCATTTAAAAGTTGATCAATCCCTGTTTTAGACCTCACTCTTCCCCTGACTTTAAATAAGAAGAGGTAAACAGGTTCAGTGTCTACCCCCAAGACCTTATGGTCTAACGGAGAAACACAGGGAATCAATTAACACAACCCAAATGCAATAAGCATTTGAATCAAGGTATGCAATGGCTTTATGGGAACACATGGAGGGACTCATAACTCAATGTAGGGAGGCTTTCAAAACAGTCTAGCTTGTGAGCTAACTTTTTTTTTTTTTTAAGATTTTATTTATTTATTTGACAGAGACAGAGACAGCGAGAGCAGGAACACAAGCAGGGGGAGTGGGAGAGGGAGAAGCAGGCTTCCTGCTGAGCTGGGAGCCCGATGTGGGACTCGATCCCAGGACCCTGGGATCATGACCTGAGCCGAAGGCAGTCGCTTAACCAACTGAGCCACCCAGGCGCCCGTGAGCTAACTTTTGAGGGGTGAATAGAATTTAACAGATGGAGATGCAGGAAAGGGCATCCAGTGAAAGGGAATAGTAGACACAAAAGCTCAGTGATGAGCTTCTTTGAGACTTCTTTGAGGTTATCATCCAAGCCTCCCTTCTCCAAGCTCTGTGTGTTCTACCAGAAGCTGCCTCCATGGCCAAAGCTGGGCCAATCAGAGCTGCTTTTCTGGAAATGGAAGGCTGGGATGTTACTTGGGATTTTCAATTGACCTGGGGTGATGTAAACTTGTGCAGTAGCTGTGGGCAGAAAGAAGCAGAGAAAGCTGGTATGCCTGGGAAGAGGAGTGAAACAGAACTGCTAAATGTAGTAGAGATGAAAAATCAGTAGTCCCCAAAGAGAGAGAGCCCAAGAAAAGAGCTACCTTCCTGTTCCTTGTTCTTTTCCCTCTTGGAATCTCCTGACCCTTAGGGTCCGTCAGATGACCCTTGGATCCTTCCACTAAATTCCTTTTAGGTGTCAGTCTCTTTAAAGCAGATTTCTATTACTTACAAGCAAAGAAATCTAGACTAAGGCAGACAGCATGATGTATTAGGGGAAATTTAAGGAAAACAGTCTGGCCAAAGCAAAGGTCATAACAGATGTGGGATAAGATAAATAGGACCAGGCCAGAAGGCAAAGCCAAACCTCAGAGGACCTTGAATGCTATGCCAAAAGTTGGAGCTTTATCCCACAGGCAACAGGAGATCTGGAAAAGCTTTCAGCAGATGAATATGCAAACGGATCGTTCCCTGAGTGGTGTGTGAATGGACCACGATGGCTAGAGGTTCAGGCAGGAGTCCAGTCAGGAGGCTATAGCAGAAATGGTGAGAGTCTGGGCAAAGTAATGACAATGCGAATGGAGTTTAAGAGCTCTTTAAGAGCAAGACAACAGGACTTAGCCATCAGGGATCGGGGTAGGGCAGCGAGAAAGAGGGAGTGGGTCAAAAAGATTTCTTCCACCCATAGCTTGGACTAACAGCTTGAAGAAAGCAGGTTTTGGAGAGAAGATACTGGCTTTCATTTTGGATTTATGATTACATCTGAGTAGGCATGTCAATGTGCATTGGAAAGTTTAGCTCGGGAAGCCCAAGAGAAATGACTAGCTTAGAAACACATTTTTGAAGATCATTTTCACTGAGGTGGCAGATCACTAAAGCCACAGGGGTAGATAACATCACCCAGGGGAAGCTGATAATAGAGAAAGGGCAGGAAAAGGGGGGCAATGGAATCTGGAAGAAAACCAGCATTTAAGGGTCTGGGAGAGGAAGAGGAGCCTTCCAAAGAGACTGAAAAGAAGACAAAGATACAGGAGGAAAGCAGGAGCCCAGGGAAAATAAACCTTTAAGAAGGAGGAAGTGAGGAAGTGAGGAAGTGAGGCGTGTGGAGAAATAGCTCTCCTATGTTACTGGTGGGACTGAAAATCTAACCATCATTTTCTTCTTGAGCTCCTTCTTTGTCTACAACCAGTATAAGGACACCCAATGAGCAAGCTGTGATTTGGCACCTCAAGGAACCTCTCTGGGACCCTCTTCCCACCTGTCCCTTTAAGGCTCCTTGGCTTTCTTGTCAAGCTGGCCTGCATCCCTCTGCCAATTCCAGCCTGGCGACCTAGAAAGAACAGGGCCAGTTTCCCTGAGTGAGTGTGTTGCTTGCACCAGCAAAACTTCCCAGCGTTTTTCATTTTCTCTCCCAGCCCAACCCCCAAACCCTTAGGTGAGAATCCATGGGCCAGAGTCCATAGTCTTAACCACAGTGTCCACTCCCATTGCCCCCAATACCGACTCATTATGCTCTGCAGGCCCATGGACTTTACTCTTGTCCCATAGAAATGAGCTCATTTCCTAAAAGGCCCTTGGCCTCTTGTTCCTTTCAAGTGTGCTCAGACTTACATGAACCCCCAGAGTGGCCCAGTTCAGGTTCCCTGAGACTCTGCTAAATGTCCCTCACCTCCCTTCATAGGCTTGAAGAGTCCCTTGAGCCATGAGACTTAGATCTCAGCTGCAAAGTGGAGCAGAGAAATAGGACCATAGCTGACAGGGATGTGGTGGGGTCAAGGGAGGCTTACTATAAGAAAGGAGCTTGTATGCTAATGGGAATGATTCAGAAGAAGAGAAAAAAATGGTTGTAGGAACATGAAACTAGACCATTGATCCCCTTTCCAAGTTCTGTCCTTTCATTTCAGAGCTGCCCAATGCCTATGAAAGTGGTTTATCCCAACTCTCCTATTAGCCCCTTGCCCTCTCGACATCATGCAGGAAGCACTGCCATTAAAGTTAGAAGGTTTGGGGATACTTGCCAGTTCTTCAGCTGACTCACCCTCCCAAGACTCTCTGCTATGGTAATAATGTCTGCCATTTGTCAAAGCCCTGGTCTATTTCAAGAGTCTGGCATATATTACCTTGAACCTTGACAAGCATTTAATGTTACCATCCCTTCAAGGACACAGGGGTTCAGAGAAGTTAAGTTACTTGCTCAAGATCATAGAAGTCAAGATAGACCAAGACCCAGCCTGACTCAGGGCGCCTGGGTGGCTCAGTCGTTAAGCGTCTGCCTTCGGCTGAGGTCATGATCCCAGGGTCCTGGGATCGAGCCCCACATCAGGCTCCCTGCTCGGCGGGAAGCCTGCGTCTCCCTCTCCCACTACGCCTGCCTGTGTTCCTGTTCTTGCTACCTCTCTCTCTGTCAAATAAATAAATAAAATCTTAAAAAAAAAAAAGACCCAGCCTGACTCAAATCCTTACCATGGCTCTTGCTCTACTGCAGTGCTTCTTCACGTACCATGAGCAGTTGAGAGCTCAGACTCTGAAAGCACTTAGTCCTTGATTTAATCTCCAGTTTTGCCACTTATCTGCTGCTGTGTTACCTTGAGCGAGGTACTTAATCTCCTTGGCTCTTATTTCCCTTATCTGTAAAATGGGAATAATAGTAATTCCTACCATAAAGTCTCGGTGAGCATTAAATGAAATCATGAATGTAAGAAGTGTCTTTCATAGTGCCTGGCACAGATTAGGTTTTCAATTAGCAGACACATCTGTTAGTGACAGGCTAAGCTGACATGTCAGACAGCTGCATGCAAGCTTCTCATGACCTTGAGAAGTTAACCTCTGAGCCTCATGGCTCAGAAAAAGAGTCTTCTGTGTGAGGGACTGATTCCAACCATTCTTGTTCTAGGCTTAGTGCCTGGAAGAAAAGTATTTCTCTCACCCAGGGGTATTTGCCCTTTTTCCAGAGGGCCTGCCTACCCCAAATAATGAATTGCTGACAGATAAGAAAAGAAAGTATTAGAAGGGGAGGAGGAAGAAAGGAGGAAGGAGGGGAGAGCAGGAGAAAGAAGGGAGGCCTTTCCGGAACCACTCATGTTAGACCTGGTCAGCAGCTTCCTGGAAAGCACAAAGAACTGGCTTTCTATGATGTATCTAATCACTAATGATCGTGATCTGAGCAAAGATGAAAAATTTTCTATCAAGCCATGGAACTCTACATCTGCACAAATATGGATGCATTTGTACATCTCAGTAGACTCTTAGATTTAGATCACCTCCTGGAACTGGAAGGGCGCTTACCTAATCAGATCTCATTTCAATAAAGAAGAAACTGAGTTTCAGAAAGTTTTAGTGAATGTTCAAAGTCACACAGCTGCTAAGTCTTTCTTTTCTTTTCTTTCTCTTTTATTTAATTAGAAGTATTTCCCCCAAATCTTCAGATTGAGCTTGTGGTACATTAGGACCCCCAGATAGACCTCTTTGTTCTGATCACCATGACACTATAGGAAATTTCATGAACTCTTCACACATTCTCCATTCACAAGTTTCCTTTATCCCCTCAGTTTCATTTCTACAGGATATGCCCTCATCTTAAGGATTGAACACAAGGTTGGGCACATAGTAGACATTTGATACATAATCGGTTAACTGGTTTTTGATTCTTACTCATTCACGTATGTTTTCTAAAACACGTTGGTCAATGTACACAGGGAATAGTGCGTGCTAAGTATCATCAGGATCCCAGCCAAGAGGAGTGCACAGAACACTGGCAAACTGGGGAGCCCTGCACTGCATGCTTAGTCTCCCTCCACCCTCCACCCTTTCAAAGCTGGAGCAAAGCCAGCTCTTTCAGGAAGACAGCCTTGTTTACAACATGGGAACCAACAGAGGTACGGATGTGGCCTCATATTTCTGTTGGGCAATACAACTTCTTCCCATGTCGGAAGTAACCGGATTTCTTCAGAAGCACCTTCCTACTTACCTTCTCTATCTTACTTCTCCCACCCTCCCCCCCCCCCAATCTGAACCTGGCTAAAAGAAGGGGGTGATAATTCTGGGATAATGTAATATCACTCACCTCCAACACACACATATGCATCCACACTGTGAGTTAACTAGAAATCTGATCAATGCCTTTTCCAGGTTGACATTTAAGATGTATTGGGAGAAAGTTTTAACAGTGCTTATCTTTTTTTTTTTTTTAATTTTTTAATTTTTTAAATTTTTTTTAAAGATTTTATTTATTTATTTGAGAGAGAGAGAATGAGAGAGAGCACATGAGAGGGGGGAGGGTCAGAGGGAGAAGCAGGCTCCCTGCCGAGCAGGGAGCCCGATGCGGGACTCGATCCAGGGACTTCAGGATCATGACCTGAGCCGAAGGCAGTTGCTTAACCAACTGAGCCACCCAGGCGCCCTACAGTGCTTATCTTTATGGAAAGGAAGTAAAGAATAGGAAGGGAAACTTTGTTTTTATTTTGTGTGCTATTGGAATTTTTACTGATACCCTGTCATCATGATGGTGGACTGAGGAGGCATGAGAAACAACACACACACACACACACACAATCTGTGTAGAAATATGTTAGATTACACGTATTTTTAAGTTTTTAAATAAATGCCAGAGATCAAAAGCAAAAGGAGAGAGAGAGATCTAAGGGCCAGGTGGAAAGGAACTTAGAAATGTATGGACTTATCAGGAAGGAATTAAAGCCAGAGGAACCCAGAAGGATGCTAGAACTGGTCATGCACCTCAAGGATGGGAATGGTAACAGCAGCAGGTCTACAGACCCCACACACCAGCAAAAGGCTAAGAACCAGGAAAGAGTTGGCCCACCCTTGTCTGGAAATAGAAAAACACCAGGTAGCTCTGAGACATGACCGGAAAGTGAGCTGCTTGCCCTAGGCCATAGGGAAAAGGGACCCACCTGGGGGACAGTCCCGAGTCCCAAGCTTGAGTAGCAAATGGTGAGGACACAAATCTGCCCTTTGAAATGGTATGGAAACCCAAGACCAAGAAATAACAGCAATAACAAAAAGTGCTCTGAACCATGTAACGCAGTAGAGTTCCAGCAAGGACGGCCATGACACTGTCCCTGTGTAGACTTCTTCATAATCTAAAACACATGCAAGACTCCCATGGAGATAAAAAAAAAAAGTGTTCTTCAACAGATGAGCTCACAATCAAATATTACAAAGACCTAATACCACTACAATCAACAGTCAGCCAACATAACAAATAGGAGAATTTAGACCTGAGGAACTGAATATAACAGAGCAATCTGATTGTGCCCTTAAAATAAGTATATTTTTTAAATCCAGGGGAATTTTATCAAAAATGGAAGATTGAAGGAAAGTTTTTATCTCTGCTTCCCCTCAAAAATCCACTAAAAATGACACTAAAGGGATTTTTAAAATTTTATTTATTTATTTGGGATAGAGAGAGTGAGCACGAGCTGGTGGGGAGGACAGAGGGATAGCGGGGCTGCGGGGCTTGATCCTAGGACCCTGGGATCATGACCTGAGCCTTAACCAACTGAGCCACCCAGGCACCCTGACACTAAAGGGATTTTTAAGGCATAACCCCACAATGTACAAGAACAAAGAAAATGTGGGAGAAAATATGAGTTTTTTTTAACAGAAATCAGAAAGTAAATGTTATTGGACCAGGAGAAAATGAAGGGAGCTAAAGAAATCATCACAAAAACCGTAATATCTTCAGAAAGGTAAGAGGAAATATTGCAACCATGAGGCAAGAAAGAGATGTTATAAAAGAGAACCTTGGGGAACAGAAAAAAAGCCTACTGAAAATTTAAAATATGGTATCAGAAATATTAAACTCCAATTAACAGGTTGGACAATAAAGTTAAGGGTAACTTCATGAGAAGTGGAAAGATGAAGATATTAAAAAACAACAAAAAGTGATAACAAAAAATGTATTAGTGAATCAACCTTGGGGAGTTCAACACCCAAGTAAAAGGAATCCTAGAAAGAAGAGAATAGAGAAAACGAAGGGTAGAAAATTATCAAATAAATAATACCAGAAATTTCGCAGAACCTGAGTTTCCAGATGAAAAGGATTCACCAGCAAAATGAATGAGAAAAGAACCCCCACCAAGGCACATCATCGTGCATTCTAAAATTAAGAAGATAAAGAAAATATCCTAAACGTTTCTTTTTTTAAGTAATCTTCACACCCAACATGGGGTTTGAACTCACAACCCTGAGATCAAGAGTCACACACTCTACCAACTGAGCCAGCCAGGAGCCCCCTAAAAGTTTCTAGGAGAAAAGTCAGTCTCTTACAACAGATCAAGAATTAGAAGAGCATCAGCAGTCTCAACAGCACCCTAGAAGCTAGATGAAATCAAGAGACAGAAAAATTCTGAAAGAAAATTAATTCCAACCTAGAATTCAATACTCAGCCAAAATACCAATCAAGTGTAAGAGTAGAATAAAAGCTTTTTTGGGGGGTGCCTGGGTGGCTCAGTTGGTTAACCGTATGCCTTCAGCTCAGGTCATGATCTCAGGGTCCTGGGGTCAAGCCCCATGTCCAGCTCCCTGCTCAGCAGGGAGTCTGCTTCTCTGTCTCCCTCTGCCCTCCCCTCCAACTCATGCTCACTTTCTCTTGCTCTCTCTCTCTATCCCAAATAAATAAATAAAATCTTAAAAAAAAAAAAAAGCATTTTTTGGAAATTCAAGGTCTCCAAAAAGTTATTTCCCATATATCCTTCCTTAGCAAAATCTAGTAATCCAGCAAAATAAGGGATAAACCAAAATAATGCATATTATTGATGACATTTATATAGTACCTATTGTATGCTAGGCATTCCTCTAAATATCATAGGTGTGTATGTGTGCCTATTTAATTTAATCTCCATAGGAAATAGCTGAACATTGTTATTATCCACATTTTATAAGGTAGTAGAGGGAAGCTAAGTAATCTGCCCTTGGTCACAAAGCCTGTAAGCACTTAAAGAAAGAGGAAGATTTAACACCCATTCATGAAAGGAACTTCCTCAACCTGGTAAAGTTCTGCTGTGAAAAATCTTCAGCTAACATCATATTTAATAGAGAAAGACTGAATGCTTAACTCCTAAGACTGGGAACAGGGCAAGGATGTCCACTTTCACAACTTCTATTCAGCATTGTACTGGAGGTCCTAGCTAATGAATTAAGGCAAGAAAAATAAATAGAAGACATTTTAAAAAGGAAGAAATAAAACTGTGTTTATTCTCAGATGACATGATTATGTACATATAAAACCCAAAAGGATCTTTAAAAATAAAACCACTTGGGGTGCCTGGGTGGCTCAGTTGTTAAGCATCTGCCTTCGGCTCAGGTCATGATCCCAGGGTCCTGGGATCAAGTCCCACATCGGGCTCCCTGCACAGCGGGAAGCCTGCTTCTCCCTCTCCCACTCCCCCTGCTTGTGTTCCCTCTCTCTCTCTCTCTCTCTCTCTCTCTCTCTGTCAAATAAATAAATATTTTAAAAAAATAAAAAATAAAAATAAATAAAACCACTAGATCTAATAAGAGAATTTCTTGAGCTCCCAGAATACAAGGTCAATATATAGAACTCAATTATATTTATATGTACTGGTAAGAAAAAAACCTGGAAAAAAATTAAATAGCATTTATAATAGTATCCAAATAACCACAAAATACTTAGGGATAAATTTAACAAAACATGTACAAGATCTATGTACTGAAAACTACAAAACATTACCTACATAAATTAGACAAGATGTGAAAAATTGGAGAAAGATACCATGTTATGGATTAGAAAACTCAATATTTTTCAGATGTCGACTTTCTCCAAACTGATCTGCAGATTCAACATAATCCAAATTAAAATCCCAGTAGGGTAATCTTATAGAAATTGGCTATCAGATTCTAAAATTAATCTGGTAAGGTAGTTAAAGCAATTTAGGAAAAAAATTTAAACAGCACAGGCCTGAAAAGTAACCTGTCCGGATTGAAAACAGGACTAGGAAGGGCTCCAGGAGAGAGGTCTCCAAGAAAGAAAAAAATATATATAGGTTATCTGATGAATGTGAATGTATTGAGGGAGACATTTGAAAATGATGTAATAAAAAGTAACGATGAAAATCCTATTATTAATTCCAGGGAAGACAGAACTCTTTGTACAAAGAAAGGAAATGTAAACATTGTGTCCAACTAGTCATTATAACAAAAACATTGAATGTTGATTTAACCAAAAAGTGTGATTATCTGTCCTGGGAGAAAGGGAGGGGTGGTATTTGTGTTTGCTTGGACGGGGTAAATGCTTGAGAGAGTTTGAAAAAATGTTAAAGCCTCAGAAGCCAAAGGAGAAAGTCAATAAATGATATCTAAATCTGGGGGAAAAAAATCAAGAGCCAGCTGAATAAGCATGATATTTAGAAATGTGTACACCACTATTAAATGAAACAGCTATGAGAGTTGAAAGTTGTTTCCTTCTCCCACAGGGAGTATGGCAGGAGGGCTGCTGCTGATGTTCATTATAAGCTTTATAAAGCTATTTCACTTTTTTTTAAACAATGTACATGAAATATTTTGATTAAAAAAACTAATTTTAGAAAGTCTAAAACATATTCTGTTTATTTTATATATTTTTAATTCTTAAATTCATGTTTACCCTCAAGGTTGGAAAAAGAATCTTGAGTTTAAAAGCAGAGTCCCAGGTTACATAAAAGCAACTGTGGTGAGAACATAGCTGTTAGCCATTTGTGGCTTTCTAGAAGGGCCAAACCCAGAGATCTTTGGCCGCCCCAACCTCTGCGTGGAAACAGCAAAAGGCTGTAGTCCATCATGATTTCTCAGTTAGTGGTCATCTCAGAGAAGACACATCTCGGGAAAGACCCTTGGACCAAAGAGGAGGTGGTCATTTTATTTCGTCTGCATCATTTTATTTCCTCTGAAAGTCCCTAGTTCAAATGCAGGTTGCGGGGAAAGGGATCATCTTAAACCCCTATAGATAAAACCTGGACTCTCAATTAATGTTTTTGCTGAAACTAGTAAGAACGGGCCACTGGACTGGGGGCAAGGGATGGTGAGGAGGCCACGGTTGGTCAGATGGATAACTAGTGTAGGGGAAAGTAGTATATTTCAACATAATTACATGAAGGCTGGAAAATGTTAACCTAGCCCACAAAACAAACTTTCTTTTTTTTAAAACATTATATACTTTATTTTTTTTAAGTTCGTTCACTCATCATTCATTCATTTATTTTTAGTAATCTCTACACCCAAGGTGGGGCTCAAACTCACCACCCTGAGATCAAGAGTCGCATGCTCTTTCCAGTAAGCCAGCCAAGTGCCCCCAAATAAAATTTTCAAAACTTACAAGCAGCAAGCATTGAACAGAACATACATTCACATCCCAATCCTTATCCCCCACTCTATCCTTGATGTTCCCCACATCCCTAACCTAGTCCCATCCCTGGCTTACTACCGTCTCTGACACCCCAGTCCCCTCCCAAGATGCACTCCATCCCTGATCCCAGCCTCACCCTGGACACTGATCCCCTCCCTGAGGTGAAACATCTCCTTGACCTTGCCCTATCTAGTGGTTGAAACACTTGTTTTTGATATTTCAGGATGCCCTGTTATTTCAGCACCCAGATGCTGGCATTGTTACAGATCTGAAACCCAAATCATTTCTGTGTTGAGCTCTACCCAGAGAATTACACATTGCATTGAAAATCTAATGGAACAATGTTGCCCTTGTTCAAAGGGAGTTCTGACTACAGTTGGCCCTTAAACAACAGAGGGGTGCGGGACATGGACCCCACCATGCCATGGCAAATCTGTATGTAAACTCTTGACTCCCCAAAAACTTAACTGCTAACAGCTTCCTGTTGACCAGAATCCTTGCCAATAACATGCATAGTAGATGAACACATATTTTGTATGTTCTATATACTATATTCTTACAATAGAGTAAGCTGGAGAAAATGTTATTGAGAAAATCATGAGAGGGCACTTGGCTCACTCAGTCAGTGGGGCATGGGACTCTTGGTCTTGGGGTCATGAGCTCAAGCCCCATGTTGGGGGAGTAGATTGTATTTAAAATTTTTAAAAATCATGATGAAAAGAGATTTACAGTACTGTATTTATTTTTGAAATCCACATTATCAGTGGACCCACACAATTCAAACCCATGTTGTTTGAGAGTCAACTATATAACCTTCCCTATTTAAAATATTTCCAAGTTATTTTATTGCTGTTTGATTCCCACTTCTCAGGTTACTAGCGAGGCCAAGCATCTTTTCAGATACATATTCGTCATTTGTGTTTCCCCAGACCCAATGTGGATCCATATTTACTTACTGAAGCCCCTGACAGAGTTGTCTTTGGGACATCAGAGGATGGAGGAAATGGACATTTAAGCATGCAGTTGAGAGGTGGAAGGCCATTAGGAGAAGGAGGGAGGGAGAGGAAGGGGAGATTCCCAGACCCTGTTGCCAGTCTTCCTCCCTGGATTTCTTCAGCATTCTTCCGGCTTCTCTCCTGAATCAGATCTATCTCTTAGGGCGTGAGCCCTAACTCCTTTCTCATCAACCCACTTGGAGACCCTCAGCTGGACAGCCAAGGTACCTCCATCCTGGCCCCCAGAAAAGCATTTTAGACAATGCTCCCCAGAAAATGGTGAATCTACCAGTGATGTCTTTTTGCTCCAGCCACTAACTAGACTACAATAGTAGCCCCTGACATTCACTCCAGTTCTGACATCTCTCCCTGAGACTCACCACACTCGCACACTCATCCCATTCCTACACTTCACCCCATACCTGGTCACAACCCCACTGAACCTCCCTGAATCTCACTAACCCCAGCCCCAGCTTCTCCCTATTCTGGATCTCCCCCTGTTCCTGATATTCATCCTTTTCTGACCTTCCACCTTGTCCCAACCTGCCACCCCATCTCTGGCTCCCCACCACATCACCTCTAACTCCAACCTCATCCCTGGTTCCACTCTTAACCTTGATCTAAACCTCATCTCTGAACTTCTCTCCAACCCCAACCTCAAACCAAATGAAACTTTTCCTTATAGTGTCAGCTTTTATCATTAGGTCTTTGACCCATTTTGAGTCAACTTTTGCATATAGTGTAAGGAAAGGGACCAAGTTCAAGCCTGTGCGCGTGGATATCTGGTTTGCCCGCACCATTTGTTGAACGACTATCCTTTCCCCATTGAATAGTCTTGGTGCCCCTTGTTGAAAATCATTGACCATTTACGCTTAGGCTTCTTTCTGGGCTCTTTATTCTCATCTGCTCCATCTGCCTAAGTGTGTTGAGCACACTTTTTGCCTCTTTGTCACATCATATCCTACAACCATATTCAAAGGTGAGAACCAAGGGTGTGTGTGTGTGTCTTTCTCTCTTTTTTCAATCAGGACTACTTCCCAGGAGTCCCTGGACCCAGCAGACTTCCTCTTAAGCAATGGTGCACTAGGGCCAGTTTGTACCTGCTTGTGAAAGCGGCTCATTATATTACTTGAAAACCCTTGAAATCGCCATGGCGGGAGCATTTACACCAGGCAACTCGGTAAATGCTACAAATCAGGACTTCTTTCCCCCAGGAGAGTGGTTTACCAGCACACCACTGCCCTGAAATCTAATTAGTCCAAAGTGAATGGCAGGGCCACTCCTAGCCAAGGGAG